>NC_090448.1:704549952-704854327 GCF_031143425.1 Pleurodeles waltl
TACTACAGGAAGATTTATTAAGAATTATGGCTCCATTGCAGCTCCTCTTAATGACCTCCCTAGTAAGAAGATGCCTAAAAAGGTATTGTGGACAGCTAGCTGTCAAAAAGCTTTTGATGAGCCCAACCAGGCCATGTTCTCTGCACCTGTCCTAAAAAGCCCTTGCTACTCCAAAAAGTTCATAGTCCAGACTGATGCTTCTGAATTAGGGGTTAGGGCAGTGCTATCACAGCTTAATACTGAGGGCCAGGATCAACCTGTTGCTTTTATCAGTAGGAGGTTGACCCCTAGAGAAAAGTGTTGGTCTGCCATATAGAGGGAGGCCTTTGCTGTGGTCTGGGCACTGAAAAAGTTGAGAACATACCTGTTTGGTACTCACTTTATTGTTCAGACAGACCACAAACCTCTACTTTGGCTAAAACAAATGAAAGGTGAAAACATTAAATTGTTGAGGTGGTCCATATCCCTACAGGGAATGGACTATACAGTGGAACATAGACCTGGGAGTACCCACCCCAATGCAGATGGACTCTCCAGATATTTCCACTTAGACAATGAAGAGTCATGTGGGCCAGGTTAGCCTTATTGGCCCTCGTTTGGGGGGGGAGGGGGGGGTTGTATAGGAAAGTACCATCTTGCCCGGCATGTTACCCCCATTTTTACTGTATATATGTTTGTTTTTGCCTGTGTCACTCGGATCCTGCTAGCCAGGACCCCAGTGCTCATAAAGTATTCCCTGTATGTGTTCCCTGTGTGGTGTCTAACTGTATCACTGAGGCTCTGCTAACCAGAACCTCAGCGTGTATGCTCTCTCTGCTTTTAAAATTGTCACTAAAGGCTAGTGACTAATTTTACCAATTCGGATTGGCTCACTGGAACACACTTATAATTCCCTTGTATATGGTACCTAGGTACCCAGGGTATTGGGGTTCCAGGAGATCCCAATGGGCTGCAGCATTTCTTTTGCCACCCATAGGGAGCTCAGACAATTCTTACACAGGACTGCCACTGCAGCCTGAGTGAAATAACGTCCACGTTATTTCACAGCCATTTTACACTGCACTTAAGTAATTTATAAGTCACCTATATGTCTAACCCTCAATTGGTGAAGGTTAGGTGCAAAGTGGGCACCCTGGCACTAGCCTACACACGTGCACTACATATAGGTCAACACCTATATGTAGCGTCACAATGGTAACTCCGAACATGGCCATGTAACATGTCTAGGATCATGGAATTGTCCCCCCAATACCATTCTGGTATTGGGGGGACAATTCCATGCATCCCCGGGTCTCCAGCATAGAGCCTGGCTACTGCCAAACTAACTTTCCGGGGTCTCCTCTGCAACTACCACTGCTGCCACCCCCTCAAACAGGTTTCTGCCCCCTTGGGGCCTGGGCAGCCCAGTCCCATTTAGGCAGAACAAAGGATTTCCTCTGAGAGAGGGTGTTACACCCTCTCCCTTTGGAAATAGGTGTGTAGGGCCTGGGAGGAGTAGCCTCTCCTGGCCTTTGGAAATGCTTTGAAGGGCACAGATGGTACCCTCCTTGCATAAGCCAGTCTAAACCGGTTTAGGTATCCCCCCAGCCCTGCTCTGGCGTGAAACTGGACAAAGGAAAGAGGAGTTACCACTCTCCTGACCAGCACCTCCCAGGGGAGGTGCCCAGAGCTCCTCCAGTGTGTCCCAGGCCTCTGCCATCTTGGATGCAGAGGTGTGAGGGCACAATGGACAGCTCTGAGTGGCCAGTGCCAGCAGGTGACGTCAGAGACCCCTCCCGATAGGTGCTTACCTTTCTCTGTAGCCAATCCTCCTCTGTGGGCTATTTAGGGTCTCTCCTGTGGGCATCTCACCAGATAACGAATGCAAGAGCTCACCAGAGTTCCTCTGCACTTCCCTCTTCGACTTCTGCCAAGGATTGACCGCTGACTGCTCCAGGATGCCTGCATAACCGCAACAAAGTAGCAAGAAAACTACCAGCAACATTGTAGCGCCTCATCCTGACGGCTTTCTCGACTGTTTCCTGGTGGTGACTGCTCTGAGGGCTGTCTGCTTTTACCCTGCACTGGAAGCCAAGAAGAAATCTCCTGTGGGTCGACGGAATCTTCCCCCTGCCAACGCAGGCACCAAACGTCTGCATCACCGGTCCTCTGGGTCCCCTCTCATCCTAACGAGCGTGGTCCCTGGAACACAGAGCTGGGTGCAAGTGTCTTCGACAGTCCAGTGACCCTTCTGTCCAAATTTGGTGGGGGTAACTCCTTGCCTCCCCACGCCAGACAGTAATCCTGTGTATTGCGTGAACTGCAGCTGCTCGGGCTTCTGTGCACTTTTGCAAGACTTCCTTTGTGCACAGCCTAGCCCAGGTCCCCAGCACTCCGTCCTGCATTGCCCAACTCGCTGAGTTGGACTCCGACGTCGTGGGACCCTCCTTTGTTGTTCTGAGTCGACCGTCGTCCTCAGATCTTCTAAGTGCCTGTTCAGGTACTTCTGCGGGTTCTGCCTGCTTCTGCGTGGGCTCTCCTTGTTGCTGAGCGCCTCCTCTGTCTACTCCTTCATGGGCCCTGGCAGCACCCAAAATCCTCAACCGTGACTCATGCAGCTAGCAAGGCTTGTTTTCGGTCTTTCTGAATCGAAACATCTCGGCATCCTCCAGCACGTCGTGGTACATTGTCTGACCAAAGGAAAAGTTCCTGGCACCTTCCGTTGTTGCAGAATCTTCGGCTTCTTCAACCCGGAGGCAGCCCTTTTGCACCTTCATCCGGGGTTTAGTGGGCTCCTGCCCCCCCTGGACACTTGTGTGACTCTTGGACTTGGTCCCCTTCCTTTACAGGTCCTCAGGTCCAGGAATCCGTCTTCAGTGCTTTGCAGTCAGTTGTTGTCCTTGCAGAATCCCCTATCTCGACTTTACTGTCTTTCTGGGGTAGTAGGGTAACTATACTCCTACTTTTCAGGGTCTTGGGGCGGGGTATCTTGGACACCCTTAGTGTTTTCTTACACTCCCAGCGACCCTCTACACACTACACTAGGCCTAGGGTCCATTTGTGGTTCGCATTCCACTTTTGGAGAATATGGTTTGTGTTGCCCCTATGCCTATTTTCTCCTATTGCATTCTATTGTGTTCTACAGTGTTAGGAAAGTAGTGCAAACTGTTTACTTACCTGATATGGTTTGTGTGTGTATATTTTGTGTATAACACTTTCCTCCTAAGGGAGTATATCCTCTGAGATACTTTTGGGAAATTGTCACTAAAATAAAGTACCTTTATTTTTAGTAACTCTGAGTATTGTGTTTTCTTATGATATAGTGGTATAGTAGGAGCTTTGCATGTCTCCTAGTTCAGCCTAAGCTACTCTGCTATAGCTACCTCTATCAGCCTAAGCTGCTAGAACACCTCTAATCTACTAATAAGGGATAACTGGACCTGGCACAAGGTGTAAGTACCACAAGGTACCCACTATAAGCCAGGCCAGCCTCCTACAGGGAGCCACAAACTTCCTTCCACTTAGCATTTCCTCAAGTCTTCCGATAAAAAGGCTACCTCTCATGTGTGGATCACTCTAGTTCCCGTGACAGGATAAGGCCCACATCGCTACGTGGACACATCACATTTTTCGAATGAAAGCTGACCCTTTTTTTTTTTGCAACGTGCCTAGTTGTGGATTTTGGGCTCTAGCTGAGCCAGCACCTTGGGAAACCTAACAAACCTGTACATTTGTGAACACTAGACACATAGAGAAATCCAGGATGGGGTGACCTGTGTGGCTCTTACCAGGGGCCAGATGTAGGCAGGAACAGGATTGCAAATTGCGAGTCCCAATCCCATATGCAGAATGGTGCAAAGACCCACCTCATTAATATTAATGTGGTGGGTCGCAATTTGCGACCCCCTTGCGATTCCCTGCACTCACAGGGATGGTGGCCTGCTAGAGACAGCAGACCACAATGTCTGTGACTGCTTTTTTAATAAAGCTGTTTTTTTTTGTATTGCAGCCCGTTTTCCTTAAAGGAAAACGAGCTGCAATACACTCGGAAAAATGAAACCATTTGGTTTCATTTTTCAGAGCCATTCACAAAGGGGAAGGGGTCCCATGGGGACCCCTTACCTTTTGCGAATGAGTTAGCACCTGCTTCACATGGGTGCTAACTGCGAATTGCTTTGCGACAAAGCAATTCTACATCGCGGTGCGAATCGCAAATAGGAAGGGGAACACCCCTTCCTATTTGCGAGTCGCATTCCCATTTTGCAAGTCGGTACAGACTCGCAAAATGGGAATGTGCATCGCGATGCACGTTTTGCATGGCGCAAACTGCAAATTTAGCAGTTTGCGCCATGCAAAACGATACCTACATCTGGCCCCAGGTTCTGTCACCTAGAATCCCTTGCAAACCTCAAAATGTATTTGTCTAGCAACACATTTTCCTCACATTTCTGTGATGGAAAGTTCTGGAATCTAAGGGAGGTACAAACCACAAACTTCCTTCCACCCATCGTTCCCCCAAGTCTCCGGATATAAATGCTACCTCACTTGTGTGGGTAGGTCTAGTGCCTGTGACAGGAAACGGCCCAAGACGCGACATGGACACATCACATTTTACCACTGAAAACTGACCTTTTTTTTTTTTTTTTTTTTTTTTTAAACATGCCTAACTGTGGATTTTGGGCACCAGCTAAGACAGCACCCAGGGAAATGTAGCAAACCTCTAAATCTTTTTTTAAATAGACACCAAGCGGAATCCAGGATGGGTGGCTTGTGTGGCTCTCACCAGGTCCTGTCACCCAGAACCTCCGCAAACCTCAAAATATGTCTAAAAACACATTTTCTTGACATTTCTGTGGTGGAAAGTTCTGGAATCTGAGGGGAGCCATAAACCTCCTTCCACCGAATGTTCTCACAAGTCTCCCAATAAAAATGGTGTCTCACTTTTGTGGGTACGCCTAGTGACAGCGACAGGAAACGTACCAAAATGCAACTTGGGCACATCCACTGAAAACTGACCCTTTTCTTGCAATGTGCTTGTTAGAAATGGGGTCTCTAGATGGCAGTTGGTTTGCACCCTGCCAAGTAGGGACCATCACTCTAGTCAGAATAAGGGAGATACCCGCTTAGACAACCCCCGCTTACCCACTTGGTAGCTTGGCACGAGCAGTCCGGCTTATCTCAGAAGCAATGTGTAAAGCATTAAGCAATAAGTGAAAACACTACAAAAGGACACCACACCAGTTTTAGAAAAATAGCCAATATTTATCTATATAAAACAAGACCAAATATGATAATCCAAAATACAGTAAGAAAAATATGAATTATGCAAGATTTTCTCAAAACTACAGTTCCCTGAAGTCGATCGCTCCACCTGGGGCTATCACTGCATAGTGATCAACAAAACCAACAGTTCAGGCCGGCTGCGGCGTTGCGGGCCAGCTACGGTGTCGGGAAGACCCGCAAATAGTACCTTGGATTTGCAGGGCGTCGTGATCCTCGCGGTGAGCTCCGGAGGGCGTCGTCACTGATGTTGCGGTGTCGAGTCCGGAGTTGGTGCAGGAGTCGTTGGGCTCTTGAGGTCACACGCGTTGCAAATCGAACTCCAGGCTGATGAAGTCAGGTGCACCAGCATAAATGGCATTGGGGCTGCGGTGTGAAATGGGACGATGCGACGTGTGGTGCCCACAGGTCACGGTGCAGGCAGCGGCTTGGGTGACGCCGTCCAGCTGCGTCGTGAGACCAGGGCTGTGGTGTGAAGAGGGGCGGTGCGACGTGCGGTGTCCACAAGTCACGGTGCAGGCAGCAGCGTCGTCATTGCTGAAGCGCTGCCATTGGTAGGCCAAAGCCAGTGGTGCAGGACAGGACAGTGCTTTGTGACACTCACGAGAGGTGTCCACAGGCCACAATGCAGGCAGGATGCCTGGGGACGACACAGGAGTCGATGGTACTGGCGTCGGTTGACCGGGGTGCGGTGCGGGATGGGACGGTGCTTCGTGTACCTCACGAGCAGTGTCAACAGGCCACGGTACAGGCAGCGGCGCTGGTGTAAGCAGGAGCGGCGGCGTCGGGGATGCCCAGACTGTGAGCAGGCGATGCCGGAGTGCGGGACCCACAGGTTGCGGTGCGAGCAGCGGCTCAGTGAAGTCGTCTGATGACGGCGTCGGGGAGACCAGGGTTGTGGTGCGAAGCAGGGCAATGCGACTCCGTGTGGCATCGGCAGGTCATGGTGCAGGCCAGCTGCATCGTTGGCGGTGTCGCGGTGGGTTCTCCTCTTGAACAACACAAAACACACAGTTCCCAGTGCTGCAGGCTGAGGAAACTGAAGTCTTTGGTGTCCCTGAGACTTCCAACAGGAGGCAAACTCTACTCCAAGTCCTTGGAGAATTTTCTCAAGCAGGACACACAGCAAAGTTCACCCTTTGCACTCTCTTCAGGCAGAAGCAGCAACTGCAGGCCAGTCCAGCAAAGCAACACAGCAAAGGGACAGTACTCCTCCTTCAGCTCTTTTCCTGGACAGAGGTTCCTCTTGATTCCAGAAAGATTCTACCAGTCTGGGGTTTTGGGTCTTCTTCTTATACCCAGTCCTGCCTTTGAAGTTGGAAAACTTCAAAGCAAAGTCTCAAGTGTTTGCAAGATCCTGCCTTGTCCAGGCCAGGCCCCAGACACTCACCAGGGGGTCGGAGACGGCATTGTGTGAGGGCAGACACAGTCCTTTCAGGTGTGAGTGACCACTCCTTCCCTCCCCTCCAGCACAGATGGCTGATCAAGATATGCAGGCTACACCCCAGCCCCCTTTGTGTCACTGTCTAGAGGCGAGGTGCGAACAGCCCAACTGTCAAACTGACCCAGACGGGGATCCACAAACAGGCAGAGGCACAGAATGGATTAAGCAAGAAAATGCCTACTTTCTAAAAGTGGCATTTTCAAACTAACAATCTAAAAACCAACTTCACTAAAAGATGTATTTTTAAATTGTGAGCTCAGAGGCCCTAAACTCCACATTTGCATCTGCTCTCAAAGAGAATCTGTGCTTTAAGGATATTTAAAGGCAGCCCCATCTTAATCTATGAGAGAGATGGGCCTTACACAGTGAAAACTGAATTTGGCAGTATTTCACTTTTAGGACATATAAAACACACTTGTCCTACCTTCAACATACACTGCACCCTGCCCCTGGGGCTACCTAGAGCCTAACATGGGGGGCCTTACATGTAGTAAAGGGGGAGGTTTAGTCCTGGCAAGTGGGTACACTTGCCAAGTTGAATTGACAGTTTAGAACTGCACACACAGACACTACAATGTCAGGTCTGAGTCATGTTTACAGGGCTACTAATGTGGGTGGCACAACCAGTGCTGCAGGCCCACTAGTAGCATTTGATTCACAGGCCCTGGGCACCTCTAGGGCACTTTACTAGGGACTTATTAGTAAATCAAAAATGCCAATTATGTGTAAACCAATCCACAGTGCAATTTATATGGGGAGAACTTGCACTTTAGCACTGATTAGCAGTGGTAAAGTGAGCAGTGACAATAAACCAGCAAAAACAGACCTAAAAAAAATAGGAGGAAGAAGGCAAAAGGTTTGGGGATAACCCTGCAAAAAGGGCCATTTCCAACAGTGCCCAGCTGTGGATTTTGGGCCGTAGCTCAACCGGCATCCAGGGAAACCTAACAAACCTGTACATTTTTTAAAAACTAGACACCTAAGGAAATCAAGGATGAGGTGACTTATGTAGCTCTCACCACGTTCTGTCACCCAGAATCCCTTGCAAACCTCAAAAGTTGTCTAAAAACACATTTTCCTCACATTTCTTTGATGGCAAGTTCCAGAATCTGAGGGGAGCCACAAACCTCTTTCCACTGAGCATTCACCCAGTCTTCCGATAAAAATTATGCCTTACCTGTGTGGGTGGGCCAAGTGCCTGCAACAGGGACGGGCCAAAAACTTGTCGGGTTTGAGGGGGAACCAAAGCCGGTCTAAAAGGGCAGTTTTCGATATGTTTTTAGGCTGATTCTGCTGTGGGCACCCATAAGTGAGGTATCATTTTTATCAAGACACTCAGGGGAATGCTGGGTGGTAGGAATTTTGTTGGTTTTCTGTCCTGTTTGTGGAAGAATATGACAAAGAAATACAAGGGAAATGTGTGATTTTAGTCACAATTTGAGGTTTGCAGGGCATTGTAGGTAACAAAACCTGTTGGGATCCACAAGAGGTACACCACCCTTTACTCCCCTGGGTATCTAGGTTTCAACCATATCTAGAGTTGGTAGATTATCCCTAGACCAGAAGTGAGCATGCAACTCTTACTTCTGTGATGTCCCAAACAATCAAATTGTGTAAAAAAAGGCCTTAGGTTTTGTTAAAAAGACCACTCACCCACCATCCTAGTTGGTGGCATGCTTCATTATTGGGGTCCCACCCGCGACACCTAGCATGTCAGGGGTGTGTATTGACGTCCGATTATAGCAGAGCATGTTTTTTTTTTAATTGAATTCTCAACTGAGAGAAGGGTAATAAAATTGTCTTGTGGTTATCCACCAATATATTGTGTTTTTAACCGTGGTAACCTTGGACAGAGGTTAAAAACAGTGATTTTCATCATTTCAGTGTTTGGGACATCACAGAAGTAAGAGACTTTGTAGTGTGCTTGCTTTTTGTGGTTGGTGATAGTCATTTGGGAAGGTGAGCAAGCTCAGTCTTCTCACTCTATTGGTGCACACACATACTGGTTGGATTTGCACAAGGGTTCAACAAGAGATTTCACACAAATGAAATGCAATGTTAATAATTGAAAGGTCAAAAAACTGAACCAATGACTCCCAGTTCGTTAGCTGTAGAGCCACATCAAGGCACCAACCGCTTTGCAGTCCATTCAGACACCTTTCATATGTGACACACACAAGACCACTCACGCCACCAGACGTGAGCCCAGCACAATATAACACTCACATTTACAGACAGCACCATTCAAGGACCCATGACGTTTATACACCCACATGTCTGACACAGCAATCACACTGGCTGATAGAGTAAGTAAATAAAAAACTAGAAATACAACAGCTCTAACTAAATATTTCACATTAATGCCAACCGCAAAACTGAACACAAAATATGAAATGATACAGACCAGGCAACGCTCACGGGTGCTCCCAAAAACTCTTTTGTGCGTGGTACAATCTAAAACATGTGGGGGCACACGGCCCAGGTTTAGAAGGACACGCAAGGCAGTGCATATGACTCTCCTTCTGCATGTCTCTTCGCATACAGTCTCTCCATCTCTTAAAGGGATTGTTTTATTGGGGCGTAGGAGTGCAATCTTTTAATCTAGCCACATCCTTCACCACTTTAACTTAAGGAACACTTGCCTGTTCCACTGCAACACGGCTGCCTATCACAGACTCCTAAAACTGAGCAAATGTCATCTTTGACTCTGGAGAACAATCCCTGAACACAACAAAAGCATTAAAGGTTGCTAAATGGAACAGATGGATAGCCAACTTCTTATAGCGTATGTAAGCCTTACGAACAGCAGTGTGAAGTTCCAACCTCTGATCTACTCATATCTACACCACCCATGTGCTTATTGTAGTCTAAAATGCACACAGGTTTGCACACTCCAGCAACCTAACCACAAACAGTCACAGGTGTAGTACTTTCATCATGTATGGTAGTCAGCATGTAGACATCCCTCCTGTCTGTAAGCTTCACAGCTAGCAGTTCATCACTATGCAAGGCACTGCACTGCCCCCTCTCAAATATTTTACAAACAAGTTCTTTTGGATAACCTTTATGGTTAGAGCTGACTGTGCCACAAGGAACAGTGTCCACTTTGAACAATTTCCTGGACAATTGTAAAAGTTATCTACGTATAAATGGTGACCTTTGTTAAAAGTCCACTACCAAGTTCCCACACAATTTTCTCTCTAACTCCAAAACTAGACGGACAACCGGGGGGGCTCTAGTAGAATCCCAAATAGTGTACACCCAGAAATTACAGACATACCCTGTGCTTCTCTCAGACATCATAATTCCATAACATGCCCTCATGCTAGGAATGTACTGCCTAAAACACAAACGGCCCTTAAACAAGACCAAAGACTCATCCACAGCTATTTCTTTCCCTGGACATAGAAGTCTGAAAACGCATCTACAAAGTGATCAAGGTCAGGCCGAATCTTAAAAAGACTGTCACAATCAGGGTAATCTTGTGGCAACACTGAAGCATTACCAACAAAATGCAGAATCCGAAGCAGAAGCAAATACCTATCATAACTCGTGATTGTAGGAAATATGTTATTTGCCATCAAGGGACTGGTAGACCAATATGAAGACATGAAAGCCTTATGAAGCCCATCAAAAAGGTTGAACCCAAGATCTTCTTCAACTCATCCAGGTTTGTGGGAGTCCACTGGGTAGCTCGAGGGGGGTGCTTAAAGTTTGGCACTGTTGTCCCTCAAATACGTTTCAGCATACAAATTAGTCTGTTCAACAATCTCATCCAAAAATGTATTGTCCATAAACAACTGAAAGAAATGTATAGGCAAAACATATTCAGTATTGACTCTACACCCTGCAACACCAGTAGAGGCAGGCAGCGCCAGCTGCACCATGTTTGGGGCAACCCAGAGTTCTGCAATCTAGATGCCTCTTGCTGCACTATCAGCACATCAATGTCCTCCTCTAAAACAGGCACTTCATCCACGCTGAGAGTGGCATCATCATCAGATGATTCCTTTCTGACAGAAAATTCACTACCAAAATCTTCCACTTTCCCCTTAGATGCAGAGGCAGTCTTATAATCATGGTCAGAGGAAGATTAAAAAAGCATACCAGAAAACTGCTGAGCGGTAATCCTGCAGCTAGCCACAATTCTTACTGATAAAGGTAAATTGACAAATAAGTCGACAACAACCAAAACTGTGTAAAATAAGTACTAAACAAAGTGTGACTTTATCACAATATATCCTTTTAAAAAAAAATCAATCACTTGGCAGAGACGGCTAGACTCACCAGCACCTACTCTGCACAGACACAGCAAGCACTAACAATATCTGACTAAAAAGGAAAAACTAAATAAAATTACACATTGTGCACAAATCCAAAGAGAACTCCAAACACAATAAAACATAAGCTAAATATGTTGGTGTTAATACACCATTTACAAAAAATGCATTCATGCATGGCAGTGATACTCATTTGGAGTAAACCTTACAAAAAAGTCCTTCTTACCAAACACAACATCCATGCAAACTGCAGATCTACCACAGCCAGAACCACAAGCAAAGTCACAGCAAAGGAATCAAAAGCTTTGCACTAGAACAAAAAGGAGAAATAAAACAAATGGAACTTATGCGCCAGAGCACACACAACCCGCCACCAAACATTCTGAAACTTTCCCTTTTGTCTAGTGGTTTTCTGCACCCCGTGGGGACAGATGGGTCTTAAAAATGGGCAAAATAATTTCCCTCTAAAGTGGAGTGGCTCTTGCCCCAGGGGCCGCACCCAATATGGCCAAAATTGGAATCCCTGGTGTCTAATGGCTTCTGCCCCCGTTAGGGGCAGATGGTCCTAACAAATGACTGATCTGCCCCCAGGGGGACAGAAATGGCCAGAATACGTGCTCTCCAAAAAGGAGCGGCCCTTTTTCAAGTGGTCGCTCCCCAAACACAAAAATTATGATCATATAGAAATCCCTGGTGTCTAGTGGTTTGTGCTTCCCTTGGAGGAAAATGGGTCTAAAAAAAGAGGTAAATCTGCTCCAAGGGGGGCAGACACGGCCAAAACACGTGCTCCCCAAATGTGAGCGACCCGTCCTCAAGGGCCACTCCCTAAACAAAAATCATGCTCATAGAAATCCCTGATGTCTAGTGATTTCTGCCCCCCTTGGGGCCAGACGGGCCTAATAAAATGCAGGCCGATTTGCTTCCGGGGGGGGGGAGGTCGGAGGCCAAAATATGTGCTCTCCAAAGGGGAGTGACCCTTTCTCAAAGATTTACTCCCCAACCATGCCAAAACATACACACAAAAAAAACACTGGTGTCTAGTGGGCATTCCTGCTGCCCGATTGTGAGCCCATGCGCGATCATGCAGCATGAATGCTCCAAAGGGGCATCGGAGGTTCCTTTCCTCCAGTGCTTCTTTGTTCACAAAACCCCCTCCACGAGGAGAACTTACATTACTCCTCCGACACACTGGAAGCAAATGGCTTTCAGAGCGTCCCTGGCAAGTTCTAATGACATTGGTGCATGGTGCACGCTGACGCCACCAAATGGTGCGGGAGGGTGGGTGGTGGCAGCGGAAGTGCTTTCGCTGCCATTAACTTGTGGTGTGGGTGCAAAAGGGCATCCCACGGGGAGCACCAGTGCTTCCCCAGTGGGTGGGTGCCAGGATGGCCAGGACCTATCCGGTGCACACCATCACTGTGTTGGACGGCTCCCTGCCGTCCCAACGCACTGAAGGGGTTAAGTTTTTTTTTGTGTGTGTTTTTTTTAGTGGATGGTCAGGCAAGCTTGCAAGAAGTCTTCACATGCTCTGAGAAGACGCTGAGGTTACAGGCATTGTGATAATCGCTCTCTCTTATATGCGGTAGTAGGCAAAGTATACCCCAGAAAACTGAGGGTAATGGTATTCCATCAGCTGCTGCCTCTTTTTCAGACACACTGTCCCATTACTGTGCATATTGTCATAAAACTGTTAGGAGTAATGGCTTCATGCATAGAGATAGGACATTAACCTAGTTTACACAAGCACCCATTACAGGAATACCTCTCAAGGCAGTGGGAGCAGGTGGAAGGGTATTGGGAGGAGGATCTAGTGTTGGTAATGACCAGGACTCGGCACTATGTGCTTTTGTGGAATAGCAACAACCTGTTGCTAGGCAGGTACTTTGTAGATGACCCTGCTGCATGGGACCATCAACACCAATGTGTCTTATGGGGGGTGGGGAAACTCACCTCTGCAAGATGTCTGTCCTTCGCACCTGCAATCCTCATCACCTTTGACACCATAAAAACTATTTGGAGCTTCAAGTCATCAGTCTAGATCCAAAACAGTTCCTCCCACTTCTTTCTCGAAAAACATCATTACTAAAGACAAATAGCATGACAGTCATGTTCTAAATCCAGAAGCAGTGACATATACACACACACACCCCTAATCCCCAGCTCTCCGCACTAGCTCAGGAGGGTTGACACTTGACAGTCTTGATCAACATTTATCTATTTAGAGAGCATTTGCCATGAGTGGAATATGACTTTGCAGACCTGCTCAGCAGGATGCATCAAGAGGTACATGAGTGGCAACTCCAGACTAAAGTACTTTGAATAGTGGGTTACTCCAAAAGTAGACCGGTTTGCCACTCCCAAAAATACAAAATGCCTAAGCTTGAGCTACAGGTGCCTGCACCCACAGTCTGTGGGCAATGAACTATGGGTAAACTGGACTATTTGCCTATGCTTTTCCCCCTCATCCCCTACATGAAGAAGAACATGAGGCAGGTGGCCATGACCCTCATCCTAGTGACAGCAACCTGAGTGAGGAAGACCTGGTACTCAATGCTCCAAGGGATTTTGAGCACTCCTCACAAGAAGCTCCTGCACAGGCAAGGCCTTCTCACTCTGCATCAGGGTCAGCTTAAACACCCAGCTCCCAAACAATTGAGCCTTGCAATCTGCCACCTGAGTTCCTAGATCTACATCTGTCTTCCAGGGGACTGCATGGTTATCCTATGGGGAGCGAACAAGCCCACTACTCAGGCCTGTTACACCACTAAGTGATAAAGGTTAATGAATTACTGCATTTCCAAACAGAATCTTTATGCAGTAGATTGGTTATAACGTCATACACTTATACAAGACAGGCCTTGTCTGTACCTCTGTAAGCTTACACTTAACTGCTGTTACAGCATACCTTGAATACAGACAATATTTTTAAGATATCTGCCATTAAAGCCTTTGTGGAGGGCTTAAAGAGGGTAGCATCCCCAAAGACGCCTTCTGTGCCAATGCTGGAACCTCACTGTAGTCCTTTCAAGTCTCATGGGTCCTCCTTTTGAACCCCTACACTCAAGTCAACCGCAGTTCTACTCTTGGAATGGTGCCTTACTCACAGTCACCTCACTCAGACGTATTTGTGAGCTTTGTTCGCTTAGAGTCTAGGAACCATTTATTGGGTTCACAAAGATAGGTTAGTTCTTCAAATTTCTGTCCAAGTTTTTTTCACTTTCCATATAAACCACACAATTGAGTTTCCAGTCATTTTCCCACAGTCAGAGTATTACCAGAATGTGCCTTTCACACTCTGGATATCAGAGACTGCCTATGCATTACCTTGACAAAACTAAGCCTTTTAGAATGTCTACTCAACTTTTTGTATGGTGCGCCAAACCTCACAGGAGCCATATCATCTCCAAAGCTAGTATTGCAAGGTGAATAGATAAGTGCATCCAGGCTTGCTGTGTCAGTCTCTGTGCCCCCTAGGGCTCTCTCTGCACATGAAAAGAGTGTGACCCTGAGCTGCTGAGGTAACATTCCATTAACGGATATCTGCAAGGCTGGTACTTGGTCAACACACCAGAACCCTTCACTAAGCATTAATGTGTTGAAGTTATAGCTGGCTTTAGTAGGCCAAGCAGTATTAAGAACATATTTTCAAACATGTGCTTCATCTGCATGCTAGGCACCACATTGAAGAGGGACTGGTTTATAGTCTATACAAAGCACGTGTAACTATCTAAAGCCATACGTGCTACAAATGAAAAGTATAACATCCTATAAACATCTGTTTGTAGCATGTAGTGCTGTAGATTCACATGCACGCACCCTCCTTTCAAGTATCAAGCAATGGTCACAGATATTTTCCATGTGCTTTAGCTTCCTTGACTATGCACACCACACTCTGTCTTCGACACTACACTACACTTACACTACCTGCCCACTGCATAGAAAACAGTCGGAGGTGGAGCCAGTGGGAGGGTGCATTATGGACCAAGTAAGTAGTCACAAAAGTTTTGGTAACTGATTTCTTTGAAGAAAAAAGTTCCAAGTGTCCAGGCCCAGCACTAGATGGTAGGAGTATGTAGAACATGTGAACTTACAGCACTACACAGTACAAACAGATGGTTATAGGGTAAGTAACGTTTTCCATATAAAATGTTTTCCTTATAATTCCCTTTTTTGCTTTAAGTATATTCAACCCATAATTCTGATATGTTGCTTAAATAATCATCATCACATTTCTAAAATCTCCTCAGTTTCAAGCACAGCTATATCGTGTGCAAAAAAAGTCCCCATGTTGGCTGCTGATCCTGAGGCCTAAGTCTGAATCTGTATTCCAGTCGCCAGTAGCAACCTTTATGTGAAGTACATTTTGTGCACCAGCTATAGTCTGGCTTTTGCCCTTATGGCTACCTCACAGGGTTACTGTAGTGTCTTCTTTCATTCTGTAACATCGATTTCCCAAATGTATAATACCAAACAAGCCTCCAGTCTCTGTAGATTACCCGGAATATAATTAACCAAATTTGTATTAATCAGAGACATCAAAGTATGGATCTATCTATTTGTCTAGTTGTTCGTCCAAATAGAGTAGAGTCTTTCCCAGTAGGCATGTGGTTCCAATATTAACGCAAATATGAGCCTACTCCAGGACCCAGAAATGAGCCCAAAGCCCATTCCTTGTAAAAGTTTCCTCTTAAAGGGCCACTCTACCAAGTCGATGGTGCTAGTCATGTCAATGAAAGTACTGTGGTCCACTCCATAACTTCCTCTGTATATTTTATGCATCCAAATTAACGTCTCAGATTATTGGTACCTCTATTAATTATAACCCTAGATTGATCAAGATGTTTTAAGGAACCTGTGGCCTGCCGAATCATAGAAGTTCCTTCACCAGCTTATTGGCCAGGATTTTGATTTCAAGATTGAATAGTATTGATCTTTATTAATCAAAACTGATGCTGGTTTTTAGTCTTTGTGTATTAGCACTATTCTTGCTACCCTTAGACCATAAGGGAGATAACTGTGCACTCTGACTTCAAAGATGGTCAACTGTTTTATTGGAGAGACTTTTTTTAAAAACCCTCAGGCAAACCATTAGGGCCATGGCTTTCATCCTACTTAGCAGAGTGACAGCCTCTGAAATCACATCTACCATTAGTATTGGTTCTAGGAGCTCTTTGTCAGTCTTTTAGAGTGTCGAGGTTGGTAATTACCAAGGAACCAAACTAGTTCTGTACTGTCCACATCTAATTTGAATGCATTCGGAATGTGTTGAATGTATTCTGCAAATGCTTGCCCAATTTTCTCATTTCTCATTAATTGTTCCCTCGTATTCCAAATCCCCCCAACCCACCTAGGACCCTCCTCTCTTCTAGTCAGCAATTCAGTCGGTTTTCCAGATGTCCTCAGCTTCATTTAAATATGTCTGCTTGGTCATTTATTGGTTACTGGCTTCATTAGTGGGCAGCACATGAAGCGCCTATCCCCTGAGGTAGATTCTTCCACCCTTAAGTATTGCCACTCTAGATTCAGCAAATAAACCTTTAAATCTCTTTTTTTCCAACAGCATCTCCACTGCCTTGAAACTGATTAACCTTGTATGACTGTCTTGTCCTACAGTGTCACCTCTAAGTACATTGACCCAACATTTTCAGCCAAACAATTATCTATGATATCTCTTCATTTGTCTACAAAACATGCATTTTTCGATCTCCAGGCCTCCAATTTCCTCCTTGGGCGACAGCACACCCCTTTCTGTGGTCTTTCCACCGCTGGGTAAAGCCTCATTTTCTTCCCTGGATTTCTACTTTGAAGGTTGTGCGCCATAATGAGCCCTATGAGTAGCACGTGCAAGTTCAGTAGAAGGTGTTTGGTGTTAGATCTTCAGTTCATCTTTTCAGAAGGAAAAGAGGTTAAATATCATGCCTAGAAATGTAGGAGTCATTCTGTCTTTAGAAATCTAAATTTTTCATGCTCAAAATGTGTGCAATCTATACTTGTGTACATTTTTGTGATTGGCAAAGGCAATGCATCTGGTGTATACCTGTAAGTGTACTTTCTGGTTGCTCTACACTGTGAGTGGAAAGGTGCGAATGTAGAATGTGTGGATTTGAGTGTCGCCAACAATCAGCAATCACTTTAAAAATGAAATTGCCACTAACGTTTCAAAGAGGTGGCCAGGAAAAGACAATTAATCCTAAAAATAAAACACACATCTACAAATAAGTAGCAAAGCCAATATGAATACTGCTTCTCAAGACCTAAACACAAATCTCATTTCTTGTTCCAATCCAGACCATGAGTAAATTGCTTTTCTCACAAATCCCAAGTCGATGACGATGCAAAATAACAGCACAAACAGAAATAATGGAAAATTCGGACACACAGTCACTGTAAGCAAAATAAATGATCCATGTGTATGCAAAGGAACATGAATTAATGTTAGTCTGGCGAGAGATGTGACGAAAATGCCAAGAGTAAGATGACAATGAATGTTCTACGTTATCACCATTGCGTTAGGTTACATATGGCTATCAATGTCAGAATTAGGCCCTCCAAACATTCCTCAGCTTCAGCACCTCAGTGTGCAGTAACCACTTCAATTCTTGGATCCTCTTTCGTCCCACACCAAGGGTTCTCCTGCTGTAGCTTTTGAGTTCCTTGCTTGTGCCTGGCACCAAGATATGATTATCCAAACATTGCTTCATCTGGCGTTTTGTATTTTTGACTACTTCAACCACACTGCAATTGCTTGATGGCAGTCCGCTTTTCTCTCCAGGCAAACAAGTTTGGCTAAACAGACCAAACACCAATTTTGATGGATATTTACCTGTGAATCAGTGCAGTGTATCATGGTAGTCCAGGCTTAATCCTGGATCACAGTGAGAACAGCTTTGTGGCTTTTTGACCTTTTAGCCTCCTTGTCAGCTATGGCAGGTGGCACATGTGGACACCAGAATGGAATTTGATGGTCCAGTGGGCTGAGCATCAAGGCAATCTGACTGATACCATTCAGGTCTTGGAGGAGACCATTCAGGGCATGCAGTGGTGGCTGTTTGAATGCAATTGGCCCAGCGCAGGCCCCTTTCCCTTCCCCACAGAGAGCTGAGAGTGGTGAGACATGCATCCCTGCTGGGCTGTGGAGGTCATTTGGAGGAGTTGAGATCACTGGACTCTGGTCTACAGCAGCAGGTCAGATCCACATCAATCTGCTGGAGGTGCGGGCTTTTTGACTGGCTCTTATGGCTTTCCTCTAATCCATCAAAGGGAGACTGGTGCAAGTTCTCATGGATAACATCACTGTCATGTCAGTAGGCCATGCGTCTCTGTGGTTGGTTGGAGCTCCAAAGCAGTTTCCTGATCATGAACATCAGGTATGTCCATTAGTGCCAGAGCGGATGAACTGAGCAAGAGTAGCGTCTGCATCCCAGGGTCCTGGGGTAGGGTGTCTTCCAACCCTGAGGAGAATCTTGGCCAGATCTTTTCATCATTGTCAAGAATGCACTGTGTTGAGAGTTTTGTGTGCTGGAGTTTCTGCAATAACATTGGTTAGAAGATGTGTTCCAGCTGCAATTAAGCACTGGGCTCCCATACGCCTTCCTGCCACTGCCTCTTTTGCCTCATGTTTTGAAAAAGATCAGGAATGACTGGAACCAAGTCATCCTAGTGGCTCTGGATAGGGTCAGGGGAGTGTGATACCCTTATGAGCATCTGACCACCAATCGGGCTCCCAATTCTGAAGGACCTCCTGCCTGAGCAACAGGGCACAGGCCTCAACCCTAATTTGCACAATCTGAATCTATCTGCCTGGAGATTGAGCTGTATCAGCTGACTGCATTTGATCTGCTGTCTGAAGTAGTGGATGTGATCCTCGCCGTTAGGAGCCCTTCTACAAAATGTATTTATTTTGTGACCTGATGTGGAGTTCCCAAAACTGACCTGTACAAGCAAGATTATTGGATGACTTTTTGTTTGTTATATCTTTGGCCCAGGAAGGCCTTGCAGTAGGCATCGTAAAATATTATTTGTTGGACCTCTTAAACTTTCTACATTTGCTAGACAACCGTCCCTGTTTAAATCATCTGTTCTGATTACATTTATTAAAAGGTTTAACACACATGCTCCCTCCCAGGCTGTTTTGAATGGCAGTTGGACCTTAACTTAGTCTTCATGTTTCTCATATGTATGCCTTTCAAGCATGGCTACTCGCTTATCCAGACTTTAAAGACTATCTTTCTCATTGCAAGTATGACAGCTTTTCAGATGAGTTAACTTCAGGTACTTTTGGTGCACATACTGTATACCACCTTTTTCCCCAGACAAGCTGGTGCTGAGGACTCAGGTGACATTGTTGCCAAGTGTCATGATTCCACGTTGCATAATCCATCACTCTGCCAGTGTTCCTTGTTCCCCTCACAGCTCAAAAGAGAAGAGGCTTCAGCAGCCCCTAAAAGGACTCTAAGCTTTTACATTGATATTACGAAGATTAATTGAGTGAATGATCAAATTTTGGGGTTCTCAAATACAAAGAAAGAGAATGCTGAACTGAAGAGGACTCTGTCAAGGTGGGTAGCCTTCTACATTAAGATTTGCTGCACACTGGCTAAGAAAGCAGTCTCTGAAAGGTCAGAGTGCCCATTCCACCAGAACTAACGATACTACAAAGTGTTGGCATGTGGATGCCTTTCCTTCATAAGTGCCACAATGCGACGTAGGCATCAGTGCACACATTAACAACGAGTTGTGGTGGGAAGGGCATGTCTCCTGCTGGGTGCTCCGGGACCTTTCAGCCTAAGTCCACTCCATAAGCCACTCCAACTTGAAGAGTACTGCTTTGGTATCTAAACATGTTGGGAATCAGCAGTTACAAGTTACTTACTTTCAGTAATGCTCTTTCAGGTGGATACTCTTTCTAACTGCAGAATCCTGACTGCCATCCCACTTCCCCATTTTGTGCAGTGCCGTCTGTTTTACATCTAAAAAGGTCCCATGTTAGATTTCAGCATACAGGTACAAAAAATTGTTCAAGGGAAAAGACAAAAACTGACATCTCTGTGCAGTGGTGGGGCTTATATGCTACTCCCGTCTGTCACTTCAAGCAAGGTATGGAATTAGTGAGGAGATGCACAGGGCCACCTAGTGGCACACCGGGGTACAGGTATGGTAAGTTTCCTGATCCAGTTTGGCATCTGAGGAGTATTGTAAGCTGAGGAATGTGCAGTTGGGTAAAGTATCCACCAGAAAGAGTGTTACCAAAGGAAAGTAACTTGTTAGTCTAGAATGTGTGTAGCCCCTGTGTGACATTAGGAATATGCATGTGTTACTTAGGGCCATATGTACGAACACATTTTCCCATAGACACAGAATGGGCAAACTGATTGCTACATCTGGCCCTTAGTACTTAAGCAAGTGGATAAATTTTGGATGCCCTTGGTTTAGAATATCAGATGGAGGATGATGAAAGCTTCCTCCAACAGTTTGAGTGTATTGAATCCTTTCCTGTGGCTGCAAGTTGGAGATGGGGGCACTGAAGTGACGAGGATGCAGAGAGAGAGTTGGTACCTCTGGAAATTCCATGAAGTAAGGGGCTCCTCAATAATTCTTCC
Source organism: Pleurodeles waltl (assembly GCF_031143425.1). Taxonomy (NCBI): domain Eukaryota; kingdom Metazoa; phylum Chordata; class Amphibia; order Caudata; family Salamandridae; genus Pleurodeles; species Pleurodeles waltl. Next base: position 704,570,535 of record NC_090448.1, read on the forward strand.
TCAGGACTCTATTCGGTAGGAGGTAGAAGTGAAAAGTGGAACGGCAATTTCTGTTCAATTTGAAGTGATTTCTAGCTGAGGCCTGCACTGTTGTCTATCCCTATTTAGTGCTTCAGAAAAGCTGCCGACAAGCTGGTGCAGAAAACTCATACTTCATGTTGATGTTGCGAGTACTCCAGCTTGTAGACAATCCCAGTACTACCTACTTAAGAAGCATCAGTTTACACAAAGGTTTTGTCAGTTGAACAGACTGAGAAGGACATTTGAAAGAGAACACCACCAAGCCATTCCTTAAGTCTGAGACTGTGGATTCCCATACCCTGTCTAAGCAATGTGTATATAAGTGGGACCCAAACAATCCCACTGTTCTCCAGTTCCTCATGACCAAGGAAGTTTAATGCTCCACAGAGTACTCAGAGGACTTCTGAACAACCAGTACTAATGTCTGCCTGAGGGGACATCACCTAAAGTCTGCCCTTTCTGCTAGTGCAGCCGATGGTCTACCTAGTGCATAGAGGCCTCCCTGCCAGTCTGGTGAGAGAGGGAGAAAATCTGCCTGGCCCTGCAGGAGGAAAGACCGTTCAAGAGGAGAAGCACAGCATATCCCTGGTCTGATGAACATCTAGAGAAATTAGACTGCCTGAGAGAGCGAAGCCAGGAATGAACTGTGCTGCTGCGAGTCCCCTGGTCTCTGACTGTGGTTCTATAAGAGAACCACAAAAGAATATGTACATCTGCCAGAGTTTGGCAGCATCTACCCTTCCATGTGTTAAGGCTCTGATGGTGGCTGCAACTGTCTGCCATGTGCATAACCATCATTAGCTGCATCTGTCTCGCTGTGTGTATTTGCCAGGTAGAGATGCATCTGCTTTGCAAAGTGTAGAAGCTCAGGGTAGAACTGCCTCCTCCTTCCCATGTGTATCACCAAGGTCTGGGCTGCATTTACATGACAGTATGTACCAGCCTGGAGTAAGCTTCAACTGCCATGCTGTCTGCATTGGCCCAAGTAGAGCCGCACTGCCTTGACCTGTGTCTGCATCCACACAGAAGAGGGCTACAACTGCTGAAGGCACTCACACAGTAGCACCAGAATCTGTTGAGCAAGAACTGACCAGGAAGGTCAGCAATGCTCAGTGAAAACGCGAGCTGTGCCTGACGTCTATGGCAGCTGCTGCTGAGGCTACATACAATTACCATTGGCTGCTGCCTGTTCTAGGACGGGGCCACTGTAAATGCACGAATGTGAAGTTTTAAGGACTGTTTTATGTCCCCGGTGACAATGGGGGTAATAGCAACTGTTGAAGCAGATATGCTAATTAAGAAAATTATTAATGATCTGTATGTAATTGCTAATGAGAAATTGCGTAGAGAAATTCATCATAGAGAAATAATGTGCATGTTTGAAAATGTGACCTCGTGGTGTGATCACCATGTGTACTAAAATGACTGAAATTGTATGAAATAATGAAAATATACAAGAAAAATTTAATAATATGTCATAATGAGATGTATAACTTATGTTTTGCATTCATTTGTAGTACTAAGTTAGCTGGACCAAAGGCCTAGTTTCCCTGGGCCTTGCATACTCGAAAACCTGAAATATTGAACGCTTTGCAAAGAACTGGAAGCCGGTATAGCCTTGACCAGCTCTAAGTTCAAGTTACTTAGATAGAATTTTCTGCAATGTACCGGCGGACAGGAGATGATGAGGACAATTTGATACAATTATGTGTAAAGCAGGCTCAATGTACTTTCCCAGGACTTGAACAATAGAGGCACTGACTGAAGAGGAATATGCAACAATTTCGATACCTGAAGAGCTGGATGATGAGGGCATCGCATGAAGAACCAATCCACATCTTGTGAACGAATAAATCTGAAAATTAGTAGATTTGGTAAACAAAAACTATAGGTTAAAGTCATATCTGCCGACTGACTGACCAATTAGCAATTAGGGGGATGGACTGGGGCAAGAATTCAGAGTTGCAGGAGAAGAATTGATGACTTCAGGAGACACTGTCCGAGGTGTTGATATTGGGCTCATAGTCTGTGAGCCTGATCTGTAGCTGACTAATTGATGACCTGAACGACGAAGACTGACTTGTTGCTAATCCATCCTGGATAGGTAGCTATGAAAATGTGACTGACGATTTTATGCCTTTTCTTATAGGTACCAACTGCGCTGATTATAGAAATTCTTACTTAGGTAGATTTTTCCAAATTGATGTTTTCTCTAAATTGTTTTTCGCATGAAGACCCACATGCTGATGCTAATCTTGGTTAGTTAGGCTGTTAAGGGTGACGCTGACAGTGACAATGACTGACAAACTTAATTGCTGAACTTCACTATTAATGTTGGTATTCTTAGCTTATGAAAATTGCATTGTCACACATGTTTTCGCCAAGAGTTGGTGTTTTAAATAATAAAATTAAGTTGATTGAATAAAGATTGAACTAACAAATGACTTAGAATTGTAATCAATAGGGAATAAAGATTGATAACTCCTTTCTGAGTTGTGATTATTCATGAGTAAATGATTTTAAGGTGTTTTTCTATAAGATGTTACCTTGATTATTGATTTGATTATTGGTCCAATGGTTCCTGCATGACTAGAATACGCCATGCGATTCAAAAGATTAATCGACCTATATGCGTCCCCTTGTTAGTTTACTTACTAAGGACCAGACGCACTATCAGTTTTTGGTAGCAGCTTGATGGTTAGTTTCCTTGGAGAACTAGTTATGTGGTAATTATTGCTTATGGTAGTAGTTTAAGTTAGGGTTAGCTGTGTGTATTTTTATGAGGTTTGAATTTTGTTTTTCTGAAATGGCAATTGTAGCAAAAATGATGTCCCCTTAAGCCCAGAAGTTACTTTCCCAGATCCTGGATCCTGCTTGTAAAAGATGGGTATGTTCTCGGCGTGTTTTGAGATAGTGTGAAAGTGGTAGTTTGCACTTGCACAGGCTTAAAGCAAACCGCAGGTTATTTGTGATGTATCTGAGGTAAAGTAGGGAGTCTGCGTACTCCAGTTGAGGTTAGTAGGAGTGTGTGTACTCCGCAGTATGAGAGTAGGAAAGTCATCGAACTTCACATGTGTGTGGCGCTTTGTGCTAAAAAATTATCCACGTGGTTGTTGGTAATGTACGGACCCTGTGTGGTCTAAGACTCCAGAGTTTATTGACAAGTGTAGGAGACACTTGTTTATATGTTGTAATCTGTCTGGTTTAGTAGGTTGATCGGGCGTGGTCAACAAGTCGGTGTGTGAGATAGAGGAATAAAAGAAATTTTTCGACTGAGATTTGGCGAGATCTATGTGCACCAGGACAGACCCACTGAGCAGTTGAGAGTAAAATTTGAGGGTCGAATTTTGCTTGCGAATGTGGGAGACTGAGAAAGAGGGATAGCTACATGAGCGAAAAAGCCATTAGTGAAAATCCGTAAGGTCTCTGAAGCGATTGTGGCCCTTCCTGTAGTAAACCAGCAGGGTTGCTTTAGTTATTTGGTTAAAAGTGCTTGCAATAATTTGCATTTGTGGTGTGAGGTGAAGTAGGAAGAGGAGAAGCAAGACTTTGTCAGCCGCTGTGTTTGAGTGTGACATCAGAGTGTGCCGCGCTGAGATAGGTTGGTTAGTGAGAAGAGTCATGAGCGGATTTATAGCCATTCGTAAGAGGCAATTTGTTGAGCGAGCGGGTGAAGGGAATCTTGGGAGTAAAAGTCATTTAATTATTGAATCGAAGTAAACAAAACAGACAAAATCAAGTTTTTCAAGGTGTTCAGAAGTGCAATAAAGGGTGATACTTACATTAAGGCGTCAGTGGGGGATCTGACCCCACCGGAAAATTCTCCGGCTTATATTGTGATAGAGGAGCGAGGTGTAGCACTGTGTCTTTGGTTGAAGCAGTGGTGTAAGCTAACAAAGAAGCGAGGGTCCTTAGTGTTTCCAGAGCATGGAACATTTAATTTGAGAATTTTGGATGAACTGCGAATGGCATTATATGAAATGAAGCCGTTACCAAGACCAGCAGAGTTTGAGGCTTTAGCGGTTTGGGAGCTAGTGGCCAGACAGCAACAAGAAATGAAGTTTAAGAAGAGGATGAAACAAGTAGAAAAATCCTTAGCTGAAGCTATGTGGTATTGGGAACAGAAAAGATGGAGAGCAGAGACGCTACAGGGTGTCAAATTGTTCCCTGCAATTACAGAGGAAGATGAGACAGAAAACGAAGATAGTGCTAAAGAGGGTGAGAGTGCAGGGAAAAAGAAAAAGAGAAAGTCCTATGTTGATGATGAGGATTCTGATGTTGAGGACCTCATTACACAGCTGTTGAGGGATCGACCTCCACCCTTTACGACAGCACAAGTACCGGGAGCTAAGAGAGCAGCGCAGACAGATAGTGGACAGATACCAGGGGTAGTACAGAGTGCACCCAATGCAGGGACTACTACTGTGGTCCAAGCTCAGATGCATCCACCTTCGGTACAGAGAATTTATCCAGATGTGCCTGCCAGTTCTCGAGACAGGTTCAAACATAATGGTGCCAACGGAGCAAGTGCTTCCGAGGCCAATGCTAGTTCAGACAGAGCCGACTCTAATGTTATTGCCTCCGGCACAGTCACAGGGTTTGCCGAAATTTACACTAATGAAAGGAACACAGTCAGATATTACACCAGTCATGAACCAAGCAATGGGGGTAACATTCCCGCAAGGCGCAAGTGTTAGGGCAGCTCCAGATGCAATATCGCTACCAATTACTGTTGGCCCAGCGGTACCCTTTTTTGCACAGTAGAAAGCAAGTGTGGGAGAACACAACAAGATGTCACAGAGTCTTGTGAGAAGGGGAGTAAATGATTCTGTGCAGACGATGTCATCAGCAGGTCAGACTTTCAATGGATCTAGGCCATTAATGGATCTTAGTCCACTTGTAGCACTTCCAGATGCAGTGAATCGCCCGAATGCAAGTCAAGGCTTGAAACTTTTGACGCCGCAACCTCCTGGTGCAGTGATGCAACAGCTAGCAGTGCCAAATGCGAGTAACATCTCTTTACAGGGATTGTCAGCACAGCAGTTAAGTGAATGGTTAGATAGTTTAAACACACCTCAGAATACATCCAAAGGCGAAAAGCAGATAAATTGTGTAAGGCTGAATATAGAAGCAACCAAATTAGTTGAGGGAACAATAGGTGTGAACAGATTGGAGTCCTGCACTGAAGAAGAGCTGAGGTATTTGTGTGCAAAGATTTCATGAGAAGTGAGCAAAATTCGTTAGAAATTGGCAGAGCTAGCAGAGAAACATGACATTGAGATTGAGAAAACAAGGCATTTGAAACGCAGTTACAGATTAGATTTCAAGGCAAAGGATTTTGAACACATGAGATCAGCGGGAATGAAGGCTCATTTGAGGGAATTGCTACAGAGTGCTCAGATTTGGGGAGCATTAGAGAAGTGGTAAGGTAGATGGACAAAGAAAAAAGATAAGCAAAAGCGAGATTCATGAGGGGTCTGAAGATGTTCAGAAAGAAAGGAAATCAATAAAGATGCTTCCGGTGAGAGAGATACTAGGGGGACAGTTCGTTGGCACAGGAGTGATATATTGTCTTTCACAAATGATTACCCAAAATGGAAAGAGAAGCGGGTCGAGTGGTATCAGCAGACAAACAGATTTGTAAAACTTTCCAAATGTTTGTGGGAGGACTTAAACACATTGTTGGAGATAGTGGTTCCAGTCGACTTATGGGTCAAGTGTAAGAGAGCAGTGGATTGTCCAACAAGTGAACCGCAAAGGGATAAAGTAACGGGTGCACCTTGACCTGAGGTAAGGAAAAATTATTATAAGGTGATCGAGTTCCTGAAGACAAGAATTTCTCCCAAAAATATTGATTGGCAGAGAATTGATAGAACGGTTCAGGTGTCCAAAGAGGCAATACATACCTACTATGAAAGATTATTAAAAGCATACAAGGAGTACAGTGGCAAGGAAGTAATTGAGCAGAAAGACATGTTGCATTTTGTGTTCAGGTTCGTTGAAGGTTTGAGCCCAGAAGTAGGGCAGATGATTAAGAGTCATTTGATTTGCTGGCAGGCAAAGCCGATTGATGAGGTGTTGCAGTATGCAAAATACTGTAGTGATGAGATTGAATTGAAACAGAAAAAGCTAAAGGAGAAAGCGATGGTGATACAAATAAAGGCAGCTCAAACAGGAGTGCAAGGAGCTATAGTACTGCCTATGCCGACGCAGCAGAGAGCTGTTATGTTTCAGCCTCAAATGAGAGGTAGAGGACGTGGAGTTGACATGATGCGTAGTCCGGAGTTGGGGACTGTAGTTGTTCAGAATGGCATGCAGGGGGTGAAAAAGATGTAACTGTGTCATTTGTGCGGAAACGTGGGACACTGGAAGCAGGAGTGTCTGTTGATGGCACAGGATGGTGTCATTCAGCAAGGTGGTGATGTCAGTACATTTCAAACTGTGAAAGTCCCAAGAATGAAACGATTTATTCCTAATGTTCAGAATCGAGGACAGAATTTTCTACCGGTACAGCAAATGCAGGTGCCACGTGCACAATTAACACAGTTGCAACCGATACAGCAGCAGGTTCCCATGGTACCTAGACAGCAAATGCAGATATCTCAAGCCCCCATGGAGCAGCAACAGGTGATGCTTACTCAGCAGGTCACAGGTCAGAGACAAGACAGTAGTAATAGCACAGTGCACCAATTTCCATTTTACAGTGAGGATGAAATAAACGAAGAATGGATGAGTGATAGTTCGGATGACGGAGCGTGTATGCTTGCAGCATCCTTATAAGTAGATCTGAGAGGACCTTTTGTGAAGGGAAAGGTGATGGGTTACAAGGTCTCATTCTTAGTGGATACAGGAGCTACGCGCTCTACAGTGAGAAGTATAGAGGTCCCGAATTTACCTCTTTTAGGCAGGACAGTTCAAGTTGTAGGAGTGGAGAATAGACAGTTGACAAACCGAATCACAGAACCAGTGCAGGTTGAGATCGGCAATTACCAGGGACTACATAGATTTGCAGTATGTGATTTGAGTCCAGTATCCCTACTGGGATGAGATTTACTGTGTAAGACAAAATGCTCCATTAACTGTTCAGACACTGGAGTAGAAGTTCAAACAAATAGCGATGGCGAAGAAGAGCAGGTGGCTGAAATGGTGATTAATAATGCTAGTGAAGAATTCCCGTTGATTGCATTTTTCCCAATGTTTACTGTGAAAGAATTACATGCAGACTTACAGGGAACGGTGAAAGAAGAAGTCTGGGACCTGACAGGTAAAGAAGTATGTCTGATTAAGGGAGTGGAGCCGATTAAGATCACTTTAAAGCCCAATGCAGTATTTCCGCAGCTTCCACACTATAACATGCTGCAAGATGTTTTGATGAAGGTGGCGCAAATAGTTGGAGATTTTCTAAAACAAGGAGTTTTGAAGGAAGTGTTAAGCAGTCCATGTAATTCACTAATAATGGCCTTAAAGAAGCCATGTGGGAAAGTGTGTGTTGTGCAAGACTTGCGAAAAGTGAATGATTTGGCGGTTAAGTGTTGTCCAGTGGTGCCAAATCCAGCAGTGATACTGTTTCAGATTCCTTGCGATGCAGAGTGGTTCACAGTAGTAGACTTGTCACAAGCTTTCTTTTCTGTGTCTCTTCATGAGGATAGTCAGTTTCTTTTTAGTTTCAAATTTCTAGACAGAGTCTACAGCTGGTGCAGGCTTCCACAAGGGTATACAAAGTCACCATCACTGTTTAATCAGATCTTGAAAAAGAGTCTGGAGTCATTGGAATTGCCATACCAATCGACTCTAGTGCAATACATTGATGATTTGCTGATCGCATCCAGAACGAGGGACAAGTGTAAGTATGACTCGATTGCCCTGTTGAATCATTTGGGAGTATCTGGACATAAGGTTTCACCTGAGAAATTGCAATATTGCCAACAATCAGTAAAATACCTTGGACACCAGATTGAGAAGGGATTGAGGAGAATCTCCAGGGAGAGAACTACCATGATTCTGCAGAGAAGTCCCCAGACTTCACAAAGAGATGTCAGGATGTTTCTGGGAATGGTGGGGTACTGCAGACAGTGGATTCCGAATTTTGCTGAGATTGCTAAACCCTTGCAGCAGTTGACACACAAGGAAGTTACAGATCCTATTACCCTAGATGAAGATCAGATGAAAGCATTCACTGAATTGAGAGAGAGTTTGGGCACAGCTCCAGCGTTGGGAATGCCTGATTACACAAAACCTTTCACTTTGTTTTGTCATGAACGTGATGCTTGTTCTTTGTCTGTTTCGACACAGGTCTATGGAGGTGCTTATCGCCCAGTAGCTTATTTTTCAGCTACCTTGGACCCGGTCGCAGCAGCTTTACCAGGTTGCCTGCGCGCAGTAGCCGCAGTTGGTCAAAGTCTTTCCCAATGTGAGGGGTAGTCATGGGATACCCTTTGACGGTAGTGGTACCACACTCTGTTGAACTTTTACTGACAAGGACGAAAACGCAATACTTGATGGGTGCAAGACTGACAAGGTATGAGACAAGCATATTGGGTACTCCAAATGTAACATTAAAGAGGTGTAAAGTGCTGAATTCAGCGACATTGCTTCCAAGTGATACTGTTGAAATTGAAAAAAAGAAGAAGACTTTGAGCATGGTTGTCTCGAGGTAACTGGGTTGTGTATAAAGCCAAGGCCTGATATTAGAGACATGCGGTTGGAGGAAAATGATCAAATTGTCTTTGTTGATGGTTCGTGTCTCAGAGATGGAACAGGGACATTAAGAGCAGGATATGCAGTATGCACAATTACACATTAGAAGTGTCATGGCTTCCAGGTGTATATTCTGCACAAGTAGCAGAATTAGTAGCTCTTACTAGAGCATGCTATGTTTCTGCAAGATTAAGAGTCACAATCTATACTAACAGTCAATATGGATTTGGAATCGTTCATGATTTTGGCCAGTTGTGGTCGCAGAGAGTTTTTATGACCTCTACTGAAACACCAGTGAGAAATGGCGACCGAATAAAAAAGTTGTTGTATGCAATACAATTACCTGAAGAAATTGCTGTGGTAAAATGCAGTGCACATCAAAAGACACAGGATTACATTTAATTGGGAAATGGATATGCAGATCAAGTCACAAGGTTTTGCGCACTGAACTGTATATTGTTTAAAGACAAGTGGGAATTGATGCCTGATGAAGAAAATAATTGCACATGTTTTGCCTTAAAAGTGATTGATACACTAGAAGAATTGAAAACATTACAGGAAAATGCAGACAAAGAAGAGAAACGACTGGGTCAAGTTGAAATGTATTCAAAGATCTGATGAGATTTGGGTTTCTGAGGAGGGTCAGATGGTGTTGCCAAATAGTTTTTTAACTCAGATGGCCAGGTACTACCATGGCCAGGCACATATTGGAAGGGATGCCATGGTCAGGTTGTTCAAAGTTGGTTGATTCAATCCGAAATTCAGACAGGCAGCAGAGGAAGCGTGTCATCAATGTGTAATTTGTCAGCAACTAAATATGGGTAAAGGGACAGTGGTGAATTTGAGCCACATTGGAAGAGCAGGAGGACCATTCAGCAGAATGCAGTTGGATTTCATTGAGACGCCTGCATGTGGTGTTTTGAAGTACGTGTTGGTGATAGTGTGTGCTTTAGTCATTGGATTGAAGCATACCCCACACAAAGAAATGACAGTCTCACAGTAGCAAAACTGTTGCTTAGAGAGTTGATACCACGGTTCGGATTTCCGATCTCTTTAGAATCAGATAGGGGAACTCACTTCAATAACGAAGTGAATAAACTCTTATGTGCAGCATTAAACATTGAGCAGAAGTTGCATTGCAGCTATAGCCCTGAAGCATCAGGACTAGTGGAGCAAATGAATGGTACATTGAAATAAAGAAGTGCCAAGATGTGTGCCGCAACTAATCTGAAATGGTACTGATATCAATGTGAAATATACCTGACAGAAAGACTGGACTGTCGCCCCATGAGATCCTCATGGGCAGAACAATGAGATTGCCAGCAATTCCAGCCAATGCACTTGTCAATATTAAAGATGATATGGTGTTGGATATGGTGTTGGACTATTGCAAAGGTCTGGCTGATGTGGTTCTCTCTTTCTCTCAGCAGGTTCAGGCCTGCCACCCATCCATGACCCAGGTCACAATCTGAGAGCTGGAGATTGGGTCGTCATCAAAAAGCACGTTTGAAAGACCTGTTTGGAACTGCGTTGGAAGGGTCCCTACAAGGTGGTGCTAACAACTACGACAGCTGTAAAGTGTGCAGGACTGCCAAATTGGATAAATGCAAGCCATACAAAGAGAGTGGTGAGTCCACAAGAACATGAAGAAGTGTTGTTGAGAGCACCAACAGCAGCAAAACAAGTGGCTATAACTGAACCGGAAGAAGAGCAAGCTGAACCTGAAGTTGATCCTGAGCTTGTAGAGGATGGTTCAATCACCCCTGTAAGAGATGAGAGTGAAGAATTGCAGGAGGGTGAGCAAGAGTCTGGCTCAATGGATACAGCAGGAGAACCGAGCACAACAGGGGTTCTCCCAGAAGCAGACGGTGCTGAAAAGCAAACAGAGCAAGTGCCAGATCATGAGGTTTGAAAGAGTTCAGACGGATCAAAGTCAAAGTGATCCATCTCCTCTTGAACCTGTTGCAGGTCCATCAAGAGAGAACACCATAGAGAAAGAAAAGGAAAAAAGTCCAATCCTGAAGAGAATATTGACAGAGGGAACGAGAAAAGGAGATTGTAGCCGGTTGTCTTTTGACACGGCTCCTGCATCCGAGTGGCGCTGTTCGCGCGGCCGCGCGATCGGCGTCACTTGTTGCCCTGACAACTGGGGGGCCGGCGTCGGTGACGTGAACCTGGATTTCCGGGTTCGGAAGGGAAACAAAAGAGAGGACGGACGAGAGAGAGAATCGGAGGAGCCGGACGCGGTCGACTTCAAACCGAACGGAACCACGGAGACAGGAAGAAAAGACCAGGAGGAACCCAGGACAAGAGCAGGAACCACAGACGGTGTGGGGGATGCAGGAGACGCGGAGAACCAGGAACCGAGGGAGGACACGCTGAAACGCCGCCACGTCCCAGGAGGGACGTGACTCACCAAGGTACGGTCCTTTCTGAGGGACAGCCAGCTCTTAAAACGGGAGAAGGGTGGCAGGAGGGGAGAGGGTAGGGACGTGGAGAGAGGGGCTGGAGAAGGGAGCAGCTGGGAGGGGGAAGGGAGGTGAGGACACAAGGAAGGACTGAGATAAAAGAACAGTTCTATTGTGGGGTATAGCAATAATAGTAAAGAGACATTACGTTTTGACATTGCTCTGGTCAGACACAGAGGGTAACTATCATCACAACCTATCATTCATCCCTGTCCACATACGCACCCGGGACTTTTTTTTTTTTTCTCTCTCTCCCCCCTCTCATTTATATGCTCCCTATAATTACCTATTCTGACTTACCTTCCCCTTTTCGTTCCTTTCCGGTACGTCGGGAGACGCGTCAGAGGATCTCCGCCAGTCAAACAGGGAGCTGTGAGAAAGACAAAGAGAGAATACGGACTAAGCGGACACCGATACACTGTGACCATTATAAGAACCTTTAAATAAATACACCTTATCACTTACCTGAGTCTCAGAGTCCTTTCTATCACCTGCCCACTGTAACAGAGATAATTGGCCTGATTCGCAAATTGGAAGGAAGAAAGAATTTGTCATAAATGAAACAATAGAGGAAGAAGTGGATGCTACAAGAATGGAAGAACTGAGTGAAGGAGAATTAGGTGGTGAACGAAGGTTGAAAAGGAAGAGAATGGCAAGTTCAAGATACGCAGGTCCTGAGTGGGCATAAGCAGCAACAAGTGAATGGCAAAACAAGTTTATGTCCTTTTGCTTTGATAGAGAAGTTCCGAATCATTACTTTGATGCAACCTGAAGGTGATCAATAGACTGAATTGTTGAGCTTATTTGAAGAAACCTGAAAAAGAGAGACTGTTAAAAGTAAAACCAGAAAAGACATTGATAACCTGATGTGACAATTGAAAACACAGATGCAACAAGCTGCTAACCGATTTTTGACAAAGGAGAAAGGGTTCCTACATGTGAAATTGAACTGTGAGAAAGAAATATTTTTCCTTCATTTTGATTTTTCATTTTTTTTTATATTTCTCTGTTGCACTTTATCTAAGAGTTTTTCTACTTTCTGACTCTTTACAGATCATGGCTGAATTAGATAATTGCATTAGGAATATTAGATATTGTAGGTATTTGAGTGTTGGAATGGCAATTATATGTGGATTAATGTTTATAATAATGATCGTGAGAATGTCTGTTCATGAAATGAAAGAGGCTACTATTACTTCTGTTCCTGAGACTACTACACTAACAGCTTTAGAAAATTTTAAGTTAGATGAGAAATACTTGCATGACTATAATAATGCTCAAGGAGAGCTTTCTTCTAATGTGTTCTATTGTTTGTTGAGTGAATATGTTGAGACGATGGATGCGAGGAATTGTCTTGTGTGTACGCAAATTCCTTCCTCTGTGGAAAAAAGGGTTACGTGTCATAGCCTGCCATAAACTATGGCATAAGCTGTAGTCTCCTACTAACAAGATTCCATAACCAAGAATATGATCAGTATTTTTACTCGAACTACGATTTAGTGTTTTCTTTCGTTCCTATTATTAGATATTTGAAGAAGGTAGCTAAAGAGAATGAAATATTATTAGTTAGAGCCTTCTTTGAACCGACATTAACGTTTGGTACCGCGTATGGCTCATAAAAATAATCGAACCTGCCTACTAACCCCGTTAGAAAAGAGCTTTATAGGGCATACTGATGACCGGAGAAAGGCATTGAAGGAGAAGCTAGAGAAAGGATTAGAGAAGAGAACTGATAAGAATGATTATGCTTACACTGCTATTAAAACACAAAGGAAATTAGCTTCAGGCGCACTACATGTAGGGAAGCTTTGTATACATAGGCCAAAATCACGCACTGACACTTTATTTGTGGGAACGAGTGAATGTAGGCATGTGTTTTTGTTTCAGAATAACTGGACTTTTATGCTGAATGGTCAGGACCCTGCAATTCCTGGGAACTATTATATTTGTGGACTTAATGCTTATTACCGTCTTCCTAGAGGATCGTATGGGACATGCTATTTGTGTATAGTTTTCCCTAAAATTTATCAGATAGATGATTTAAAGAAGTTTCAGAAAGTTACTGAATTACATCATGAGCGACAGAGGAGGGAAACCTCTTATGCAATTGTGGGAGATATTTTTGGTGCAGTAATTCCTTCTGTAGGTGTTATTTTGAATGTAATCAAGATACAAAAGTTGTCTACTATTGTGGATAACATGCTGACAAATTTTACAGAGCCAATACTCCTGTTAGGTACTGAATTAGCTGCGGATAGAGCTATGACGCTTCAAAATAGGCTTGCTTTAGACATAATTTTTGCGAAAGATGGCGGAGTCTGTAAAATGATTAACGCTAGGCATTGTTGTTCATATATACCCAATAGTGATAAAGAGATAAGAGACTTGGGGCCAGATGTAGCAAAGGGCTTTACCCATTTTGTGTCTATGGGAAAATGTGTTCGTACATATGGGCCTTACTTACTAACTTAACTAATTCAAGTAAGGATTTGAAGGAACTGAAGGAACCAGAGGTTTGGTAAAAAGTTGGAAATGGAATTGCTTCAGTGGGTAATTGGTTTAGTCAAATTTGGCATGGGGTATTATGGAAAATTGTACAAGGAATATTAATTGTGATTGTTTCTATACTAGGATTATGGGGTACATGTACATTATGGCAAAAGATAAAATTAAAGAGGTCTTAAAATAATCAGAGGAGGGAAGAACAACCCAGGAGAAGAATCTACAGAGAAAACTCAAGAAGAAGACAAAGTACATCAGAGGCAGAATTGTAAAATGATGGTAAAGAAATGTGTGATGGCATATTTAGTCATCAGAGGAGGGACTGTTGAAGCAGATATGCTAATTAAGAAACTTGTTAATGATCTATATGTAATTACTAATGAGAAATTGCATAAAGAAATGAATCATAGAGAAATAATGTGCAGGTTTGAAAATGTGCCCTCGGGGTGTGATCACCATGTGTATTAAAATGACTGAAATTGTATGAAATAATGAAAATATATAAGAAAAATGTAATAATATGTCATAATGAGATGTATAACATATGTTTTGCATTAATTTGTAGTACTAAGTAAGCTGGACCAAAGGCCTAGTTTCTCTGGGCCTTGCATACTTGAAAACCTGAAATACTGAATGCTTTGCAAAGGACTGGAAGCCGCTATAGCCTTGACCCACCTGAAGTTCAAGTTACTTAGCAAGAATTTTCTGCAATGTACTGGCGGACAAGAGATGATGAAGACAATTTGATACAATTATGTGTAGAGCAGGCTAAATGTACTTTCCCAGGACTTGAACAATAGAGGCACTGACTGAAGAGGAATATGCAACAATTTTGATACCTGATGAGTCGGATGATGAGGGCATCGCAAGAAGAACCAATCCACATCTTGTGAACGAATCAGTATGAAAATGAGTAGATTTGCTAAACAAAAACTATAGGTTAAAGTCATATCTGCCGACTGACTGACCAATTAGCAATTAGGGGGGAGGACTGGAAACACTAATAAACATTCATGACAAAGGGCAAGAATTCAGAGATGCAGAAGAAGAATTGATGACGTCAGGAGACGCTGTCCGAGGTGCTGATATTGGGCTCATAGTCTGTGAGCCTGATCTGTAGCTGACTAATTGACTAATTGATGACCTGAACGACAAAGACTGACTTGTTGCTGATCCATCCAGGATAGGTAGCTATGAAAATGTGACTGACGATTTTATGCCTTTTCTTCTAGGTACCAACTGCGCTGATTATAGAAATTCTTACTTAGGTAGATTTTTCCAAAGTGATGTTTTCTCTAAATTGTTTTTTGCATGAAGACCCACATGCTGATGCTAATCTTGGTTAGGTAGGCTGTTAAGGGTGACGCTCACAGTGACAATGACTGACAAACTTAAATGCTGAACTTCACTATTAATGTTGATATTCTTCGCTTATGAAAATTGCATTGTCAGATATGTTTTCGCCAAGAGTTGATGTTTTAATTAATAAAATTAAGTTGATTGAATAAAGATTTAACTAACAGATGACTTAGAATTATAATCAATAGGGAATAATGATTGATAACTCCTTTCGAGTTGTGATTATTCATGAGTAGATGGTTTTAGGGTGTTTTTCTATAAAATGTTACCTTGAATTTTGATTTGAATATTGGTCCAGTGGTTACTGCGTGACTAGAATACTCCATGTGATTCAAAAGATTCATCAACCTATAAGCGTCCCCTTGTAAGTTTACTTACTAAGGACTGTAGGAGGCTGACCTGGTTTGTAGTGGGTACCAAGGGGTACTTACACCTTGCACCAGGTCCAGGTATCCCTTATTAGTGTAGAGGGGTGTCTAGCAGCTTAGGCTGATAGAAAAGGTAGCTTAGCAGAGCAGCTTAGGCTGAACTAGGAGACGTGTGAAGCTCCTACTATACCACTGGTGTCATATGCACAATATCATAAGAAAACACAATACACAGATATACTGATATACTAAAAATAAAGGTACTTTATTTTTATGACAATATGCCAAAGTATATCAGTGAGTACTCTCAGTATGAGGATAGCAAATATACACAAGATATATGTACACAATACCAAATTATGCAGTAATAGCAATAGAAAACAGTGCAAACAATGTATAGTCACAATAGAATGCAATGGGAGCACATAGGTATAGTAGCAAATATACTCTAGAAGTGGAATGAGAACCACAAATGGACCCCAAACCTATGTGAGCTTGTAGAGGGTCGCTGGGACTGTAAGAAAACAGTGAGGGTTAGAAAAATAGCCCACCCCAAGACCCTGAAAAGTGGGTGCAAAGTGCACCTAAGTTCCCCAGAGAGCACAGAAGTCGTGAGAGGGGAATTCTGCCAGGAAGACAAACACCAGCAATGCAACAACGATGGATTTCCAGACGAGGGTTCCTGTGGAACAAGGGGACCAATTCCAAGAGTCACGATCAAGTCGGGAGTGGGCAGATGCCCAGGAAATGCCAGCTGTTGGTGCAAAGAAGCTGCCACTGGATGGTAGAAGCTGTGGATTCTGCAAGAACGACAAGGGCTAGAAGTTTCCCCTTTGGAGGATTGATGTCCCACGCCGTGAAGAAGCTTGCAGAGGTGTTTCCGTGCAGAAAGACCGCAAACAAGCCTTGTTAGATGCAAGGGTCGCAGTTAGGGTTTTTGGATGCTGCTGTGGCCCAGGAGGGACCAGGATGTCGCCAATTGCGTGAGGAGACAGAGGGGGCGTCCAGCAAGACAAAGAGCCCCCTCAGAAGCAAGCAGCACCCGCAGAAGTGCTGGAACAGGCACTAAACAGTGGAGTGAACCGGAGCTCACCCGAAGTCACAAAGGAAGGTCCCACGACGCCGGAGGACAACTCAGGAGGTCGTGCACTGCAGGTTAGAGTGCCGGGGACCCAGGCTTGGCTGTGCACAAAGGAAATCCTGGAAGAGTGCACAGGAGCCGAAGCAGCTGCAAATCGCGCGGTACCCAGCAATGCAGTCTAGCGTGAGGAGGCAAGGACTTACCTCCACCAAACTTGGACTGAAGAGTCACTGGACTGTGGGAATCACTTGGACAGAGTTGCTGAGTTCAAGGGACCTCGCTCATCGTGCTGGCAGGAGATCCAGAGGACCGGTGATGCAGTCTTTTGGTGCCTGCGGTTGCAGGGGGAAGATTCCATCGACCCATGGGAGATTTCTTCGGAGCTTCTAGTGCAGAGAGGAGGCAGACTACCCCCACAGCATGCACCACCAGGAAAACAGTCGAGAAGGCGGCCGGATCAGCGTTACAAGGTCGCAGTAGTCGTCTTTGCTACTTTGTTGCAGTTTTGCAGGCTTCCAGAGCAGCCAGCGGTCGATTCCTTGGCAGAAGGTGAAGAGATAGATGCAGAGGAACTCTGATGAGCTCTTGCATTCGTTATCTAAAGAATTCCCCAAAGCAGAGACCCTAAATAGCCAGAAAAGGAGGTTTGGCTACTTAGGAGAGAGGATAGGCTAGCAACACCTGAAAGAGCCTATCAGATGGATTCTCTGACATCACCTGCTGGCACTGGCCACTCAGAGCAGTCCAGTGTACCAGCAGCACCTCTGTTTCCAAGATGGCAGAGGTCTGGAGCACACTGGAGGAGCTATGGGCACCTTCCAGGGGAGGTGCAGGTCAGGGGAGTGGTCACTCCCCTTTCCTTTGTCCAGTTTCGTGCCAGAGCAGGGCTGGGGGATCCCTGAACCGGTGTAGACTGGCTTATGCAGAGATGGGCACCATGTGTGCCCATCAAAGCATTTCCAGAGGCTGGGGGAGGCTACTCCTTCCCTGCCCTGACACCTTTTTCCAAAGGGAGAGGGTGTAACACCCTCTCTCTGAGGAAGTCCTTTGTTCTGCCTTCCTGGGCCAAGCCTGGCTGGACCCCAGGAGGGCAGAAACCTGTCTGAGGGGTTGGCAGCAGCAGCAGCTGCAGTGAAACCCCGGGAAAGGTAGTTTGGCAGTACCTGGGTCTGTGCTAGAGACTCGGGGATCATGGAATTGTCTCCCCAATGCCAGAATGGCATTGGGGTGACAATTCCATGATCTTAGACATGTTACATGGCCATATTCGGAGTTACCATTGTGACGCTATACATATGTCGTGACATATGTATAGTGCACGCGTGTAATGGTGTCCCCGCACTCACAAAGTCCGGGGAATTTGCCCTGAACAATGTGGGGGCATCTTGGCTAGTGTCAGGGTGCCCACAAACAAAGTAACTTAGCACCCAACCTTTACCAGGTAAAGGTTAGACATATAGGTGACTTATAAGTTACTTAAGTGCAGTGGTAAATGGCTGTGAAATAACGTGGACGGTATTTCACTCAGGCTGCAGTGGCAGGCCTGTGTAAGAATTGTCAGAGCTCCCTATGGGTGGCACAAGAAATGCTGCAGCCCAGAGGGATCTCCTGGAACCCCAATACCCTGGGTACCTCAGTACCATATACTAGGGAATTATAAGGGTGTTCCAGTATGCCAATGTAAATTGATGAAATTGGTCACTAGCCTGTTAGTGACAATTTGGAAAGAAATTAGAGAGCATAACCACTGAGGTTCTGGATAGCAGAGCCTCAGTGAGACAGTTAGTCATAGCACAGGTAACACATACAGGGCACACTTATGAGCACTGGGGCCCTGGCTGGCAGGGTCCCAATGACACATACAACTAAAACAACATATATACAGTGAAATATGGGGGTAACATGCCAGGCAAGATGGTACTTTCCTACACACCCCCCCTCACCCCCCCAAACAAAGGACAATAAGACTAGCCATGACCTGATGAGTCTTCATTGTCTAAGTGGAAATATCTGGAGAGTCCATCTGCATTGGAGTGGGTACTCCCAGGTCTATGTTCCACTGTATAGTCCATTCCCTGTAGGGATATGGACCACCTCAACAATTTAGGGTTTTCACTTTTCATTTGTTTTAGCCAAAGTAGAGGTTTGTGGTCTGTCTGAACAATGAGTGAGTGCCAAACAGGTATGGCCTCAACTTCTTCAGTGCCCAGACCACAGCAAAGGCCTCCCTCTCTATGGCAGACCAACGCTTTTCTCTAGGGGTCAACCTCCTGCTGATAAAAGCAACAGGTTGATCCTGGCCCTCAGAATTAAGTTGTGATAAGACTGCCCCTACCCCTAATTCAGATGCATCAGTTTGGACAATGAATTTTTTGGAGTAACAGGGGCTTTTCAGGACAGGTGCAGAGCACATGGCCTGCTTCAGCTCCTCAAAAGCTTTCTGACAGCTAGCTGTCCATAATACCTTTTTAGGCATTTTCGTAGATGTGAGGTCATTAAGAGGGGCTGCTAAAGAGCCATAGTTCTTTATGAAACTCCTGTAGTACCCAGTGAGGCCTAAAAAGGCTCTCACTTGAGACTGAGTTGTAGGGGGAACTCAATCTATAATAGTTTGGATTTTCCCCTGACGTGGTGCAATCTGTTCTCCACCTACCAGGTGTCCCAGATAAACCACTTTCCCCTGCCCTATCTGGCACTTTGAAGCCTTGATAGTGAGGCCTGCCTTTTGCAGGGCCTCCAAAACTTTTCATAGGTGGACCAGGTGATCATCCCAGCTGGAGCTAAAGACAGCTATATCGTCTAGATATGCTGCACTAAAAGCTTCCAGCCCTTGCAGGACTGTATTCACCAACCTCTGAAAAGTGGCAGGTGCATTTTTCAATCCAAAAGGCATTACTGTGAATTGGTAGTGCCCTCCAATGGTTGAAAATGCAGTTTTTGCTTTAGCATCCTCTGATAACTTGATCTGCCAATACCCTGCAGTCAAATCAAAGGTGCTTAGATACTTGGCAGATGCCAGTGTATCTATTAGCTCATCTGCCCTGGGTATAGGGTGAGCATCAGTTTTGGTTACCTGGTTGAGACCTCTGTAGTCAACACAAAATCTAATTTCCCTTTTTCCATCTTTGGAATGAGGCTTTGGTACAAGTACCACAGGAGAGGCCCATGGACTTTCAGAGTGCTCAACCACTCCCAGTTCAAGCATTTTCTGCACCTCTTGTTTTATGCAGTCTCTGACATGGTCAGGCTGCCTATAGATCTTACTTTTGACAGGCAAGCTGTCTCCAGTATCTATAGTGTGCTCACACCAAGAAGTGGTGCCTGGCACAGTAGAAAAGAGTTCAGAAAACTGACCCAGGAGATTTATGCAGTGGTCTTTCTGCTCAGCAGTAAGACAATCTGCCAAAACTACACCTTCCACTAGAGCATCTTGTTCTGTGGAAGAGAAGAGATAAGGGAGAGGGTCACTCTCTTCTCCCTGTCCTTCATCTGTTGCCATGAGCAGGGTGAGATCAGCCCTGTCATAGTAGGGTTTTAGGCGATTGACATGGAGCACCCTAAGGGGACTCCTTGCAGTGCCCAAGTCAACCAAGTAGGTGACTTCTCCCTTTTTCTAAACAATAATGTGGGGTCTACTCCATTTGTCTTGGAGTGCTCTTGGGGCCACAGGCTCCAAGACCCACACTTTCTGCCCTGGTTGGTAATGAATCAGAACAGCCTTCTGGTCATGCCATTGCTTTTGGAGCTCTTGGCTGGCCTGAAGGTTTTTACTGGCCTTTTTCATGTATTCAGCCATCCTAGATCTTAGGCCAAGTACATAGTCCACTATGTCTTGCTTAGGAGCTTTTAAAGGTTGTTCCCAACCCTCCTTCACAAGTGTTAGAGGACCTCTTACAGGGTGTCCAAATAGGAGTTCAAAGGGGCTGAAGCCCACTCCTTTTTGGGGTACCTCCCTGTAAGCAAAAAGGAGGCAAGGTAACAGGACATCCCATCTCCTCCGGAGTTTTTCAGGGAGTCCCATTATCATTCCTTTGAGAGTTTTATTAAACCTCTCAACCAGTCCATTTGTTTGTGGATGATAGGGTGTGGTGAACTTGTATGTCACACAACATTCCTTCCACATGGCCTTTAAGTAAGCAGACATGAAATTGCTTCCCCTGTCTGATACCACCTCCATTGGGAAACCCACCCTGGAAAAGATTCCCAAGAGGGCCTTTGCCACTGCAGGAGCTGTAGTGGTCCTTAGAGGAATTGCTTCAGGATATCTGGTGGCATGGTCTACTACCACCAAGATAAACCTATTGCCTGAAGCAGTAGGAGGGTCAAGGGGGCCAACTATGTCAACCCCTACCCTTTCAAAGGGAACCCCAACCACAGGCAGTGGAATAAGGGGTGCTTTTGGAGTGCCACCTGTTCTGCCACTGGCTTGACAGGTTTCACAGGCCTTACAAAATTCCTTTGTGTCCTCTGACATTCTAGGCCAATGAAACAAGGGAACAAGCCTGTCCCAAGTTTTCATTTGCCCCAAATGTCCAGCCAAGGGAATGTCGTGGGCTAGAGTTAGGAGGAACTCTCTGTATTGCAAAGGAATCACCAATCTCCTGGCAGCTCCAGGTTTTGGATCCCTTGCTTCAGTATACAAGAGGTTGTCCTCCCAGTAAACTCTGTGAGAGTCACTGACATCCCCATTTTGCTGTTTGACAGCTTGCTGTCTTAGACCCTCTAGTGTGGGACAGGTATGCTGTGCCACACTCAGCTCCTCCCTGGCAGGCCCCCCTCCACCCAAAAGCTCAGCAGTGTCTGCTTCCAGCTCCTCTGGTGAAGGTTCTGCACAGGGTGGGAATTCTTCTTCCTCAGAAGTTGAATCCACTGTAGAGGGAGGGATAGTAGGTAGTGTTTTACCTTTACTAACCCTAGCTTTAGGGAGCACTTGGTCCATTGTTCCAGGATCCAAGTCACCCTGTCCTTTTAGCTTTTTGGCCTGAGCCCTTGTCAAAGCAAAAATATGCCCAGGAATGCCCAGCATTGCTGCATGAGCCTCCAACTCCACTTCTGCCCAAGCTGATGTCTCTAAATCGTTCCCTAGTAGACAGCCTACAGGTAAATCTGAGGCAACCACAACTTTCTTTGGACCAGTAACCCCCCCCCCCCCCAGTTGAGATTCACAACAGCCATGGGGTGGCTAAGAGTGTTGTTATGAGCATCAGTCACTTGGTACTGGTGACCAAGTAGATGTTGTTCAGGGTGGACCAGTTTCTCTATTACCATGGTAACACTGGCACCTGTGTCCCTGTAGGCCTGAACCTCAACACCATTTATTAGGGGAAGTTGCTTGTACTTATCCATGTTAAGGGGACAAGCAACCAAAGTGGCCAAATCAATGGCACCTTCAGAGACTAACACAGCCTCTCTGGTCTCCCTAACAAGACCAACCCCAACTAAATTACCAAAAGTGAGCCCAGCTACTCCCTTGGATTGGCTATTAGTAGGTTTGTTCCCACCACCACTGCTATTACTAGGGGCACTAGGTGTAGCAGCAGGGGTTGTAGTGGTAGGAGGCTTGGTGCTTTTCTTTGGACAACTGGGATCAGTTGTCCAATGGCCTTTTACTTTACATAAATAGCACCATGGTTTCTTAACTTGATTTTGATTTGAAGAGGATTTGGGCCCACCACCCCCACCAGAGTGTTTTTGTGGGCCTGATGAAGACTCATTTTTAGATTTGTCCCCACCCTTGTCAGAAGACTTACCATCCTTCTTCTTGCCATCCTTGTCACCCCCTGTATGAACTTTTCTGTTCACCCTTGTTCTGACCCATTTGTCTGCCTTCTTTCCCAATTCTTGGGGCGGGGTCAGATCAGAGTCTACCAGGTACTGGTGTAACAAATCAGACACACAATTATTAAGAATATGCTCTCTCAGGATTAAGTTATACAGGCTTTCATAGTCAGAAACTTTACTACCATGTAACCACCCCACCAAGGCCTTCACTGAATGGTCAACAAAGTCTACCCAGTCTTGTGAAGACTCCTTTTTGGTTTCTCTGAACTTGATCCTGTACTGTTCAGTGGTTAAGCCATAACCATCAAGGAGTGCATTCTTAAGAACTGTAAAATTATTGGCTTCACTTTCTCTGACAGTAAGGAGCCTATCCCTACCCTTTCCACTGAAAGATAGCCATAGGATAGCAGCCCACTGCCTTTGAGGGACCTCCTGTACAACACAGGCCCTTTCAAGGGCAGCAAACCACTTGTTAATGTCATCCCCCTCCTTATAGGGGGGAACTATCTTGTGCAGATTCCTAGAATCATGCTCTTTTGCAGGATGACTATTTGGAATACTGCTGCTGCCACCATGGGGTCCAAACCCCAACCTCTGTCTTTCTTTTTCTAAGTCAAATGCTTCCCTGTCTAGATCCAGATGTTGCTTTTTAAGCTTCAGCCTGGACTCTTCTACTCTCAATCTATTGAGTTCCCTTTCTAACATTCTGTCTTCAGGGAGGGTGGGTTGGGCATGCCTTGACACAGAAGAATGGTGTGAATGAACAGAGGGAGACCTGTCCCTAACAGATGGCACTCTAACAACCTGGCTTACAGAAGTAACACTCCTACTGTGATGAGAACTCACATTAGTACCAGCCATGCTAGGTGGCCTGCTAGGGGGCAGGTTGGGAAGGTTCCCTTCTATCCCTCTTACTGGGGGTGCCCCAGAGTCAGAGTGTGAACCATCAGTTAATTTCTCACCAGATGTGCCAACTAAGGTCTTATCCTGTTCAATGAGCATATTAACTAACAGTTCTCTTGAGGGATTCTTCCCTACCCCTAAACCTCTTTCAATGCAGAGACTCCTTGCTCCTTTCCAGCTAAGGTGATCATAAGCAACTCTGGTGAGATCAACAGTTTGACCTGTACCAGACATGATAGAAAAGGTTTAAGGGACAGAAAAAGACAAAAGTTTCAGAACTTTTTAAAGAACAGAGAAAAAAACTTTTAAAACTTTTAAAGAACTTTTTGAAAGTTTTAGATGTACTTTTCAGCACTTAGCAAAAGAGTAAGAGAAGAAAAGCAAAACTTTTTGGTTAGGTGTACATACACTGAACTTGTTTTGTATATTTTTCTCTTATGAAAAGTACAAAATGACCAAGTGGTAAGTAGTTGCAAGTACTTATCCCACCGCTGCACAACCAATGTAGGAGGCTGGCCTGGTTTGTAGTGGGTACCAAGGGGTACTTACATCTTGCACCAGGTCCAGGTATCCCTTATTAGTATAGAGGGGTGTCTAGCAGCTTAGGCTGATAGAAAAGGTAGCTTAGCAGAGCAGCTTAGGCTGAACTAGGAGACGTGTGAAGCTCCTACTATACCACTGGTGTCATATGCACAATATCATAAGAAAACACAATACACAGATATACTAAAAATAAAGGTACTTTATTTTTATGACAATATGCCAAAGTATCTCAGTGAGTACCCTCAGTATGAGGATAGCAAATATACACAAGATATATGTACACAATACCAAAATATGCAGTAATAGCAATAGAAAACAGTGCAAACAATGTATAGTCACAATAGAATGCAATGGGAGCACATAGGTATAGGGGCAACACAAACCATATACTCTAGAAGTGGAATGCGAACCACGAATGGACCCCAAACCTATGTGAGCTTATAGAGGGTCGCTGGAACTGTAAGAAAACAGTGAGGGTTAGAAAAATAGCCCACCCCAAGACCCTGGAAAGTGGGTGCAAAGTGCACCTAAGTTCCCCAGAGAGCACAGAAGTCGTGATAGGGGAATTCTGCGAGGAAGACAAACACCAGCAATGCAACAATGATGGATTTCCAGACGAGGTTCCTGTGGAACAAGGGGACCAAGTCCAAGAGTCACGATCAAGTCGGGAGTGGGCAGATGCCCAGGAAATGCCAGCTGTTGGTGCAAAGAAGCTGCCACCGAATGGTAGAAGCTGTGGATTCTGCAAGAACGACAAGGGCTAGAAACTTCCCCTTTGGAGGATGGATGTCCCACGTCGTGAAGAAGCTTGCAGAGGTGTTTCCATGCAGAAAGACCGCAAACAAGCCTTGCTAGCTGCAAGGGTCGCGGTTAGGGTTTTTGGATGCTGCTGTGGCCCAGGAGGGACCAGGATGTCGCCAATTGCGTGAGGAGACAGAGGGGGCATCCAGCAAGACAAAGAGCTCCCTCAGAAGCAAGCAGCATCCGCAGAAGTGCCGGAACAGGCACTACAAAGTGGAGTGAACTGGAGCTCACCCGAAGTCACAAAGGAAGGTCCCACGACGACGGAGGACAACTCAGGAGGTCGTGCACTGCAGGTTAGAGTGCCGGGGACCCAGGCTTGGCTGTGCAAAAAGGAAATCCTGGAAGAGTGCACAGGAGCCGGAGCAGCTGCAAATCACGCAGTACCCAGCAATGCAGTCTAGCGTGGGGAGGCAAGGACTTACCTCCACCAAACTTGGACTGAAGAGTCACTGGACTGTGGGAGTCACTTGGACAGAGTTGCTGAGTTCAAGGGACCTCGCTCGTCGTGCTGAGAGGAGACCCAGAGGACCGGTGATGCAGTCTTTTGGTGCCTGCGGTTGCAGGGGGAAGATTCCGTCGACCCACTGGAGATTTCTTCAGAGCTTCTAGTGCAGAGAGGAGGCAGACTACCCCCACAGCATGCACCACCAGGAAAACAGTCGAGAAGGCGGCCGTATCAGCGTTACAAGGTCGCAGTAGTCGTCTTTGCTACTTTGTTGCAGTTTTACAGGCTTCCAGAGCAGTCAGTGGTCGATTCCTTGGCAGAAGGTGAAGAGAGATGCAGAGGAACTCTGATGAGCTCTTGCATTCGTTATCTAAAGAATTCCCCAAAGCAGAGACCCTAAATAGCCAGAAAAGGAGGTTTGGCTACTTAGGAGAGAGGATAGGCTAGCAACACCTGAAGGAGCCTATCAGAAGGAGTCTCTGACGTCACCTGCTGGCACTGGCCACTCAGAGCAGTCCAGTGTGCCAGCAGCACCTCTGTTTCCAAGATGGCAGAGGTCTGGAGCACACTGGAGGAGCTCTGGGCACCTCCCAGGGGAGGTGCAGGTCAGGGGAGTGGTCACTCCCCTTTCCTTTGTCCAGTTTCGCGCCAGAGCAGGGCTGGGGGATCCCTGAACCGGTGTAGACTGGCTTATGCAGAGATGGGCACCATCTGTGCCCATCAAAGCATTTCCAGAGTCTGGGGGAGGCTACTCCTCCCCAGCCCTGACACCTTTTTCCAAAGGGAGAGGGTGTAACACCCTCTCTCTGAGGAAGTCCTTTGTTCTGCCTTCCTGGGCCAAGCCTGGCTGGACCCCTTGAGGGCAGAGACCTGTCTGAGGGGTTGGCAGCAGCAGCAGCTGCAGTGAAACCCCGGGAAAGGTAGTTTGGCAGTACCTGGGTCTGTGCTAGAGACTCGGGGGATCATGGAATTGTCTCCCCAATGCCAGAATGGCATTGGGGTGACAATTCCATGATCTTAGACATGTTACATGGCCATGTTCGGAGTTACCATTGTGACGCTATACATATGTCGTGACATATGTATAGTGCACGCGTGTAATGGTGTCCCCGCACTCACAATGTCCGGGGAATTTGCCCTGAACAATGTGGGGGCATCTTGGCTAGTGCCAAGGTGCCCACACACTAAGTAACTTAGCACCCAACCTTTACCAGGTAAAGGTTAGACATATAGGTGACTAATAAGTTACTTAAGTGCAGTGGTAAATGGCTGTCACTCAGGCTGCAGTGGCAGGCCTGTGTAAGAATTGTCAGAGCTCCCTATGGGTGGCACAAGAAATGCTGCAGCCCATAGGGATCTCCTGGAGCCCCAATACCCTGGGTACCTCAGTACCATATACTAGGGAATTATAAGGGTGTTCCAGTATGCCAATGTAAATTGATGAAATTGGTCAGTAGCCTGTTAGTGACAATTTGGAAAGAAATGAGAGAGCTTAACCACTGAGGTTCTGGATAGCAGAGCCTCAGTGAGACAGTTAGTCATAACACAGCTAACACATACAGGGCACACTTATGAGCACTGGGGCCCTGGCTGGCAGGGTCCCAGTGACACATACAACTAAAACAACATATATACAGTGAAATATGGGGGTAACATGCCAGGCAATATGGTACTTTCCTACAAGGACCAGGCGCGCTATCACAACAGAGAATAATTGACAAAATCCACATTTGATGTGTGTTGAAGTGTAATCTGTACCTGAGTCTTACTTATGCTTTTTCCAGACCTTGCTGCGGTCATTCCAAGATAGGATCACCAAAGTAAGAGAAAGCACAGAGAGGACTGTCAGGCTATAGTGCCCACAAAGGATTTGTGTTTAGGGATATCACCCTGCATTCACAATTTAATTGTGTAGTATTGAGTATTGCTGTTGGATTAAAAGTACTTTGTTTTTCAGAAAGACTCTCTCTGTGCTGAACATTATACCTATTGTGCTTTTTAGTTGACTGTAGAGTTTTGAATTTTGTGCCCCTCCCCCCAGACACTACCTCCGTGAGAAACCTGTGACTGCTCACCACCCTGGGAGTCAAGTGCTGAAAAGGGTTGTTCTTGGCTTAGTTTAAAGATTCATACTAGGATGAACCCGAGGATACGGGTGGCAAACAA
This sequence comes from Pleurodeles waltl, assembly GCF_031143425.1. NCBI lineage: Eukaryota > Metazoa > Chordata > Amphibia > Caudata > Salamandridae > Pleurodeles > Pleurodeles waltl. The sequence goes on from NC_090448.1 coordinate 704,597,673, forward strand.
CTTCAACCACTATGATTGGACCCAGTAGCCTGTGTATGCCCTGTGGCCCCCTCAACACCGCCTGGCACTGATGCTATGGTGTCTCAGTCTCACAGGATCATGATCTTTGTTTTCACTTGTTTCTGTAAGTCTGCTGGCAAATAACAATATGTTTGAGCCACTAGATGAATTGTCTCACTTAATATAACATGATTTATGCATTCTTTAACTTGCCAGCAGCTTTAAAAACTGCCAGGTATGTCTTCAGAATTTGAAGCACTGACTTTATATGGAATGAAATTGTGACCAAACACATTTTCTAGCCCGTGATATTCTCTGAATATGCTGAACCACATGTAATCCAAAGTGGTGAGGTATCTGCTTGCACCTCACTGGAATATGTCAGCAGAAGCACACATAATGCAGGTGGCTGTGCTGTCTAAAACAAAGATGGAAGAGTGTAGGCCTACCATCAGATTTCTTGATACTAATGTTTATTGTGGATGTTATGTCAAGAAGGATGATCTCCTCATGGTCTACACTGGTCATGGAATGGAAGGCTATCCACATTTTACAGTCGTTCACTAACACTGTATGATGGAGAAAATGTTACATACCCAGTAAATTAACAACAGTTCATTTGACAAGAGTGTTGCATTGTCCTTTTCTATTACAAGCTGCTTTTTAAAAAATGGCATCCTTTGTGTGAGAATTACACCTGCAGTACAAACGCTGGTGTAATCGTTCACACAAGTGCATTTATGGAATGTCTGCCTGAAGGCTTGACACGAGAGTGGAACAGCCAATCCACAAGCCGGGCAAAATTTGTCAGTTCTTCTTATGATTAGTCAACTTTCATTAATGCCTTTACCAGTTGTTGTTATTTTGCAAACGTGTTCTGATTTGCCCAGCCTCCATGTTATGTTATATGTGTGTTGTGTTACGTTATGTTCATGTGTTTGTAGAACCTGACAAATTCTATTTTTTGTTGATACTGCCCTTAATTGGTTCCTTCCCATATCATTTATCAAGAGATGTAGTGGGGAATTTGGGGTTCCCTCAAATAACTAAATGAATACCTTATGCTTCATCTAGTCATACTTCACCATACTTAAACTCTCCTTAGAGATACTTTTAGCTTGATGTTTTGTTACAATATTGTTTGCCCAGCAGAAGGGCCCATCTATAATATTGTGTTACCCATCATTGTGTGATGAGTAGGTCTTCCTAATCTATACCTATGCAGAGAACATCTAATTTACTTTTGATATAAGGGATAAAGTACCCCTTCTGTACATTATAAGTATATTGCAAGTCACAGAGGAGTTCCGTAACCATATAGAGCAATGGGACAGAGGGCTGAGTTCCTTTATAACATTATGGAACCCCAAGATGACTTGCAATGTCCTTATTTTGTATGGCAGGGGGTACTTTATCACATATAATACATGGTCAAACCATCACCTTTCCCACAAACTACTTAAAACCTTGGTGCGTAGCTCTTTCATATGAAAACAGGAGCATATTTTTGCTAGGGATCTTTTTATTGAAGATTTTCACAAATCAAAAAGACATTTAACTTTAGCACAACATATTAGTAGCATAGAAAGGCATCCTACACATTGACATGCAGTACAGTATCACAATAAATTGGGTGATCTCAAATTATGCAAATGTTATTTGCCAAAAAGACACATTTAAAGAGTGGCAAGTAATGAGGCCCAGCACGTACGAAGTCTTATGCATGTATACAAGCAGTATTCAGAAAAATCCAGATGAACACTTGAACAATAAAGGTAAACGATGAATATAGCGATTAGCAACCCAGCAGGGAGAAATGACGCCATCTGGAGGGGGAAAGGGACATGGAAGGGGATGTAGTAAGTGTGAGTGCCATCACCTCGTGGTAGATTTTACTGTATCGGGAGGATGTCCTAATCAAATAGTTGAAGCGCTCTAACATGAAGAATGAAATTAGAGCCTCTAATGCAAAATTCAGCAAAAACCTTTGAGATATTTGTTACAAAAAAGGTAATAGAAAACGTTCAATACAAGTCAGTTCTTTCTGCTTGTCACTGTAAACTAGAAGAATAGGCAGAAATAAGAAATGCAATGTTTCCTTTTCATTGCTTTAAACAGCCCCATTCCCTGACCTGCACCTTCTCCTCGACTGCAGGCTCTGGGAGCAGGCATTGTGACTTCAGAACTCGACTATAATGACTTATTATAGTTGAGTTATTTTCTTTGTAATCAGTGACTAGGTGCCTCAGAAGTCGCTGATAATAAAGAAATTAGAGATGGGTGTTTATAGTGGGATTGCAGAATCCTATGTAATGTGCTATTAATACATACCTCAGGTAGAGTTTGGAGGAAATGAATATCCTATGATTCCTGGGGGAAACTCTAAATATGCACCCTGCTCCCCTGCTTTTCCTCGCCCATAAAGCATCTTGCGCGCTTCCCTGGCACCCCGCTTCCTGCGTGTCCAGGCTCCTCTCTGGTAATCCGCTGTCCTTGCTTGTGTTGCCTTTGCTTTTTCCTTGTTACCTCATTTGTTCTAGTTTGTTCTGACTGCCTCATTTGTCCTTGACTGCGTCAGTTGTCCTTGTTTTCATGGTTTGTCCTTGACTGTCTAGTTTGTCCTTGTGTGCCCTTGATTGCTTTGTTTGTCCTATTTGTTCTTCATTGTTTCTGTCTTTGTGCCCTTGTCCCCTGCCACCTTTTTCCTGCCGACCTTTGTCACCCGCATTCTTCGCCCCGCCCTCTCCAGGACCTACTTAATGGTGGTCGCTGCGTGACCCCACTGAGCAGATCCTGCTCCTGTCTGCTACTCCGCTGTCCTTGCTTGCGCTGCCTTTCTTCTTGCCTCGTTTGTCCTTGTTTGTCCCTCTCTGCCTCGTTTGTCCGTGTTTTCCTTGTTTGTCCTAACTGCCTTGTTTGTCCTTGACTGCCATGTTTGTCCTTGTTTTTCTTGTTTGTCCTTGACTCCCTCGTTAGTTCTTGTTTGTCCTTGACTGCCATGTTTGTCCTTGTTTTCCTTGATTGTCCTTGACTGCCTTGTTAGTTCTTGTTTGTCCTTGATTGCCTTGTTTGTTCTACTTGTCCTTCATTGTTTCTGTCTTTGTGCCCCTGGCCCACCACCTTTTTCTGGCGTTCTTTGTCGCCTGCTCCCTCGCCCACCCTCCTCCCTCTTTGCCCTGCCCCCCTTCCCAGGACCTAATTAATGGCAGTCACTGGTGCGCCAAAGGCAAACCGGTCTGTGCCCATCCGTGCCTGGACCGTGCCCAGAAACATGACACCTAGATGCAGCTACATTTCTGCCGAAATAAGAAACTTGAAACCAAAGACCCTACTGTAGTGTTGTCTTGCCACAATCCACGAAAGGACCCATCGCCTGCCTCAGCTGCTGCTTCTCCTGCAACATAGGAACCACCACAACCCACACACAGCGCAACTCTAATCACAACATCTTCCTGGGGGACCTGAACTTCCACCTAGGAGACCAAAACATTTCCATCCAAAGTCCTGGAAAAGGCCATCAACCGCCAGCTCATGGACTACCTCGAACACAACAACTTGCTCGGCCCATCCTAATCCGGCTTCCAGCCAAATCATGCACCGAGATTGCCCTGATCTCAGCAACAGATGACATTAGATGCCTCCTCGCCCTTGGGGAACAGTGGCCTTCATCCTCCTTGACCTATCAACAGCTTTTAACACCGTTGTCTACCACACTCTCATCACCAGACTCCACAGCATCGGCATCCAAGGCAAGGCACTCAACTGGATCTCCTCCTTCCTCTCCGTCCGAACACAGAGGTTCCTCATCCCACCCTTCTTCTCTGCCCCAAAGATATTATCTACAGTGTTCCCCAGGGCTCCTCTCTCAGCCCCACCCTCTTCAATGCCTACATTACTCCTCTAGCCAATGTCTCACGCACCCATGGACAAGGAATCATCTCATATTGCGATGACACCCAGCTCATCCTCTCCTTCAGGGACCACTCCACCGCCACATGCACCAACTTTCATAACACCAAGACCGACATCGCCACCTGGATGAGGTCCAACTGCCTCAAACTAAACTCAGACAAGATGGAAATTCTCATCTTTGGAAACAAGCCAATCCCTGGGATGACTTGTGGTGGTCTCTGCCACTCTAAATAGGTTGAGTAAATTGTTCAGGTATTGTATTAGTCATCAGGACAGACACCTTGCATTCGTTAGGATTTTTGATGACTAGTAGTACCTCCTCTTTATTAATTTGTCTTGCCTATGTTTCCCTCATTTTTTCTATTACAGAAGAAGATCTCTTGCAGGTGGTATCTGAAATAAACAGAAGGTAAAATGACTAAGCAGGTGGTGAAAGCAGGCACAATCCGAAGGGAAATTGAATGACTTGAGTGAAAGCACTGATGCACAGAAGCCTTGCTAAACAAAAAATGTGAGCAAATGAAAAGAAGTAAAATTAAAAACACAGAAAGAGGAATGAAAGTGTTCACTAACTCATTGTCTCACGAAGCCCTTGTGTGGGATCTTATGTGCCGTCAGGCGATAAGACACACTAAAAACGTACGTTGAATCTGGCAGAGGTTTCTGAAAACACCAGAACACTACATGGCACAGTAAGGGGGTCCCTGTCGCTCATATCAGCTGCTGGAATACAAGCGGCCCACCCCTAAATAGATTTTTCTGTGCACTGCATACATTGGTTGCCTGCCTTCCGGCATATTCCACTGGCTGTACACACTCTACCCAGTGTCACAGTTGTGAAAGCAAGATGAGCATTTCTTCCTCTTCACAGTCTGCAGCAAGGCTCCAATTTATCGATCCGCATGCATGGCAGTAAGATTCAGCAGTGTGGCTATTGAACTGTTTGTAGTGACTGATATGCTTTCTCCACTTGGGAGGCCTCTGTCTCTTGGGTGGCAGATCCTATTGCCACCCGAGATTGCGGCACTTCAAAAGCTTGAGTCAAACCCCAGTCTTTACTGCAGAGTAGTGTATCTGTTTGACGACACTGGTAGTGCAGCAGCCTATCAAAGCAGCAAATTAAGGGGGTATCCTCGTTGCATCAGCTTCAAGTGTACTGTCTGTCCTGGCTGTGAAGTCCTCTTGAAGCACATCGTCTCAGGCACTTAGCTTGTGAGCAATGATTCACTTTAAGGCACCGAAGAGGAATCTGAATATCCTCAGCTATTCCACTGTTCATGTGAGGAATTGTTCCATCACGCCTGTTTGTTCGCCCCCGCTTTTTGCCTTGTGGCCTGTCTGTTAATATGTGCCCACGAACCGGCCCCCATAGTTGCCATGTTCATATTCGAAAAATCGGTGATCAACCGTCAAGTTTTTCCTGCATATGCCCGGGTCTTCAATTACTGTATTGTATTGTATTGTAATCATATTTATATAGCGCTTACTACCCCTGACGGGGCATCGAAGCACTTTTCGGTGAGTAGCACGCTACTCTGGAACCCAACAAGAATTAGTGATCGATTAGTATCGGGAAATAATGAGTACAGTTTTAGTATTATGAGTTAATTTGAGCCGCAGATATGAGAGTTTGTTAGTTAGTTTGACTGGAGTAATGGAGGGGTGGAGGAGGAAAGAAATCCAGAAGTGTTAATTGAGAGTATATCCTTAATTTACTCGACGCAAAGGCTTGGGATGAGTAAAGGGGGATGGAGGAGGGAAGAGTATGTGGAATGGTTAGTGAGAGCACAGTAGCAGGGTGAGATCTATGGGGGAGAATTTAGTAGGGTTGTGTGGGAGGTCACGGTAGTAGAGTGAGGTTTGGTGAGTTGGATGTGGAAGCGGAGGGAAGAGCTTAGGCAGAATTATTTAGGAGATGAAAGTAGTAGAAAGGATTTGGGATGAGTCAGAGTGAGAATGGAGGATAGTTTGATAGAGACATGACATATGATGATAGGTAGATAAGTGTGATAAGATGAGAGCAGGAATTCATAGATATCTAGTATAACAAGCCATCCAGGAGCCATGCAATGACCAACGAACATGCCAAGCACAGAAACAACATATATACATTTAAAAAAAATATATATTTTTATTACATTTTTGCTTTAATTCGGTTTCCAACATTTACTAGTCACATTATATAGGTATAATAAATCAGTAACGTTGCTGATACACAGTTTAACACATTAACTTGACAACTTAACTGAGGTCATTATCGTGCATTAAATGAGGAGTACAGAATTGGTTCCTAAACAGTCGCTCGCCAAGATGTGAATATGGGTACTTTTCCACTACATCAGGTATATACTCTTGTGGAACTGGCGCTTATGCGCTGCGTGGGGGAAGGTCTAGAGCGGAGGAGATGTGCGTGTTGAGTGTGGGGTATATAACTTGCGTTATGATGTGGAACCACGGCTCTTCTGTGGGCGATCGTTATGGATCACCCTTGGCATACATTCAGGCGCAGGGAGGTGCCAATCATTCCGGTGATTCTCATTTAAAGAGTCCCTAGTTGGGCAGGGCGGAAAGCCGTCAGGGCTGACTACTATTTGCAGTTATTCGTGTGCATTAGTTTAAGGCGGTTTATCGTCACTTTTGGCGTCTAGTCTATCTACCAGGATCTCCCACGCCTCACTGCCCGTCTGCCGGGGTCCCATTTTTGTGTTCCTTAGCACCATCAACTCTGCGCTGGCCCATCTTATTGTCGTACTGTGCCAGGAAATCAGGTCTGGGGCGGTGGCCGACTTCCAGTTCATTGCTATCAATCTCTTGTACATTACGAAAGCTAGATCAATAAACTTATGTAGGTGCTTGTGCTTTTTGTCTCTATTTCTCAGGCCTAATAAACATGATTTAGGCTCTACTGTGAGTGCCAGGCCCGTCAATTCAGATACCTTTTCCACTATTGCACTCCACTTTACACGCACTAGGGGGCAGTCCCATACCATGTGGTAGAAATGTGCCAGCGGGGCTTGGCACCTTGGGCAAGCTGGGTCCGAGATGGGGAACATACTTTTAATCCTGGCTGGAGAGAGGTATGTTTGGTGTAGATAATTTAGTTGTGTATATCTGAACCTAGGGTTTCTCGATACTCCCTTAGTGTGTAGTAGGGCACAAGGCCATTCCTCCTGTGTGATCGGAAGTGGGAGCACCTCGTTCCACTTAGTTAGTGCCTTCCCCAGAACGAGTGCCGTTTCTTTATTCAGTGCTTTGTACAGGTTCGACACTATTTGCAGTTGGCCGTCGTATTGCAGCATATGGTGTACTGCAGTGGAGGTCGTGGGTTCCTGTTCTCCCGACCCCCACATCTTTTTTATAGTATGGCATAGGGCATGGTATGTCATAAATTGCCCTGGGCTTACTGCTGTGAGGTCGCGTATTTCTTCGAAGGTCATTAATTTCCCTTCCTCGAAGCAAACGCCGACCTTCTCAATGCCCGCATCTGCCCATACCGCCAAGGACCTTCCTCTGTCTCCTCCAGCCCAGCCCGGGAGGGCTCCTAGCTGCACGAGAGGGGAGTAGGGGAGCGCGCAGCGTCCACCCTGAATATACCTCTTCCAGCATGCATGCGCTACCTGCAGTTGTGGTTTGCCGGCTATTCCCTTCGGGGCTCCGGCCGCCATCCATGCGACCAATGGTGTGCCACTCAGGTTGGCCAACGCCCCTGCCGACTCCGCTAATGTGGGTCTATGTATCCAGTCTAGCACCCATTGGAGCTGGGCTGCCGCATAGTAACGCTCGAAGTTTGGGGCCCCCATGCCTCCCTCGGCTACTGGGCGCTGTAGTGTGGCGAGGGCAACGCGCGTTCTGCCTCCTGACCAGATGAGTTGCAGCAGTGTACTGTTTAGTTCACGAAAAAAGCTCTTGGGGACTAGGAGTGGCAACGCAGAGAAATAATATAGGAGCCAGAGGAGTATCAGCATATTTGCTATTGCAACTCTGCCCATTGGTGACAATGGCAACTTGCCCCAGAAGCGAAGTGATCCCTTAATGGAGGAAAGTGCTCTCCCCAGGTTGCCGTCTCTGAGGTCCTCCGGTTTATGGTATATTTGGACCCCCAGGTATTTAAATGAGTCAAAGCGCCATCTCAGGCGCCACGGACAGGGTTGTAACTCGGTTTGACAGTGTCCGTGCGACAAGGGGAAATACGCACGATTTTTCCCAGTTTACTACCAGTCCGGACATTGTGCCGAACTCAGCAAGGAGTGTCATTACTGATGGTATTGTCTCGCTTCCGTTACGAAGGTATATTAAGGCATCGTCTGCATACAGAGATATTATGTGTTTCGTCCCGTTCCTTAGTATGCCCCATTCCTCCTCCCTCGATCTCAGGCGAGTGGCCAGGGGTTCCATGGCGATAGCAAATAGCAGGGGGTATAGGGGGCATCCCTGCCTAGTGCCTCTTGCAATCGGGAAACTTTGGATACCGTTCCGCCCGTTCTAACCCTTGCTCGTGGCCCGGAGTACAATGTCTGCACCCATTGTATAAATTTTGGGCCGATTCCCATTTCCCGCATGGTATTGAATAGGAAATCCCACCCCAACTTGTCAAAAGCTTTTTCTATGTCCAATGATAGTACCATTTCGTCATGTGCCCCTGTGGGGGTGCTTCCCATCACTCCCAGTAGTCGGCGATTGTTTAGGAATGTATTTCGTTTGGGAATTAAGCCGTTTTGATCCTCGTGTATCAGTGTGTGGAGGACAGGGGCAAGCCTGTTGGCCAATATTTTGCCCAGAATTTTACAGTCGGTGTTTAATAGTGATAGTGGTCTATATGATTTGACATCTGTGGGGTCCCGTCCCTGCTTGGGCAGGACTGCTATCACTGCTTCTCTCTGTGTGGGGGGCAGTGCCTTGTGTCTCCAGGCCTCTTTGTATACTTTTAATAGATGGGACTTCAGGAGGACCGAATATTTCGCATAGTATTCCATTGGGAGACCGTCCATACCTGGTGCCTTGTTTCTTGGCATTTGTGTTAATGCGGCTTCTAGTACCGCAGCGCTCAGTGGGGCTTCTAGTGCCTCGGTGTGTTCCTGAGATAGTTGTTTTAAATGAGCGCCAGTTAGGAAAGTTACGAGCTGACCGGGTGTATAATCCGTGCGTTTAGTGTATAGGTTCATGTAGTAGTCCCTGAACACCCTGTTTTTATCTGCTTGCGTGGAGACCCACTCATTATTGTCTAGTTTTATAGTCCCTATTGGGGTCTGTTGCTGGGTTCCCTTTAGCAGCCAAGCCAGCAGTCTGCCCGACCTGTCCCCCTCAGATTGTTGGTGCATTAAATGATACTTATAATCATGTTTGCGGAGGCGGGAGTCCGCTTGATTGTATTTTATGAGTGTTTCTTTTAGTGTGGCGTATGGTGCTTCATTACCGGCTATCGCCACTTCGAGTGTTCTCAGTTCCTTCTCCAGTTTGCTTATCTCCGACTGTAGGGCGTGCCTGACTCCCCAGGTGGATGCCATGCAGAACCCTATTACCACCGCCTTGTGTGCCTCCCATTCTGCTGCTCTTGTATTTGCGGAGTCAGAGTTTACTTCCCAGTAATGCTTTAGTGCTGTGCCTAGTCCCTCTGCGTAGGCCTGGTCTTGGAGCGCTTCTGGCTGCAACCGCCATGTAGAAATTACCTGGCGGGTCGCACCCCAACCCAGGGTTATTTTGAGCGGGGAGTGGTCCGACAGTGTCGTAGCTAAATATTCTGACACCTTCGTCAGCGCACATATGTCAGTGGTGCCCCAGAATATATCTATTCTTGTGTGCACCTTGTGTGGCACAGAATAAAATGAGTATTCTCTCTGTCTGGGGTGTTGTATTCGCCAGAGGTCATGGAGTCTCATGTCATCCGCCCATTTCTGTAGTGGGTTCGTGGTGTTTCTGGATATTACTGCTGATTTAGGAGGGGCTGATCTGTCCAACTCTACGTCAGGAAGACAATTGAAGTCACCCCCCCATATGGTGGGCGCTGCTGGGTTGTCTAGTAATGCCGGGGTGAGCGACTCCAAGAATCTCTCCTGCGCATTGTTGGGTGCGTATATCCCTATGAGAGCTAATTGTCTCCCATCTAGGTGGCCTTCCACTATCACATACCTGCCCCCTGTGTCAATCTTGTGCGAGGTTCTGGCGAACGGGACACCTCTTGCTATCCAGATCAACACCCCCCTGGCATACGCTGAGTGTGTTGTGCCTGTGACCTGCCTGCCCCATTTCGTCTGAATCTCTTGTAATTCATCTTCCATTAAGTGTGTTTCTTGTAGGATAGCTATGTGGGCCTTTAGGCACTTGAGGCGTGCATGCACTTGCGCTCGCTTGCTCGGTGTGGACATTCCCCTTACATTCCACGTAATTATCTCATATTGTTGTGCGTGTGCAACGGTTTGTTGAGCCATGTTTCCCTGTGTGGTGTCGTGTTCATTTGCTCCCTCTTGGGTCCTATTTCCGTCCAGCTGTCTGCGCATTTAACTAGGTCTTTGTCTGAGGCTGGCGAGCGCGTTAGTGTACCCTGCTGTAGTGATGACCTCGTCTAACCCCTTTAACTCCCGCTATCCCACCCGCCCTGTTTACTAATTCCTCTAACTGATTGCTACCACTCAAACTTACAGAAGAAAGGAAAAAAAGTAAGAGAAGAGCCCCATCTTTGTTGTTTGGTGGGGTCAGTATCCATTCGGACACTCGTGGGGGGGCACTCATTCTGGACGGGTGTGTCACCTATGCAGAGCACACACCCTTCCTCAGACCTGGTCTGTGAATGTGCACGTGCATTGGCGTGAGCACCCCTGGGAGGGCCCTCTCATTTATCCGTCCCCCCCCCCCGCCGCCTATTGCGCTTATACCCCTATGATCACTGGTGAACAGTTTAAAAAGATACTCTTCGGAGCCAATGATGTTTGTGTTACGATTCCTGCTTTAGCCGCTTCGGGATTCTGAACTCCTAGTGTCTTGTCCGGTTTCTGACAGTCTCACTTTTACTGCATTGTTCAATTCACAGTTCGTCTGCTGTTCTTGGAGTGACATCTGGGCCCCTGAGCGCTTCCGTGATTGTTGAGGTTGAGTTGGTCGATTCCGAGTCTGATGCAGATCTCGGGGTCATCCGGAGTGTCTCAAAGGGGTTTTGCATGAGTATCGGAGTTTCTTTTAGTATTCTCGCTCTTTCTTCTGCCGCCTGCTTCTCAGTGGGCTGGCCCCTTGAGCGTCTCTTGCTGCGTTTCCTCGTTGCAGTGGTGGTCCATTCCTCCTCCTCGGGTGCACCCTCGTTTGATTGCGCGATGCCTTTGGCGTGCATCCATGTCCAGGCATCTTCTGGGGATACGAACATATGCGTGCGGTCATCTAAGCTCACCCTCAATTGTGTTGTGCTCCCGGAGTCGTTGTTTGATTTTCACGAAAGAGTTCCGCTTGTTCTGTACTTCTTGAGTGAAGTCCGGGTATGCGTGGATCACTGCATCCTCGAACTGAAATGGACCTTTATTGCGGAAACGCTGTAGTATCAGGTCGCGATCCCGGTAGTTGAGGAGTCTCACTATTAGAGATCTAGGAGGCTGACCCGGGAGTGGAGGTCTGCCCGGGATTCTATTTGCTCGTTCTACCGAGAAGAACTTGGAGGGGGAGCCATTCAGTACCTCCTTGATTAGCCATTGCTCTGCTGTTAGTTCCGGGTTCTGTTCAGGGGGGAATTCCGGTATCCCCACTAGGCGAATATTGTTACGTCTGGATCTGCTTTCTGCTTCTTCGGCCCGTCTCCAAAGGATCTTTACTTCAGCGTCCAACCGTTGTATTTGTTTCTGATTATCTGTTACTGTTGGACCTGTCGCTGTTAGGGTGTCCTCCGTTGCTTTCACCCTCTCTGACAATTTCTGGTGGTCCACTCTAAGTAGATTTAAGTCTTGCGTTACTGCGTCTATCTTATATTCTAAGGAAGATTTAGGTGGTCATTCTGACCCCGGCGGTAAAATGCACTTACCGCCGGTCAGAAGACCGCCATAACCCCGCCGCGGCCGCGGAAACCCGCCACGGTCATTCTGACCCGCAGAAGGCAAACCTCCGAAAATCCGACAGCCACAACCGACCGCCAGACCAGCGGTCGGCGGAAAGGTGGAGGTGACAAAACCTCCACCGCCACGCCAACAGAAATACGCCCATGCCATTACGACCCACGAATCCACGCGGCGGTCATTCAAACGCGGTATTCCATTGGCGGGACACACCGCCGCGGTCAGAATACACACAAACGAACAAAACTCAGCCACATTGGACGATTTGAATCCCACACACCTGATACACATACACACACCACTCCCACACACACAATACAATATAAAACACCCACCCACATCACCCACAAACCCCTACGCAAAAAAATTCTGAAAGAAGGCCAGAGCGAGACACCAGCATCCACAAACTAACAGCCACAGCCACTCAACACCATCACCCACACACTATCCACACACAAAACAACACACACCACCACACTCAACACACTTAACTACACATACTCCACCCCACACATCATACACACCACCCCATGGCACCCCAAAGACAACCCCGCTTCACAGACGAAGAACTCAGGGTCATGGTGGAGGAAATCGTTCGGGTAGAGCCCCAGCTGTTCGGCACACAGATACAATACACCAGCATTGCCCGGAGGACGGAGCTATGGCAGAGGATTGTCGACAGGGTCAACGCTGTGGGACAGCACCCCAGAAATCGGGAAGACATCAGGAAGCGATGGAACGACCTACGGGGGAAGGTGCGTTCCATGGTATCCAGGCACAACATCGCCGTGCAGAAGACTGGCGGAGGACCCCCACCTCAACCCCCACAATTCACATCATGGGAGGAGGAAGTCTTGAACATCCTGCATCCTGACGGCCTCGCAGGAGTCGGCGGAGGAATGGATACTGGTAAGTTGAAGCTTCACTACTGCTTCCCCCCCACCTGCATGCCAAATCATACCCCAACCCTCACCCCCATCCTCGAACCCCACCCTCACCCCCACCCCCACCACCATCCTCACCCCCACCACCATCCTCACCCCCACCCCCAGCACACCTATTCCCCGCCAATGTCTCACCATCACAACCCACACATCCCAAAACCTAGGCCTGCATGCGTCCACTAAGCCATCAACACCACCCTGGTTACCATGGTAGGGCTGCTGCAGGACCTCGTCAACACCAGGGCGGACACTCAACAACACCCAAGGGCCCCTGCCACTAGCCTGGACCAAGAACAGCCAACCACCTCCGCCGGCGCTAGTGGACAGGAGGCCCCCGCACAGCAGCAGCCCACCAGACCCCCACCTCCTGCAGGAGAAGAACCACCCCGCAAGAGGGCCCTGAGATCTCGCAAGAAGACAGAGTAGGATGTCAAGACCCCCGCCAGCAATGGATACCACCTGATGTCATCCCACTGTCCCACATTGTCACCCTGTCCATCCTTGAACTGCCCATGCTCCATCTCTCCACAGGCCTCTGGACAATGCACCTGTGTGACTGTTACTCTAGACTCTGCCATGGACATTCCTTCACCATAGCCCCCACCCACTTGAAACCACCCATCCCATTTTGAGCACTTAAATAAACACCTATTTTGCACAAAACTATCTGGAGTCTGGCTGTGATTTCAATATATTGTAATTGACATGACAGTGCAAATATGTCCTTGTACATGGTGAAGTCAACAAACAGCTGCCACAAAGCTGTAGTCCATGGGGAAACGAAGCACAGGACTCGTAGTGGGGACCCCAGATCTGAAATAGGGAGGGAAAAGCCACAACTCAGTCATCATACACTGGGGCAAATAGACAGGCAGCAGAGATGCAGGAGAGTAGTTCACATTTACTAAATTATCTTTGAAATGTTACCTGTGTCCTATTGGAAGTACTGTTCAATGATTCTGTCCCTGTTGTCTGTTTCAGCCCCGTCGTCTTCCTCCTCGTCACTCTCCTCAGGTTCCACCGCTGCCACAACACCACCGTCTCGACCATCCTCCTGCAGGAAAGGCACCTGGCGGCGCAAAGCCAGGTTGTGAAGCATGCAGCAGGCCACGATGATGTGACACACCTTCTTAGGTGAGTACATTAGGGATCCACCTGTCATATGTAGGCACCTAAACCTGGCCTTTAGGAGGCCAAAGGTGCGTTCGATCACCCTCCTAGTACGCCCATGGGCCTCATTGTACCGTTCCTCTGCCCTGGTCCGGGGATTCCTTACTGGGGTCAGTAGCCACAACAGGTTGGGGTACCCAGAGTCCCCCACTAGCCATACACGGTGTCTCTGTAGCTGTTCCATCACGTAAGGGATGCTGCTATTCCTTAGGATGTAGGCGTCATGCACTGACCCTGGGAATTTGGCATTTACATGCGAGATGTACTGGTCAGCCAAACACACCACCTGGATGTTCATTGAATGGTAATTTTTTCTGTTCCTGTACACCTGCTCCCTGTCTCTTGGGGGAACCAAAGCCACATGGGTCCCATCAATGGCACCAATGACGTTGGGAATATGTCCAAGGGCGTAGAAATCACCCTTCACTGTAGCCAATTCGCCCACCTCAGGGAAAATGATGTAGCTCCTCACGGATTTCATCAGGGCAGACAACACTCTGGATAACACCTTCGAAAACATGGGCTGAGACATCCCAGAAGCAATTCCCACTGTTGTCTGAAATGACCCACTTGCCAAGAAATGGAGTACTGACATGACCTGCACCAGAGGGGGAATCCCTGTGGGTTGGCGGATGGGGGACATCAGGTCGGGCTCCAGCTGGGCACACAGTTCATGGATAGTGGCACGGTTAAGACGGTAGGTCAGGATAATGTGGCGTTCTTCCATGGTCGACAGGTCCACCAGCGGTCGGTACACGGGAGGATTCATCCGTCTCCTCGCCCAACCCAGCGGACGGTGCCTAGGAAGGACAACATGGAGCACACAGTCAAGCAACCCACAGGTACGTACTCACAGCTAGCACAGTAAACGATTCTCTATGCAGTGAATGGCGTGTCTGAGTGGCTATGCAAGGCCTAGGCCTGTGTGACGCAGTTGAAATTGAGCCATGTGGGCCCTGGAAATGGCGGCTGCCTGACCTGTGAAGTGTGACAATGGGATGTGAGGTCAATGCGCTGGCGTGGCACACCGCGGCGGGCGAAGACCGCGGCGCGAAGCCGCATTGGTTAACATTGAAGCCTATGGGTTTCAGGAGCCAATGGCGAAGGGCGCCGGCGGTGGCGGGACGCACCGCCGCGGTACGCACCGCCGCGGACGTGACCGCCATTTTCTATCTACTTATCCACTTGCGACTTGAACTTTCACAGGAGAGGACCTATACTGCAAGTGTTGCTGTGACCTCGGTCTGGAAGGGACAATGGCTGCTGCGCCTGGGGAAAGGGCCCCTGCCTTCACTGGAGAGGAGTTGGAGAAACTTGTGGATGGGGTCCTCCCCCAGTATGCGCTACTCTACGGTCCTCCAGACCAACAAGTGAGTTTAATTCAATCTGGATTTGGGGCCACTGGCTGGCTTGGGGGCCTGGCGGGGGGCCTGGCGGGGATGGGGGGCATGTTGGGCCTGGCGGGGGGCCTGGCGGGGGGCATGGCGGGGGGCCTGGCGGGGATGGGGGCATGTTGGGCCTGGCGGGGGGCATGGCGGGGATGGGGGGCATGTTGGGCCTGGCGGGGGGCATGGCAGGGGGCCTGGCGGGGATGGGGGGCATGTTGGGCCTGGCGGGGGGCATGGCGGGGGGCCTGGCGGGGATGGGGGGCATGTTGGGCCTGGCGGGGGCATGGTGGGGGGCCTGGCGGGGATGGGGGGCATGTTGGGCCTGGCGGGGGGCATGGCGGGGATGGGGGGCATGTTGGGCCTGGCGGGGGGCATGGCGGGGGCCTGGCGGGGATGGGGGGCATGTTGGGCCTGGCGGGGGGCATGGCGGGGGGCCTGGCGGGGATGGGGGGCATGTTGGGCCTGGCGGGGGGCATGGCGGGGGGCCTGGCGGGGATGGGGGGCATGTTGGGCCTGGCGGGGGGCCTGGCGGGGATGGGGGGCATGTTGGGCCTGGCGGGGGGCATGGCGGGGGGCCTGGCGGGGATGGGGGGCGTTGGGCCACTGGCAAGGAAAATGCCGACAAACTTGAACGTGGTATTTCTCCCTCCCTGTACGTGTCACATAGGTCCGCGCCCATGAGAAGATCGGGATTTGGCGTGCCATCGCCAAGGAAGTCCGGACCCTGGGGGTCCACCATCGACGGGGCACCCACTGCCGCAAGAGGTGGGAGGACATCCGCCGCGGGACCAAGAAGACCGCCGAGTCTCTGCTGGGGATGGCCTCCCAACGTAGGCGGGGTGCCTGCCGTCAACTGAGCCCCCTGATGTTCCGGATCCTGGCGGTGGCCTACCCTGATTTGGATGGGCGCGTGAGGGCAGCACAGCAGACACAAGGGGGTGAGTACAAGCATTATCTACTCTGTTGTCGCGCAGTGGAGGTGTCTGGGTGGGGGAGGAGGGCTGGGGGTCCCCCTAGGCCAGGGCGATATCTGTAGGCTGGGCACCCCCGTAAGCCCCTGTGTCCCCAGCCACCACCCTCAGTAGTTTGTCAGTACAGCCATCCCTGGGCCGTGTCATCCATGGGTGCAGTTGTCAACTCTAGGCGTGTAGGGCATGTTCCACGGAATGCGTAGCGGACCCCAAGTGCGCAACTTAGTGCAGGGGGCATCTGTGTCTGTCATGTCCGCTAACTGTACCGGAGATCCATGTACTCAATATCCCTTTATTTCTCTCTCCCCCCCCCTTTTTGTTTGTCTTTCTGTGCTTGTGTGCATCAGCATCATCAGGCGGAGGAGAAGTGGCATCGGGGCAGGAGGGAGCTGCATCTCACATGGCCCAGGAGGGCCATGCCACAGAGTCAGACTGGACCAGTGAGACGGAGGGCGAGGGGAGCTCCACGACGGGGACGACTGGACCCTGCAGCGACACGGACACGTCCTCGGAAGGGGGCTCCCTTGCGGGGGTGGCACCATCCGTGCCCCCCGCCATTACAGGTACAGCCGCCACCCAGCGCACCATCTCCGCCCTCCCAGCAGCCCCTCAGCGTTCGCCCCGTGCCCGCTCTGCCAGGAAGCCGGGCATCTCCTTCGCCCCAGGCACCTCAGGCCCTGCCCCTGTTACCCCCGCTGCCCTCAGTGAGGAGGTCATTGACCCCCTCCGAACGCTCATTGTTGGGCAGACTACCCTTTTGAATGCCATCCAGGGGGTGGAGAGGGAGGTTCATCGCAGCAATGCGTACCTGGAGGGCATTCATTCGGGTCAGGCTGCCCATCAGCGATCGTTCCAGGCTCTGGCCTCAGCACTGACGGCAGCCATTGTCCCTGTCTCCTGCCTCCCTCTACTAACTCCCTCCTCCCAGTCTCCTGTTCCTCTGCCTGTCCCACCCACACCATCAGACCAGCCTGCACACACCTCAACACCCAAGAGAAGCTCATCCAAACATAAGCACCACAGATCACGCAGACATTCACACACGCAACATTCCGATGCAGACATGCCAACAGTCACTACCACCTCTGTGACCCCCACCTCCTCGTCTCCCTCCTCCCTCCCTGTGACGTCTACACTCACACCTCCATTCACCTCACCATCAACCAGTGTTTCCATCACCAGCACACCCTCCACTCCAGTCCGCACACGTGCAGTCACCACCCCCACTGCCATTTACACGTCCCCTGTGTCCTCTCCCACTGTGTCTGTCACCCCCTCTTCCACACCACACAAACGCAGCCACCCACCCACCCAACAGCCATCCACCTCACGACAGCCTATCCCTCCTGCACCTGCACCCAAAGACAGCAA
The DNA here is from genome assembly GCF_031143425.1 of Pleurodeles waltl. NCBI lineage: Eukaryota > Metazoa > Chordata > Amphibia > Caudata > Salamandridae > Pleurodeles > Pleurodeles waltl. The sequence continues at coordinate 704,615,456 of NC_090448.1, forward strand.
ACGTGACTCACCTACAACCACATCCTCTCCCTCCACTCCCATTCCCACTGTACCTACCACTCTCCATTGTCCCAAGAAACTCTTCCTCGCCACTACTAACTTCTTTCCTGACCCTGAGCCCCCCGCTCCTTCTCGTCGGGGTAAGAAGAGCACTTCAGCCACCACCAGCCCTGCAGCCCCCTTGACAAGGGTGCAGGGGTATTGGAGCCCGCCAGCCCGCATGTCTGGATCTTCGCCCAGCAGCAAGGGGACAGCCAGCCCACCCCCTGGGAAGAGGAGCAGGAGGCGGAAGGGGCGCCGCAGGAGCCCGCCTTCTACATCCCCCCCGGACACCACCCAGAGACAGTCACCAGCCACAGCTCCAAAGGGAGGAAAGGGCCACAGGCCCACGACTAAGGAGGGCAAGGGCAGCAAGTCGGAGAGGTCAGGCAGCAGGCCTGCTGCCCAGGAGGAGCCCACAACCCCCATAGCCGCTGCCCCGGGAGGAACCGGCACAGCTGCCCCGGGAGAGCCCACCACCCCCATAGCCGCTGCCCAGGGAGGACCCAGCCCAGCTGGCTAGGAGGGCCCCACCACCCACAGCCCAGGTGGGCATTGAAGGAGCACCATCCCCGCTGCCCAGGAGGGCACCACCAGGCAATGAGCAGTTGGCCATAGACCGGCCGCCGTCTCCAGAACCGCTGAACTGGGCCCTGCCGTCTCAAGAACCGCTGAACTGGGCCCCGCCGTCTCAAGCACCGCTCCGCTGGGCCCCGCCGTCTCAAGAACCGCTGAACTGGGCCCTTCAAGGCAAGGAGCGCTGAACTGGGCCCGCCGTCTCAAGAACCGCTGAACTGGGCCCCGCCGTCTCAAGAACCGCTGAACTGGGCCCCGCCGTCTCAAGCACCGCTCCGCTGGGCCCCGCCGTCTCAAGAACCGCTGAACTGGGCCCTTCAAGGCAAGGAGCGCTGAACTGGGCCCCGCCGTCTCAAGAACCGCTCCGCTGGGCCCCGCCGTCTCAAGAACCGCTGAACTGGGCCCTTCAAGGCAAGGAGCGCTGAACTGGGCCCCGCCGTCTCAAGAACCGCTGAACTGGGCCCTTCAAGGCAAGGAGCGCTGAACTGGGCCCCGCCGTCTCCAGAACCGCTGAACTGGGCCCCGCCGTCTCAAGAACCGCTGAACTGGGCCCCGCCGTCTCAAGCACCGCTCCGCTGGGCCCCGCCGTCTCAAGAACCGCTGAACTGGGCCCTTCAAGGCAAGGAGCGCTGAACTGGGCCCCGCCGTCTCAAGAACCGCTGAACTGGGCCCTTCAAGGCAAGGAGCGCTGAACTGGGCCCCGCCGTCTCAAGAACCGCTGAACTGGGCCCCGCCGTCTCAAGAACCGCTGAACTGGGCCCTTCAAGGCAAGAACCGCTGGCCCTTTGGCAGACGTGGCAGGGCAGGATCTATCTCGGGCAGGGCTGCAGGATGTCCTCTGGCCAACTTGCCTCCTCCAGTGGCAGTGGGGTCTGTTATGGACTGTATGGACCGTGGCTTTGCACTCCCCAGGATGGCCCAGTGGGCAGGCCACCCACTGTATGGACTGTTTGGACTGTGGCTTTGCTCTCCCCAGGATGGCCCAGTGGGCAGGCCACCCACTGTATGGACTGTATGGACAGTGGCTTTGCACTCCCCAGGATGGCCCAGTGGGCAGGCCACCCACTGTATGGACTGTATGGACAGTGGCTTTGCACTCCCCAGGATGGCCCAGTGGGCAGGCCACCCACTGTATGGACTGTATGGACTGTGGCTTTGCACTCCCCAGAATGGCCCAGTGGGCAGGCCACCCACTGTATGGACTGTATGGACAGTGGCTTTGCACTCCCCAGGATGGCCCAGTGGGCAGGCCACCCACTGTATGGACTGTATGGACAGTGGCTTTGCACTCCCCAGGATGGCCCAGTGGGCAGGCCACCCACTGTATGGACTGTATGGACTGTGGCTTTGCATTCCCCAGGATGGCCCAGTGGGCAGGCCACCCACTGTATGGACTGTTTGGACTGTGGCTTTGCTCTCCCCAGGATGGCCCAGTGGGCAGGCCACCCACTGTATGGACTGTATGGACAGTGGCTTTGCACTCCCCAGGATGGCCCAGTGGGCAGGCCACCCACTGTATGGACTGTTTGGACTGTGGCTTAGCACTCCCCAGGATGGCCCAGTGGTCATGGAGTCCCCTCGTGGATTTGGCGTCGTGTACTCAAGTGGCTGAGGTGCCCCCCCTTCCCTTCCCCCTGAGGTGCCTGTCCTATTTTCTTTCTGATGCCCCTGCAGTGTTCTCTCCGTGGAGTTCTTGTCGTGGGACTGGGCCTTGCCCCTTTGCACAGGACCCCTGTGATCCACGGACAGTGGTTGGACTACATTTAGTAGCTGTGTATATTTTGTACATAGTTTATTTATTTATTGGGATTACTGGTGTACATATTTCAATATATCTGCCCGTTTATGATCTCTTATTTTGGTCTTTGCATTATTTCGGAGGGGGGTGGTTTGTGGGTTGTGACAGTGATCTGTGGGAATGCATTGATGTGTGTGTTGTAGTGGGTGTGGGTGGGTGGGTGTGTGCCGGTAATCTTTTCCCTCCCCTGTGTCGTAGGTGCAGTACTCACCGATGTCTTCCGCGCCGCCGGGCGTGCTCCTGGTATATGAGCAGGTATAGGAGTGCGGGGATGACCTGCAACTCTGGTTCCATACTGCCGGAATCTTGCGTGGAGTGCGTAGAGGTGAGCGTTTTCCCGTTCGTAGTCTGTTTCCACCGTGTTCTTATCGGCGGTGCTCCCGCCCCGGAAAAGGTGGCGGATTGGTGGGTCGTGATAGGGTGGGCGGTACATTGTCTGCCGCCTGGCTGTTGGCGGGGACCGCCGCGCTGTTTGTTTGTACCGCCGTGGCGGGCGGAGTGTTAATACGGCGGGCTGTGTTGGCGGTTCCCGCCAGGGTCAGAATTGCATATTTTAGACCGCCGGCCTGTTGGCGGCTTGGCCGCCGCTTTATCACCGACCGCCAGGGTCAGAATGAGGGCCTTAGTGTCCATTATAGCCTGTAATACTTTTTCGAATTGCGCTGAGTGCGTTTGGAGTGTGTTTTCGAGTGATTGCAAGGTTGTATTTTGCGGTTGTTCAGTGTGCGCCAGGCCCGGCGTATTTTGCTCCTGGTTCTTTGACGTCCTAGATTTCCCAGCCATTTCTTCACCTTGCGGATGTCGCGTTCGACCAGAGATGGAAGGACTGATTGGATATAATTTTCGGTGGCCGTGTGTTTTCGTGTATGACTATGCTTCTTCCAGGATGTGGCGTCTTTTTTGCGGGGCTTTTTCGTTTACTGTGCAAGGCAGGCCCAAAGAGTGATGTGAGATGGCGCTGTGACTCCTACGGCAATTATGAGAGGGGGGGGGAAATCGGCCCACCCCTCCGGGGAGACCCCAGGCATGCGGGTCCGGAGGGGCACAAGATGTTGAGTGTGTGAGCTCTACGCCCCCTGTTAGGTGCCCCTCACGCTGTCCTCCTATGGGGGGGAGAGTCCCGGGGGGGGGGGCGCTGTCTGCGTGGGGCCACCTCCGTCCACTCACGATTCGAGGACAAGTCTCTGGGTGCACTCCTGCGTGGAGGGGAAAAGGTGAAGAAAGGACCGTCCCTGCGCTGGGCACCCCCAGCCGGTCCCCGCTGGGGCCGGGTGCCGTCTCCCACGATCCCTGCGTGCAGGAGGGGGGGCGAAAAGGGGATGTGGCCGTCCGTCTGCGGCAGGCGCGTCGCACTTCACCCAGGTCACCGGTGAGCGGCCCTTATGCCGTGGTCCCCAATCACCGGGGTGGCCCCTCCTTTCCAGCTCGCGGTCCCCACACCGAGCGCCGCGGGCTGGGTCACAACCCCAAGGCCAGTTTCAGCTCCGCGCCGCGAACCGTAGGTAGGGAGGGGGAGCGGTGCGCGGCGGTCGGCAAAAGGAGGCCGAGGAAGTCCGCTCCAATGTAGTGCCACACTTGGGCAGCGGGCGCGTCGTCGGGGCCACAGATGCCACCCAAAAAGGGGGGGAGGGAAGGGGGGAAGCCCCCTCTCTTTTGCTTGATTTCGCCGATCCTGCTCCCAGCAGGATCGGCCCGGGTTGAGGCATGGAGCTCCTGCTCCGTTCGTTGCTTGGTAGGGAGGGTGGGGGGGGGGGGGAGCGGAGTGCTGCCCCCGGCAGCCAAGGGCCCGGGAGGGCCGGACCAGTGCTCGGACCCCCACGTTTCAGTCCCGGGGCTCTGAGACTTCCAGCCGCCGCAGCCCCCTCCTCACCTGTTCCCGTCCTTGGGATCGGGAGCCGCTTCGCCGGGCGCCTCCTTTGTGCCGCCGGAGGTCCACGATTGGGTCGACGTGGCTCCAGCCACGCTCCGGCAGCAATTCGTCCGATCCTCGGGTCCAGGGCCGCCCCGGGGGCCGGCGCGTATCGCCCTTGTTGATGCGCCCTGCCCGGGGGTGCCCGCCAGGATTTATCGGCCAGGCCCGAGTCGGAGCTCCCTTCTCAAGCGTCCGACTTGGTCGCCATCTTGGTTCCGCCCCTGAAACAACATATATACATACATATATATATACATACATACTCACATGAATACACACACACATGCACATACAATACATAATTAGAACCATGGGTAAAATATACTTAGTCAAACAGGTTTAAAGAGTGTGTGTGTATTTTATTGTTTTGACATAGTAGCGATACATATTTTCTAAAGAAACTATACATAATTAGAAATGTACACATAATCTGAAAAAAATATTTATCAACATAGGCATATGCAGTTCATAGTTGTTTGAATATGGTGGTTATGAAGGAAAGAGACAACTCTTGAGTAGTTTTCTGAAGACAAGAAAGTTATCTGTGGCTCTTATAGTTGGGGGTAATGAATTCCATAGTTTGGCTGCTTGAACGGAGAAGGATGTACCACCTATAGTCTTTTTCTTGTATGGTGGTGTTCTAAGGCGGGATGCCAATCTTGAGTGGAGGTTTCTTTGTTGGATGTATTTGGTTATTTTGTTTCTGATAAAAAGCGGTCCTAATCCATGTTTAGCTATGTGGGTGATACAAAGCAGCTTGAAAGTGCATCTTCTGGCAACGGGTAACCAGTGTAGTGCTCTCAAGGCAGGGGAGATGTGGGCTTGCGGTTTTACATGTAATAGTAGCCTGGCTGCGGAATTCTGGATACGTTGTATTTTTTTCATAACAGATAGAGATGATCCATGGTAGAGGCCATTGGCATAATCCAGTTTGGATAGTACAAGTGAGATAGTAGCTTGCACCTTGTGTGGAAATCCAAGGTGGGGAAGATGCGTCGTAAAGTCTTCAAGGTGATGAAGCTTGTTCGTGCTAATTTGCCCACTTGGGCATTCATAGTTAACTTGGAATCCATGGTGATTGCTAGGTTTTTTACTTCCTTGGATAATTGAGGAGGTGGTCAGAGATCGTCGGGCCAGACGCACAGAGGGTCATAATTTTTCCAGTCACCACATATGAGTATTTCTGTTTTGGAGGTATTTAGTTTGAGATGGCTCCAGGTCATCCACTGATCAACGGCTCTGAGGCAACTGAAGATTTGTGAGTTTTCAATGTTTTTGAGGCATTCTAATTTAAGTAGTATTTGTGTGTCATCTGCATAGTTGTAGCATGGGAGATGGAAATCATTGTTCAGTTCTGGTAAAGATATCATGTAGATGTTGAAAAGCAAAGGTGAGATGATTGACCCTTGAGGAACCCCTGCTTTTGTGAGGTAGGGTTCGGACGAGAAGGGGGGCGAGTGGATGATATTCGATCTTTTTTGAAGACAGGAAGTAATCCAGTTGAGAGCAATCCCTTGTGTGCCGGCTTTGTGGAGTCTTGGAATTAGGGTGTCATGGTCAACTGTGTCAAAGGCAGCCGAGAGGTCTAAGAGAAGTAGTGCAGCAACTCCATTTCGGTCGACTGTGTTTTTAAGATCATCCCAGATTGCTATGAATGCTGATTCAGTGCTTCTTCCTGGGCGGAATCCAGTTTGGAAGTCTGAAAGTATAGAATTGTCTTCAATGAATTGTGACATCTGGGCGAATGCTGCTCTATCTATCAATTTGCCCAGGAAAGGTCCATTTGTGATTGGTCTGTAGTTGTTGGGGTCTTGCGGGTCTAAGTTTGTTTTCTTTAATAAAGGTCGTATCTATGCCTTTTTCAGGTCTACAGGAAAAGTTCCTGAAGTTAAAGAGTTGTTGATGATTCTTCTTACAGGTGTGGCAGCAGAAGTAGATAGAAGAATGTTCTTGAAGATTTATGGTGGGCAAGGGTCAGAAGGGCAACCAGAAGGTCTGCTTGCTTTGACCAAATTCATAAATTCATCCTGGGATATTTGTTTGAAGGACTGTAGAGGTTGGGTTGGTTTATTCTTAGAGGGTATTTTAGGAAAGGGGTTGGTGCTGATGTTTTTCTTCTGTTTTAAATAGGAGTCCAATGTGTCTGCCTTGGTTATGTAGGGAGTTGCCAATTTGTTTGTGAAATCTTGAGTAGTGGGATGACTTCCTTCCATGCATGTAGATTTTCGAAATTCATTGAGAATTTTATAAAATTCCTCAGTTGTAGATTGAGCATTTTGAATTCTGTCTGAGTAGTACCTTTTTTTAGCTTTTTTGATTGATGATTTGTATATCCTGTTAAGTTTGTGTATCTGCAGTTTGTCTTGACTGTTGTTTGTTTTGAGCCAGGTCCGCTGCAACTTTCTGATTTGTTGCTTTATCTTTTTAAGTTCTGTGTTCCTCCAAGGTGTTGGTTTTCTTTTATTGTGTTTAGTTTTTCTGAGTGGTATTAGGATATCAAAAGCTTCCTGTAGCTACTCATAAAGTTTTGGCACAGAATTAATTGTATCTAGATCTGTGTTGGCTGTTAGTTGTGTTTCTAAGTCATCCAAATTGAGTTTGCTCCATCGTCTATAGGTGTATGTATGTAAGTAGTTGTGGGGTGTGTTGATTTGTGGAGTTGTATGTCGGAAAGTTATCAAATGGTGGTCTGACCAAGTGATTGGCGTGATGCTATGAATAGTAACTAGTTCAGGCTTAGCAAAAATGACATCTAGGATGTGACCAGCGATGTGTGTGGGATTGTGTACAATCTGATGTAGGTTCAATGCGACTAGGCCATTGGTGAAGGCTTTTGGATGGGGCATTTTGGGTTTGTCAAATCAAATGTTTAGATCCCCAAGAATGCATAGGTTGGAGTATAGTGTAATAAGGTTTGAGACTCTGTCTAGAAAAGCATCTGGGAATGTGGAGTTGTTAGGTGGAGGTCTGTAAAGGAGGAGAAAGTTACAGGAGGAAGTTGGAGTAGGGTGGCATCTGGTAAGGATGGCTTCACAACCCTGTATGGAAATGTTGTCTGTTTTACTGAGGTTCAATGCCTGTTTGAATATAATAGCTAGTCCACCTCCTCTCTTGCCTATACAGTTTTATGTGATGGTTTGATAGCCTGGAAGAACAGCTTCGCGCAATACTGGGGCCATGTCATCTCCCAACCAGGATTCAGTTATGAATAGTAAGTCAGGTTGTTTGTCTGTGATCAGGTCGTAGATGTGGTGCTTGTTTTTGGAGAGTGATCGCGCATTTATGAGCTGGCAGTTTAGAAAAGGTGTGTTAGTGGTAGTGTTGTTTTGTTGTTTTGTTTAGGAGAAGGGTAATTAGTATAATGTGAGCTTGAAGGAGGAGTGTTGCTAGTTGTGATAACTGTTTGAGGCTCACAATAGTCTTGATTTTCAATATAGTGTTCCTCTTCCAGCAGGTTAAGGAGGCATTTTGTTGGGTCTGTGTGTGTGGGTGGTGGACTTGGTGGCTGAGAGAGCCATGAGGAGTGTACTGTTTTTTGTAGTGTAGTTTTATTAAGTAATAGACAAGGGGATGCGAGGTTGCTAAGAGTGGCATGTTTTTTATTTTGTTTGCGTTTGTTTAGTGTGGAAGGAGTATGGGTTAGGGGTGGTGGAGGAGCATGTGGATCATGATGTAAGGCTCTAAATTGTGCAATGGAGGAGAGGTGAGTGAATGAAAGTTGCTGGGTTGGGGTGCTTGTGGTAAGTGTTTGTGAAGAGTGAAAAAGTAGGGGTGGAGATAGGATGGAATTTGAATTCTTTGTGTAGTCCTGAGGGTGGGAGTGGGTATGACGATAAGTGTAATATACTTTGATGTGCTGATGTTTGTGGTCAGTATTCTTTTTGTGGAATAGTGAGAGGGGATATTGGTGTAGTTGTTTTTGGTGAGGGATTTGTATGTGAGTTAGTGCTGGTGAGTGGAATTTGAGTGTTAGATGGGGTGTTGATGTGTTTTGGAGATGAATGTATGAGGTGTGTAAGAGGACTGGAATAAGTAATATGTGTGGTGGAGTGAAATGAGGGGATTGTATGGTTGTGTGTAATTGGTGAAGAGAGGGGAAGAGTGTTTGTAGATGGTGTGTTTGAAGGCAGGGTTTGGGCATTGTTATGATGACAGGTGGTCTGTGTGGAGCAAACAGCGGATAGTGTTGTTGGTTAGTATGAGCAGAGTGTGTATCTGGAAGGCTGAGACTGAGGGAAATGTATACTGTAGTTTAGTGTTGTGTGGTTGATGGCAGGTTGTGTTAGTGGGGGTGGACAGAGTACTGTTTGCTGTGAGAAGGCAGGTGTTTGACTGTAGTAGTTGTGGGGGATATGTGTATATGTGTTGTATAAAGGGTATTGTGTTGCGTGATGGGGCAATGCAATCTGTCTGTGGTCAGTTTGTGATGCATGAGTTGGATGCCTTTGTAGAATATGTGTTGCATGTTGAGGGATGTGTAGGGGCTGGAACCATTCTTAGTCCACTGAGAATTGGGCAGCATTTCTGTCCCTAGTCCCTAGTCCCTACCTGTCCCGAACAGGCCCAAACAGGCAGCTGCCTTTGTCCTCTCCACCCTTTGCTGAGACGCCCTGAGTCCTAGCCTTTAATAGCCCTACTGGCCAATAAGAAGCTGGTCCTAACCCTAGCCAATCCAATTTCAAGCCCTGATTCAAACAACTAATGGGAGACAAAGCCCTAATCACCAATCATAGCCCTATTCCTGACCAACAATCACAGCCCCAGCCCTAAAACCAGCAACCAATCTAAATCCCAGCCCTATTCACCAATCACTGCCCTAGAACCAACAGCCAATCAGAATCTCAACCCTATCCACCAATCACAGCCCTAGAACCAACAGCCAATCAGATTCTCATCCCTATCCACCAATCACAGCCCTAGAATCAACAGCCAATCAGATTCTCAGTCTTATCCACCAATCATAGCCCTAGAACCAACAGCCAATCAGATTCTCACCCCTATCCACCAATCACTGCCCTAGAATCAACAGCCAATCAGATTCTCAGCTCTATCCACCAATCACAGCCCTAGAACCAACAGCCAATCAGATTCTCAGCCCTATCCACCAATCACAGCCCTAGAACCAACAGCCAATCAGAATCTCAACCCTATCCACCAATCACAGCCCTAGAACCAACAGCCAATCAGATTCTCAGCCCTATCCACTACTCACAGCCCTAGAACCAACAGCCAATCAGATTCTCAACCCTATCCACCAATAACAGCCCTAGAACCAACAGCCAATCAGATTCTCAGCCCTATTCACCAATCACAGCCCTAGAACCAACAGCCAATCAGCTTCCCAGCCCTATCCACCAATCATAACCCCAGCCCTGGAGACAGCAACCAATGAAAGACCATCTCCCAACAACCTATCACAACAACAAATGCAACAACCAATAGGAACTTATATAAGGAGCATGTTAACTGAAATCCAGTCCCTATGGTCAGGGGGAAAGGCAACTGCTGCTCTATTCAGAATCTCCTTGGATACAGACAGGCTGAATCCACACTTCCAAGCTAGCAGAGTCTACTTTCCAGGTAAGGGAGAGATTGTTTAACCGCTTCTATGCCTTGGACGAGATGATCTCGTCCAAGGCTACAGTTCCCCTGTGCCTTGGACGAGATCATCTCGTCCTGGGCACAGGGGAACTTGGGGGAGCGCTAGCGCGCCCCCGTGCACCCCCCTCGCCCCCAGGCGGGGATGGAAGGGGAAGACCTTCCCCTTCCACCCCGCCCCCCCCACGGCAATTGATTTTTCAGCGGATCTGCCTCCGGGGGGGGCGAAATCCACTAGACACCAGGGATGTTCTTTTTGATGTGTATTTTGGGGGCGACTCCTTGGGCAAGGGTCACCCCCCCGGGGCAATTTTGTTTTTGTATTTCGCCCCCCCTGGGGGCAGATCAGCCGATTTTTCGGCGGATCTGCCCCCGGGGGGGGGGGGGGGGGGCGAAAACCACTAGACACCAGGGATGTTATTTTTTGTGTGTATTTTGGGGGCGACCCCTTGGGCAAGGGTCGCTCCCCTTGGGAGCGAATTTTTTTTTCTGTTTCGCCCCCCCCGATGGCAGACCAGCCATTTTTTGGACGATCTGGCCCCCGGGGGGGTGGAAGCACACTAGGCGCCAGGGATTGTGTGGTGTGTGTGGTGTGTGTTTGGGGGCACCCCTTGGGCAACGGTCACCCCCCTAAGGTGGGGAAAATTCGTATTGGCCATCTCTGCCCCTAATTTTGTAGGCCCATCTGCCCCCAAGGAGGGCAGAACCACCAATACGGCAGGGATTTTTTTGTTTTGTTTTGTGTTGTGCTGGGGGTGCCCCCTTTGGGAAGGGTCGCCCCCTAAAAGGGGGCACAGAGGTGTTGCCCATTTCTGCCCCCCTTGGGGGCAGATTGGCCAATTTTTTTACGCCCATCTACCCCCGAGGGGGGCAGGATCCACTTAGGTACCAGGGACAACTTCTAAGTTCTTGGTGGTGTCTTGGTGGTGGGGTGTTTGTCAACTGGCAAAGTATTTGTATTTGTGATTATAACAATTTATTTCTTCTTTTTCTTCTAGTTCAACGCTTTTGCTTCCTTTGCTGTGGATCTTTGCGGTTTTGGCAGTAGTTGTCCTGCGGTTTGCATAGTTGCATGTTTTAGGTAAGTGAAAGCAATTTACTCCAAAGGAGTATTGTTGACATGCATGAATGACATGTTTGTAGGTGGTGTACTAAATGCAGTATAGTGTGTTTGACATTGTCCTTAGATTTGAGCACAGTGATGTTTGTGTTGTCATATGTCTAATTTTCTTTTTTCTTTTTAGTGGGATATCATTGGTGATTGCTGTGTCTGTGCAGAGTAGTTGCTTGGTGAGTAGCTATTTCAGGCAACTGAGTGGTATAGTTTTTTGTAGTACATAAATCTTTGTGATAAAGCTACACTTTGTTTATTACTTATTTTAGTGCTAGTTGTTGTTGGCAATCCATTTGTTGTTAGGATCATGGCTAGCCGCAAAGTGACGGCTCAGCAGGTTGTTCGCATGCTCTTTGAGTCGTCTTCAGACCATGATTACGACACTGACTCTGCATCTGAGGCAGAGGAGGAAGGAGGAGATTCTGGAAGTGAGTTTTCTGTCCGAGAGTATTCTTCTGATGAGGAAGCTACTCTCAGTGCAGATGAAGGGCCTGTGTTAGAGGAGGACATTGATGTGCCAAGAGTGCAGCAGCCTGGGGCTGAAGGGTTTCCCATTGGAAGACCTGACACCTGGATTGCCCCAAACATGGAGCAGCCACAGTTACCTGCATTTACTGGTCTCCCAGGGTGTAGAGTTAATACGTAAAACTTTTTGCCTGTCCATTTCTTTCACTTGTTTATGGATGATGTATTTTTGGAAGAGATTGTGGAGCAGACAAATGTGTATGCAGAGCAATATTTGCGGGACAACGCTGCCAGACTTAAGCCTCAGTCTAGAGCTACTCAGTGGGTTCCCACATATCTGGAAGAGATGAAAAGGTTTTTAGGTTTGTCTTTTTTGATGGGGTTGATCAGGAAGCCGTCACTGGCTTCTTATTGGTCTACTAGTCCCTTGATGGCAACTGCTATATTTCCTGCAACTATGACACGTAATCGGTATTTGCTTCTTCTTCGTATGCTGCATTTTGTAGACAATGCTTTAGCCTTGCCAAGAGATCACCCTGATTGTGACCGCCTTTTTAAGATTAGGCCTGTCCTTGATCATTTTGTGGATCGGTTTTCAGACGTCTATGTTCCAGGGAAAGAGATAAGTGTGGACGAGTCTTTGGTCCTTTTCAAGGGGCGTTTAGTTTTTAAGCAGTACATTCCTAGTAAGAGGGCACGGTATGGGATTAAATTGTATCCGCTGTCAGAAAGCAGTACAGGATATGTGTATAATTTCCGGGTCTACACTGGTAGGGATTCCAGTATTGACCCTCCTGGTTGTCCGGACACTTTTGGAGTTAGCGAAAAAATTGTGTGGGAACTTGCTAGACGGCTGTTTAACAAAGGTCACCATTTGTACGTAGATAATTTCTACACTGGAGTGCAGTTGTTCAAGGAGTTGTTTAGGGTGGACACTGTTGCTTGTGGCACAATCCGTTCTAACCGGAAAGGCTATCCAAGGGAGCTTGTCTGTAAAAAACTTGAGAGGGGACAGTGCAGTGCCTTGCGGAATAATGAGCTGCTAGCTCTGAAATTTTCAGACAGGAGGGATGTGTACATGCTATCGACCATCCATGATGAGATTACTTCCCCTGTGGCTGTTTGGGGTCAGGTTGCGGAAGTGCGCAAACCTGCGTGCATTTTGGACTACAATAGGCACATGGGTGGTGTTGATAGAGTAGATCAGAGGTTGGAACCTTACACTGCTCTTCGTAAGTCTTATGTGTGGTATAAAAAGTTGGCCCTACATTTATTTCATTTGGCAACTTTTAATGCCTTTATTGTATACAAGGATTGTTCACCTGAGTCAAGGATGACATTTGTTAAATTTCAGGAGTCGGTGATAGAAAGCCTTATTGTGGTGGAACCAGCAAGAGTTCCTAGAGTAGAAGTGGTGGAGGATGTGGCTACATTGAAAGATCAGCACTTTCCAGATCACATTCCTCCCACTCCCAAAAAAGACATGCCCACAAAGAAATGTAGAGTATGTGCCCGGAGATTAATCCGGAGGGAGAGACGGATGTACTGCCCCGAATGCCCTTCAAAGCCTGGGCTGTGTGTGCCCGGCTGTTACAGAAGTTACCATACCCCAAAAAAAATCTGGGAAATACCTTGAGCGTAAGCTGTCTGTTTTATATTTTCATATGTTTCACGGTTGGCATCTCTGTCATGTATTTAGTTAGAGCTTTTGTGTTTGTAGTTTTGTGCTTATTTTATAATTAGTGGTTTCTTTGTTGTTTATAAACAAAAATGTTGTGATGGTGGTGTGCTTGGGGTGGCGCTTGGCTGGCAGTGTGCGTGGGGTGGCGCTTGGCTGGCAGTGTGCGTGGGGTGGCGATTGGCTGGCGGTGTGCGTGGGGTGGCGCTTGGCTGGCGGTGTGCGTGGGGTGGCGCTTGGCTGGCGGTGTGCGTGGGGTGGCGCTTGGCTGGCGGTGTGCGTGGGGTGGCGCTTGGCTGGCGGTGTGCTTGGGGTGGCGCTTGACTGGCGATGTGCTTGGGGTGGCGCTTGACTGGCGATGTGCTTGGGGTGGCGCTTGGCTGGCAGTGTGCGTGGGGTGGCGCTTGGCTGGCAGTGTGCGTGGGGTGGCGCTTGGCTGGCGGTGCCAGACAAACGACAGTCCACACTCCCATCAGCTGGTGTGATTCTTGTATCAGGCATGTGGGGGTATGTAAGTGATGGGCCCTTGAGTGGCGCGGTCTGTCGATGTGAGTGTTGTAATGTGCTGGGCCCGTGGCTGGCGGTGTGAATGGTCTTGTGCGTGTCATGTATGAAAGGTGTGTGAATGGACTGTAAAGTGGTTGGTGCCTTGTCGCGGCTTTACAGCTCACGAGCTGTGAGTCATTGGTTCAGTTTTTTGCCTTTCAGTTATTAGCAGTGCATTTCATTTTTGTGAAATCTCTTGTTAATAAAATTTGATCCACTGAACCATCACTCACCCTCGTGCCAAATCCAACCAGTATGTTTGGTAAAAATGACAAAACCTGCTCCGCTGTAATCAGGCGTCGCAGCACACCTGTGACATGCTAGGTGCCTCGGGTGGGACCCCGATGATGAAGCATGCCACCAACTTGGTTGGTGGGTGAGGGGTCTTCTTCACATAACCTAAGTGTGTTTCTTTTCACAATTTTAGTGTTTGGCACATCACGGACGTATGTGCACACATCAATATGATATATTACAAAAATACCTGTTTTTGGGGGGGAGGGCCCACCTATGTTTTTGGTCCTGGGTGCCTTCATCTAGGGAAACCTAAAAAACCCAGACATTTTTTTAAACTAGACACCCCAAGGAGTCCAGGGAGGTGTGGCTTGCGTGGCTCCCCCAACATTTTCTTACACAGACTCCTCTGTAAACCTCAAAATGTGCATAAAAAAGTATATTTTCCTGACTTTTCTTAGTAGGATCACCGCTCCAGCACAAAATTCCTACTCCCCAGTTTTCCCCTCAGTCTCCCAAGTAAAATGACACCTCACTTATGTGGGTCCCCAAAGCAGAGTCCGTCTAAAGATGTATAAAAGAATATACCCTTATAAACTTGCTGTGCTATCCCTTCTATCTCTTCAAGTTTTGGGCCTTATTCTGTTGCAGGCACCTGGCCCACCCACACAAGTGAGGTATCATTTTTATCGGGAGACTTGGGGGAACGCAGGGTGGAAGGAGATTTGTGGCTCCTCTCAGATTCCAGAACTTTCTGTCACCGAAATGAGAGGAAAGGGTGTTTTTTTAGCCAAACTTTGAGGTTTGCAAAGTATTCTGGGTAACAGAACCTGGTCCGAGCGCCCCAAGTCACCCCATCTTGGATTCCCCTAGGTCTCTAGTTTTCAAACATGCACAGGGTTGGTAGGTTTCCCTAGGTGCCGGCTGAGCTACAGGCCAAAATCCACAGGTAGGCACTGTTTTCTTTCAAAACATGGGATGTGTCCACGTTGCGCTTTGGGGCGTTTCCTGTCGCGGGCACTAGGCCTACCCACACAAGTGAGGTATCATTTTTATCGGGAGACTTGGGGGAACACTGGGTGGAAGGAAATTTGTGGCTCCTCTCAGATTCCAGAACTT
Organism: Pleurodeles waltl; assembly: GCF_031143425.1. Taxonomy (NCBI): domain Eukaryota; kingdom Metazoa; phylum Chordata; class Amphibia; order Caudata; family Salamandridae; genus Pleurodeles; species Pleurodeles waltl. The sequence continues at coordinate 704,630,535 of NC_090448.1, forward strand.
TCTGCCACAGAAATGTGAGGAACATGTGTTTTTTTAGCCAAATTTTGAGGTTTGCAAAGGATTCTGGGTAACAGAACCTGGTCCGAGCCCCGCAAGTCACCCCTCCTTGGATTCCCCTAGGTCAAAAATGTGGATGTGTCCACGTAGCGCTTTGGGGCGCTTCCTGTCGCGGGCGCTAGGCCTACCCACACACGTGAGGTATCATTTTTATCGGGAGACTTGGGGGAACATAGATTAGCAAAACAAGTGTTATTGCCCTTTGTCTTTCTCTACATTTTTTCCTTCCAAATATAGGAGAGTGTGTAAAACATCTATTTGACATGTCACCCTGGAATTCAGAGATGTGCAAATAACCACTGCTCCTCAACACCTTATCTTGTGCCCTTTTTGGAAATACAAAGGTTTTCTTGATAGCAATTTTTTACTCTTTATATTTCAGCAAATTAATTGCTGTATACCCGGTATAGAATGAAAACGCACTGCAGGGTGCAGCTCATTTATTGTCTCTGGGTTCCTCGGGTTCTTGATGAACCTACAAGCCCTATAGATCCCCGCAACCAGAGGAGTCCAGCAGACGTAACGGTATATTGCTTTCGATAATCTTACATTGCAGGGAAAAGTTACAGAGTAAAACGTAGAGAAAAATTGATGTTTTTTTCACCTCAATTTCAATATCTTTCTTTTTCAGCTGTTATTTTCTGTAGGAAACCCTTGTAGGATCTATACAAATGACCCCTTGCTGAATTCAGAATTTTGTCTACTTTTCAGGAATGTTTAGGTTTCTGGGATCCAGCATTGGTTTCATGCCCATTTCTGTCACTGACTGGAAGGAGGCTGAAAGCACAAAAAATTGCAAAGATGGGGTTTGCCCCAGTAAAATGCCAAAATTGTGTTGAAAAATTGGGTTTTCTGATTCAAGTCGACCTGTTCCTGAAAGCTGGGAAGCTGCTGAGTTTAGCACTGCAAACCCTTTGTTGATGCCATTTTCAGGGGAAAAACCACAAGCCTTCTTCTGCAGCCACTTTTTCCATTTTTTTAAAAAAAAACGAAATTTTCACTGTATTTTGGCCAATTTCTTGGCCTCCTTCAGGGGAACCCACAAAGTCTGGGTTCCTCTAGAATCCCTAGGATGTTGGAAAAAAAGGACGCAAATTTGGCTTGGTTAGCTTATGTCGACAAAAAGTTACGAGGGCCTAAGCGCGAACTGCCCCAAATAGGCAAAAAAAGGCCTGGCACAGGAGGGGGAAAAGGCCTGGCAGCGAAGGGGTTAAGAAACAAACACTGTTGACATATTCCTTGTTTCCTCCTTCAGGACTTGGCAATGTGGAGAAGCTGGTGATAACGCGTCCAACTTCTAATAACTTTAACTCACACGGGAACTCGTTTTAGGCCAATGAACCTTTTGACCCTGATTGGAGACACCTTAAGACGAGCTATCTATTCAGAATTTCAAACAATAGATCAATAACCTCATCAATATTCACAATAACGATCAATCAAATTAGTTAATGACATTAATAAGAATCGAAACACACCATGACCTTTCAGCCATGAATAACCACACAATTTTAGTAAGATTTAGGATATTTATTCCCTATTTGTTACACTCTACTGGCAAATTTATTAGTCTCAATACCCGAAAACACATCATCAATGTCACAATATGGCAACTTGAATAAGACTTTATCAACGCAAAGATCATGAACATTAGAACAAAGCACGATGTCAACATGAATTAACTTTAGCAGAGTATCATTAGCACGTTATTCAACAAAGCAAAGATTCAGTCATTTGTCTATTTGCATCCGTTTTAGTGCATTCCTTAACTAACCTATAATTAGCATAACTGTAGGAGGCTGGCCTGGTTTGTAGTGGTACCAGGGGCTACTTACACTCTGCACCAGGTCCAGTTATCCCTTATTAGTGTAGAAGAGGTGTCTAGCAGCTTAGGCTGATAGAAAAGGGTAGCTTAGCAGAGCAGCTTAGGCTGAACTAGGAGACGTGTAAAGCTCCTACTATACCACTGGTGTCATATGCACAATATCATAAGAAAACACAATACACAGATATACTAAAAATAAAGGTACTTTATTTTTATGACAGTATGCCAAAAGTATCTCAGTGAGTACCCTCAGCATGAGGATAGCAAATATACACAAGATATATGTACACAATACCAAAATTATGCAGTAATAGCAATAGAAAGCAATGCAAGCAATGTACAGTAACAATAGATTGCAATGAGAGCACATAGGTATAGGGGCAACACAAACCATATACTCTAGAAGTGGAATGCGAACCACGAATGGACCCCAAACCTATGTGAGCTTGTAGAGGATCGCTGGGACTGTAAGAAAACAGTGAGGGTTAGAAAAATAGCCCGACCCAAGACCCTGAAAAGTGGGTGCAAAGTGCACCTAAGTTCCCCAGAGAGCACAGAAGTCGTGATAGGGGAACTCTGCAAGGAAGACCAACACCAGCAATGCAACAACGATGGATTTCCGGATGAGAGTACCTGTGGAACAAGGGGACCAAGTCCAAGACTCACGATCAAGTCTGGAGTGGGCAGATGCCCAGGAAATGCCAGCTGTGGGTGGAAAGAAGCTGCCACCGGATGGTAGAAGCTGTAGATTCTGCAAGAACGAAGAGGACTAGGAACTTCCCCTTTGGAGGATGGATGTCCCACGTCATGAAGAAGCTTGCAGAGGTGATTTTGTGCAGAAAGACCGCAAACAAGCCTTGCTAGCCGCAACGGTTGCGGTTAGGGTTTTTGGATGCTGCTGTGGCCCAGGAGGGACCAGGATGTCGCCAATTGTGTGAGGCGACAGAGGGGGTGCCCAGCAAGACAAGAAGCCCACTCAGAAGCAAGCAGCACCTGCAGAAGTGCCGGAACAGGCACTACGAAGAAGAGTGAACTGGAGCTCACCCGAAGTCACAAAAGAAGGTCCCACGACGCCGGAGGACAACTCAGGAGGTCGTGCACTGCAGGTTAGAGTGTCGGGGACCCAGGCTTGGCTGTGCACAAAGGAAATCCTGGAAGAGTGCACAGGAGCCGGAGCAGCTGCAAATCACGCGGTACCCAGCAATGCAGTCTAGCGTGGGGAGGCAAGGACTTACCTCCACCAAACTTGGACTGAAGAGTCACTGGACTGTGGGAGTCACTTGGACAGAGTTGCTGAGTTCCAGGGACCACGTTCGTCGTGCTGAGAGGGGACCCAGAGGACCGGTGATGCAGTCTTTTGGTGCCTGCGGTTGCAGGGGGAAGATTCCGTCGACCCACGGGAGATTTCTTCAGAGCTTCTAGTGCAGAGAGGAGGCAGACTACCCCCACAGCATGCACCACCAGGAGAACAGTTGAGAAGGCCGCCGGATCAGCGATACAAGGTTGCAGTAGTCGTCTTTGCTACTTTGTTGCAGTTTTGCAGGCGTCCAGAGCAGTCAGCGGTCGAGTCCTTGGCAGAAGGTGAAGAGAGATATGCAGAGGAACTCTGATGAGCTCTTGCATTCGTTATCTAAAGAATTCCCCAAAGCAGAGACCCTAAATAGCCAGAAAAGGAGGTTTGGCTACCTAGGAAGGAGGATAGGCTAGCAACACAGGTAAGAGCCTATCAGAAGGAGTCTCTGACGTCACCTGCTGGCCCTGGCCACTCAGAGCAGTCCAGTGTGCCAGCAGCACCTCTGTTTCCAAGATGGCAGAGGTCTGGAGCACACTGGAGGAGCTCTGGGCACCTCCCAGGGGAGGTGCAGGTCAGGGGAGTGGTCACTCCCCTTTCCTATGTCCAGTTTCGTGCCAGAGCAGGGCTGGGGGATCCCTGAACCGGTGTAGACTGGCTTATGCAGAGATGGGCACCATCTGTGCCCATCAAAGCATTTCCAGAGGCTGGGGGAGGCTACTCCTCCCCACCCCTGACACCTTTTTCCAAAGGGAGAGGGTGTAACACCCTCTCTCTGAGGAAGTCCTTTGTTCTGCCTTCCTGGGCCAAGCCTGGCTGGACCCCAGGAGGGCAGAAACCTGTCTGAGGGGTTGGCAGCAGCAGCAGCTGCAGTGAAACCCCGGGAAAGGTAGTTTGGCAGTACCCGGGTCTGTGCTAGAGACTCGGGGGATCATGGAATTGTCTCCCCAATGCCAGAATGGCATTGGGGTGACAATTCCATGATCTTAGACATGTTACATGGCCATGTTCGGAGTTACCATTGTGACGCTATACATATGTCGTGACATATGTATAGTGCACGCGTGTAATGGTGTCCCCGCACTCACAAAGTCTGGGGAATTGGCCCTGAACAATGTGGGGGCACCTTGGCTAGTGCCAGGGTGCCCACACACTAAGTAACTTAGCACCCAACCTTTACCAGGTAAAGGTTAGACATATAGGTGACTTATAAGTTACTTAAGTGCAGTGGTAAATGGCTGTGAAATAACGTGGACGTTATTTCACTCAGGCTGCAGTGGCAGGCCTGTGTTAGAATTGTCAGAGCTCCCTATGGGTGGCAAAAGAAATGCTGCAGCCCATAGGGATCTCCTGGAACCCCAATACCCTGGGTACCTCAGTACCATATACTAGGGAATTATAACGGTGTTCCAGTATGCCAATGTAAATTGGTGAAATTGGTCACTAGCCTGTTAGTGACAATTTGGAAAGAAATGAGAGAGCATAACCACTGAGGTTCTGGTTAGCAGAGCCTCAGTGAGACAGTTAGTCATCACACAGGTAACACATACAGGGCACACTTATGAGCACTGGGGCCCTGGCTGGCAGGGTCCCAGTGACACATTGTATTGTATTGTATTGTATTGAGTATTTATAAAGCGCGTTCCGGCCCAAGGGCATCGAAGCGCTAACTGGGTGAGGCGGAGGAACATGGTCGGAGGACTCCCGAACTTATTGAGGAAACAGCCAAGTCTTGACCAGTTTCCTAAATGTTAAATAATTATGTTCTTGCCTGATGTTCAATGGAAGGGAGTTCCAGATTTTAGCAGCTGCTATAGTAAATGCTCTGTCTCCCCATTTTACTTTCTTAGTGCGAGATGTTTGAATTCGATAGGCACCAGCTGAGCGCAACAGCCGATTAGGCCTATACCATTGCAACTTGGTGGTTAGTATTGCAGGCCCAATCCCATGAACAGCCTTGTGAGTGATGCAGAGAGCCTTAAAAGAAAGCCGATGGATAACCGGAAGCCAGTGTAGATCTTTAAGGCACTTCTTAACAGAGGCCCCACGAGGTAATTTTAATAACAGCCTGGCAGCAGTATTCTGCACCAGCTGAAGCCTGTGCAAAGATTCTTTATCCAAGTTAAGTAAGAGCGCATTTCCATAATCCAGTCTGGAAATGACTAGAGCCAAAATGACAGTTGTTCTACAAGTCTGAGGAATAAAAGGGAATATTTTCTTTAATTTCTTCATGGTCCACAGACAGGACTTGATTATCAGATTGACCTGAGGTTTGAATGACAGTTGTTCATCAAATATTACTCCCAAATTTCTTGAGGTCGAACGTGGAACAGGAAGCGTCCCGCACTCTTCAGGCCACCAGCTAGTGGACCAATGTACCCTTCCAATTCCAAAACACAAAATCTCAGTTTTTTCACAGTTGAGTTTCAACCAGTTGGACTTCATCCAGTGATTGACTGCTGTCATACAGGCGTTGAAGCGGATAGCCACTTCTTCAAGATCTTTATCAGTAGGGATAATGATTTGAGTATCATCAGCATATGAAGTGGGAAAGAAGCCAAAAGAGCGAACCAGCTCTGCCAGCGGTGCTACGTACACATTAAATAGCGTTGGGCTTAAAGAGGAGCCCTGAGGGACCCCACACGGCAAAAGGTAAGAAAAAGATCTAAAGTCACCACTGCTAACTGTGGCCCACCTATCAGATAGAAAAGATTCAATGAATTTGAGAGCCTGGTCCCTAATACCTGCCTGATATAGACGGTCAAGCAGGATATGGGGAGCAATGGTGTCAAAAGCTGCCGACAGGTCCAATAACACCAAAAAGACCCCCTGTCCCTTGTCCACCAATCTGCGTATGGTGTCTGATGATGCAATGAGAGCTGATTCCGTACTGTGGGATTTCCGAAAACCATGTTGCGAGCTGTCCAAGCCTTTAGACACAAACAGGAAGTCGACCACTTCCTTATTAAGATGTTTTTCTAGGATTTTGGCCGCATAGGGGAGAAGGGCTATAGGCCGTAAGTTCGTCAAGTCATCAGGTTTACCAGCTGCCTTCTTTTTTAGTGGAATAATAGTAGATTCTTTCCAGGCCCTAGGGTAAGAACCCGATTCTAGCACTTCCTTAAAAATAGGGGCCAACATAGAAGCCACTAGCTCTGGTACTAATTGAAGAATAGCCGGGGGACAAGGATCCATAGGGGAACCGGATTTGCCTTCCAAGAGCAGTTTACACAGAGCCTCAAAGGAGGGCATCTTAAAGTTTGAAAGTAAAAGTGGCTTGTCCGGCAACCCGTTGTTAGTCACCTCAGGGTGCGGATGAACAGTCCGCCGGGGGGACAGACTAGCTAGTGTCTTATCCAATCTGAAGCTGGAGTAAATGTCAAGCACTTTGCCTTCAAATAAATTAGCAACTTTATTACAGAAATCTTGAGAATTTTCTACATTGGGGGAGCCTAACGGAGTAGTGAGAATGTTGACAGTTCTAAATAGTTCTCTAGAAGAATTAGCTGCTTCATTTATTTTACCTGTAAAATAGTCAGATTTGGCTACCTGACAGGCTTTTTTATAAGTGTTAAGTGCGAGCTTAAGGTCCACCCTCTCGGCTTCGCCGAGGCTGAGTTTCCAGCCGCGCTCTTTCTGCCGGTATTTCCTCTGTAGGTTTTTAAGGGCTTGCGAGAACCAAGGTTGATTGGGTTTCTTCCTAATACGGGAAGCAGAGATTCTTGCAGGTGCTAGTGAAATATGGGGGTAACATGCCAGGCAAGGTGGTACTTTCCTACACAACCCCCTCCTCCCCAAACGAAGGACAATAAGACTAGCCATGACCTGATGAGTCTTCATTGTCTAAGTGGAAACATCTGGAGAGTCCATCTGCATTGGAGTGGGTACTCTTAGGTCTATGTTCCACTGTATAGTCCATTCCCTGTAGGGATATGGACCACCTCAACAATTTAGGGTTTTCTCCTTTCATTTGTTTTAGCCAAAGTAGAGGTTTGTGGTCTGTCTGAACAATGAAGTGAGTGCCAAACAGGTATGGCCTCAACTTCTTTAGTGCCCAGACCACAGCAAAGGCCTCCCTCTCTATGGCAGACCAACGCTTTTCTCTAGGGGTCAACCTCCTGCTGATAAAAGCAACTGGTTGATCCTGGCCCTCAGAATTAAGTTGTGATAAGACTGCCCCTACCCCTAATTCAGATGCATCAGTTTGGACAATGAATTTTTTGGAGTAACAGGGGCTTTTCAGAACAGGTGCAGAGCACATGGCCTGCTTCAGCTCCTCAAAAGCTTTCTGACAGTTAGCTGTCCACAATACCTTTTTAGGCATTTTCTTTGAAGTGAGGTCATTAAGAGGGGCTGCTATGGAGCCATAGTTCTTTATGAGCCTCCTGTAATACCCAGTGAGGCCTAAAAAGGCTCTCACCCGAGTCTGAGTTGTAGGGGGAACCCAATCTATGATAGTTTGGATTTTCCCCTGAAGTGGTGCAATCTGTTCTCCACCTACCAGGTGTCCCAGATAAACCACTTTCCCCTGCCCTATCTGGCACTTTGAAGCCTTGATATTGAGGCCTGCCTTTTGCAGGGACTCCAAAGCTTTCCACAGGTGGACCAGGTGATCATCCCAGGTGGAGCTAAAGACAGCTATATCATCTAGATATGCTGCACTAAAAGCCTCCAACCCTTGCAGGACTGTATTCACCAACCTCTGAAAAGTGGCAGGTGCATTTTTCAAACCAAAGGGCATTACTGTGAATTGGTAGTGCCCTCCAATGGTGGAAAATTCAATTTTTGCTTTAGCATCCTCTGGTAACTTGATCTGCCAATACCCTGCAGTCAAATCAAAGGTGCTTAGATACTTGGCAGATGCCAGTGTATGTATTAGCTCATCTGCCCTGTGTATAGGGCGAGCATCAGTTTTAGTTACCTGGTTGAGACCTCTGTAGTCTACACAAAATCTCATTTCCCTTTTCCCATCTTTGGAATGAGGTTTTGGTACAAGTACCACAGGAGAGGCCCATGGACTTTCAGAGTGCTCAACCACTCCCAGTTCAAGCATGTTCTGCACCTCTTGTTTTATGCAGTCTCTGACATGGTCAGGCTGCCTATAGATCTTACTTTTGACAGGCAAACTGTCTCCAGTATCTATAGTGTGCTCACACCAAGAAGTGGTGCCTGGCACAGTAGAAAAGAGTTCAGAAAACTGACCCAGGAGATTTATGCAGTGGTCTTTCTGCTCAGCAGTAAGACAATCTGCCAGAACTACTCCTTCCACTAGAGCATCTTGTTCTGTGGAAGGAAAGAGATCAGGGAGAGGGTCACTCTCTTCTTCCTGTCCTTCATCTGTTGCCATGAGCAGGTTGAGATCAGGTTGAGATCAGCCCTGTCATAGTAGGGTTTCAGGCGATTGACATGGAGCACCCTAAGGGGACTCCTTGCAGTGCCTAAGTCAACCAAGTAGGTGACTTCTCCCTTTTTCTCAACAATAATGTGGGGTCCACTCCATTTGTCTTGGAGTGCTCTTGGGGCCACAGGCTCCAAGACCCACACTTTCTGCCCTGGTTGGTACTGAATCAGAACAGCCTTCTGGTCATGCCATTGCTTTTGGAGCTCTTGGCTGGCCTGAAGGTTTTTACTGGCCTTTTTCATGTACTCAGCCATTCCGGATCTTAGGCCAAGTACATAGTCCACTATGTCTTGCTTAGGAGCTTTTAAAGGTTGTTCTCAACCCTCCTTCACAAGTGTTAGAGGACCTCTTACAGGGTGTCCAAATAGGAGTTCAAAGGGGCTGAAGCCCACTCCTTTTTGGGGTACCTCCCTGTAAACAAAAAGTAGGCAAAGTAACAGGACATCCCATCTCCTCCGGAGTTTTTCAGCGAGTCCCATTATCATTCCTTTGAGAGTTTTATTAAACCTCTCAACCAGTCCATTTGTTTGTGGATGATAGGGTGTGGTGAACTTGTATGTCACACCACATTCCTTCCACATGGCCTTTAAGTAAGCAGACATGAAGTTGCTACCCCTGTCTGATACCACCTCTTTTGGGAAGCCCACCCTGGAAAAGATTCCTAGGAGGGCCTTTGCCACTGCAGGAGCTGTAGTGGTCCTTAGAGGAATTGCTTCAGGATATCTGGTGGCATGGTACACTACCACCAAGATAAACCTATTGCCTGAAGCAGTAGGAGGGTCAAGGGGGCCAACTATGTCAACCCCTACCCTTTCAAAGGGAACCCCAACCACAGGCAGTGGAATAAGGGGTGCCTTTGGGGTGCCACCTGTTTTGCCACTGGCTTGACAGGTGACACAGGACTTACAAAATTCCTTTGTGTCCTCTGACATTCTAGGCCAATGAAACAAGGGAACAAGCCTGTCCCAAGTTTTCATTTGTGCCAAATGTCCAGCCATGGGAATGTCGTGGGCTAGAGTTAGGAGGTATTGCAAAGGAATGACCAATCTCCTGGCTGCTCCAGGTTTAGGGTCCCTTGCCTCAGTATACAAGAGGTTGTCCTCCCAGTAAACTCTGTGAGAGTCACTGACATCCCCATTTTGCTGTTTTACAGCTTGCTGTCTTAGACCCTCTAGTGTGGGACAGGTCTGCTGTGCCACACTCAGCTCCTCCCTGGCAGGCCCCCCTCTACCCAAAAGCTCAGCAGTGTCTGCTTTCAGCTCCTCTGGTGTAGGTTCTGCACAGGGTGGAAATTCTTCTTCCTCAGAAGTAGAATCCACTGTAGAGGGAGGGATAGTAGGTAGTGTTTTACCTTAACTAACGCTAGCTTTAGGGAGCACTTGGTCCATTGTTCCAGGATCCAAGTCACCCTGTCCTTTTTGCTTTTTGGCCTGAGCCCTTGTCAAAGCACAAATATGCCCAGGAATGCCCAGCATTGCTGCATGAGCCTCCATCTCCACTTCTGCCAAGCTGATGTCTCTAAATCGTTCCCTTAGTAGACAGTCTACAGGTAAATCTGAGTCAACCACAACTTTCTTTGGACCAGTAATCCACCCCCCCTCCCCCCCCCAGTTGAGATTGACAACAGCCATGGGGTGGCTAAGAGTGTTGTTATGAGCATCAGTCACTTGGTACTGGTGACCAAGTAGGTGTTGTTCAGGGTGGACCAGTTTCTCTATTACCATGGTAACACTGGAACCTGTGTCCCTGTAGGCCTGAACCTCAACACCATTTATTAGGGGAAGTTGCTTGTACTTATCCATATTAAGGGGACAAGCAACCAAGGTGGCCAAATCAATGGCACCTTCAGAGACTAACACAGCCTCTCTGGTCTCCCTAACAAGACCAACCCCAACTAAATTACCAAAAGTGAGCCCAGCTACTCCCTTGGATTTGCTATTAGTAGGTTTGCTCCCACCACCACTGCTATTACTAGGGGCACTAGGTGTAGCAGTAGGGGTTGTGGTAGTGGGAGGCTTGGTGCTTTTCTTTGGGCAACTGGGATCAGTTGTCCAATGGCCTTTTACTTTACATAAATAGCACCATCTTTTTTTTACTTGATTAGAAGAGGATGTGGGCCCACCACCCCCACCAGAGTGTTTTTGTGGGCCTGATGAAGACTCATTTTTAGATTTGTCCCCACCCTTGTCTGAAGACTTACCATCATTCTTCTTGCCATCCTTGTCACCCCCTGTATGAACTTTTCTGTTCACTCTTGTTCTGACCCATTTGTCTGCCTTCTTTCCCAATTCTTGGTGAGAGGTCAGATCTGAGTCCACTAGATAATGGTGCAACAAATCAGACACACAATTATTAAGAATATGCTCTCTCCGGATGAAGTTATACAAGCTTTCATAGTCAGAAACTTTACTGCCATGTAACCACCCCTCCAAGGCCTTCACTGAATGTTCAATAAAGTCTACCCAGTCTTGTGAAGACTCCTTTTGGTTTCTCTTAACTTGATCCTGTACTGTTCAGTGGTTAAGCCATAACCATCTAGGAGTGCATTCATAAGAACTGTAAAATTATTGGCATCACTTTCCTTAACAGTAAGGAGCCTATCCCTACCCTTTCCACTGAAAGATAGCCATAGTATAGCAGCCCACTGCCTTTGAGGGACCCCCTGTACAACACAGGCCCTCTCAAGTGCAGCAAACTACTTGTTAATGTCATCCCCCTCCTTGTAAGGGGGAACTATCTTGTGCAGATTCCTAGAATCATGCTCTTTTACAGGATTACTATCTGTAATACTGCTGCTGCCACCATGGGGTCCAAACCCCAACCTCTGTCTTTCTTTTTCTAAGTCAAATGCTTCCCTGTCTAGATCCAGCTGTTGCTTTTTTAGCTTCAGCCTGGACTCTTCCACTCTCAACCTATTGAGTTTCCTTTCTAACACTCTGTCTTCAGGGTGGGTGGGTTGGGCATGCCTTGACACAGAAGAATGGTGTGAATGAACAGAGGGAGACCTGTCCCTAACAGATGGCACTCTAACAACCTGGCCTAAAGGAGTAATCTCCCTACTGTGATGTGAACTCACATCAGTACCAGCCCTGCTAGGTGGCCTGCTAAGGGGCAGGTTGGGAAGGTTCCCTTCTAACACTTTGATTCTGGGGTAACCCCAGTAAGAGTGTGAACCATCAGCTAATCTCTCACCAGATGTGCCAGCTATGGTCTTATCATGTTCAATGAGCATATTAACTAACAATTCTCTAGAGGGATTCTTCCCTACCCCTAAACCTCTATCAATGCAGAGACTCCTTGCACCTTTCCAGCTAAGGTGGTCATAAGCAGTGCTGGTCAGATCCAGAGTTTTACCTGTACCAGACATGATAGAAAAAGGTTTAAGGGACAGAAAAAGAAAGAAAAAGTTTTAGAACTTTTTAAGGAACAGAAAAAAAAACTTTTTCAACTTTTAAGAAACTTTTTGAAAGTTTAGAGGTACTTTTCAGCACTTAGCAAAAAGAGTAAGAAGAAAAGCAAAACGTTTTGGTTAGGTGTACATACACTGAACTTGTTTTGTATATTATTCTCTTATGAAAAGTACAAAATGACAAAGTGGTAAGTAGTTGCAAGTACTTATCACACCGCTGCACAACCAATGTAGGAGGCTGGCCTGGTTTGTAGTGGTACCAAGGGGTACTTACACTCTGCACCAGGTCCAGTTATCCCTTATTAGTGTAGAAGAGGTGTCTATCAGCTTAGGCTGATAGAAAAGGGTAGCTTAGCAGAGCAGCTTAGGCTGACCTAGGAGACGTGTAAAGCTCCTACTATACCACTGGTGTCATATGCACAATATCATAAGAAAACACAATACACAGATATACTAAAAATAGAGGTACTTTATTTTTATGACAATATGCCAAAAGTATCTCAGTGAGTACCCTCAGTATGAGGATAGCAAATATACACAAGATATATGCACACAATACCAAAATTATGCAGTAATAGCAATAGAAAGCAATGCAAGCAATGTACAGTCACAATAGATTGCAATGAGAGCACATAGGTATAGGGGCAACACAAACCATATACTCTAGAAGTGGAATGCGAACCACAAATGGACCCCAAACCTATGTGAGCTTGTAGAGGGTCGCTGGGACTGTAAGAAAACAGTGAGGGTTAGAAAAATAGCCCACCCCAAGACCCTGAAAAGTGGGTGCAAAGTGCACCTAAGTTCCCCAGAGAGCACAGAAGTCGTGATAGGGGAATTCTGCAAGGAAGACCAACACCAGCAATGCAACAACAATGGATTTCCGGACGAGAGTACCTGTGGAACAAGGGGACCAAGTCCAAGAGTCACAATCAAGTCAGGAGTGGGCAGATGCCCAGGAAATGGCAGCTGTGGGTACAAAGAAGCTGCCACCGGATGGTAGAAGCTGTAGATTCTGCAAGAACGAAGAGGACTAGGAACTTCCCCTTTGAAGGATGGATGTCCCACGTCATGAAGAAGCTTGCAGAGGTGTTTCTGTGCAGAAAGACAGCAAACAAGCCTTGCTAGCTGCAAGGGTCGCGGTTAGGGTTTTTGGATGCTGCTGTGGCCCAGGAGGGACCAGGATGTCGCCAATTGCGTGAGGAGACAGAGGGGGCGCCAAGCAAGACAAGGAGCCCACTCAGAAGCAAGCAGCACCCGCAGAAGTGCCGGAACAGGCACTACGAAGAAGAGTGAACTGGAGCTCACCCGAAGTCACAAAAGAAGGTCCCACGACGCCGGAGGACAACTCAGGAGGTCGTGCACTGCAGGTTAGAGTGTCGGGGACACAGGCCTGGCTGTGCACAAAGGAAATCCTGGAAGAGTGCACAGGAGCCGGAGCAGCTGCAAATCACGCGGTATCCAGCAATGCAGTCTAGCGTGGGGAGGCAAGGACTTACCTCCACCAAACTTGGACTGAAGAGTCACTGGACTGTGGGAGTCACTTGGACAGAGTTGCTGAGTTCAAGGGACCACGCTCGTCGTGCTGAGAGGGGACCCAGAGGACCGGTGATGCAGTCTTTTGGTGCCTGCGGTTGCAGGGGGAAGATTCCGTCGACCCACGGGAGATTTCTTCGGAGCTTCTAGTGCAGAGAGGAGGCAGACTACCCCCACAGCATGCACCACCAGGAAAACAGTCGAGAAGGCGGCCGGATCAGCGATACAAGGTTGCAGTAGTCGTCTTTGCTACTTTGTTGCAGTTTTGCAGGCGTCCAGAGCAGTCAGCGGTCGATTCCTTGGCAGAAGGTGAAGAGAGAGATGCAGAGGAACTCTGATAAGCTCTTGCATTCGTTATCTAAAGAATTCCCCAAAGCAGAGACCCTAAATAGCCAGAAAAAGAGGTTTGGCTACCTAGGAAGGAGGATAGGCTAGCAACACAGGTAAGAGCCTATCAGAAGGAGTCTCTGACGTCACCTGCTGGCCCTGGCCACTCAGAGCAGTCCAGTGTGCCAGCAGCACCTCTGTTTCCAAGATGGCAGACGTCTGGAGCACACTGGAGGAGCTCTCTCAGGGGAGGTGCAGGTCAGGGGAGTGGTCACTCCCCTTTCCTTTGTCCAGTTTCGCACCAGAGCAGGGCTGGGGGATCCCTGAACCGGTGTAGACTGGCTTATGCAGAGATGGGCACCATCTGTGCCCATCAAAGCATTTCCAGAGGCTGGGGGAGGCTACACCTCCCCAGCCCTGACACCTTTTTCCAAAGGGAGAGGGTGTAACACCCTCTCTCTGAGGAAGTCCTTTGTTCTGCCTTCCTGGGCCAAGCCTGGTTGGACCCCAGGAGGGCAGAAACCTGTCTGAGGGGTTGGCAGCAGCAGCAGCTGCAGTGAAACCCCGGGAAAGGTAGTTTGGCAGTACCCGGGTCTGTGCTAGAGACTCGCGGGATCATGGAATTGTCTCCCCAATGCCAGAATGGCATTGGGGTGACAATTCCATGATCTTAGACATGTTACATGGCCATGTTCGGAGTTACCATTGTGACGCTATACATATGTAGTGACATATGTATAGTGCACGCGTGTAATGGTGTCCCCGCACTCACAAAGTCTGGGGAATTTGCCCTGAACAATGTGGGGGCACCTTGGCTAGTGCCAGGGAGCCCACACACTAAGTAACTTAGCACCCAACCTTTACCAGGTAAAGGTTAGACATATAGGTGACTTATAAGTTACTTAAGTGAAGTGGTAAATGGCTGTGAAATAACGTGGACGTTATTTCACTCAGGCTGCAGTGGCAGGCCTGTGTTAGAATTGTCAGAGCTCCCTATGGGTGGCAAAAGAAATGCTGCAGCCCATAGGGATCTCCTGGAACCCCAATACCCTGGGATACCTCAGTACCATATACTAGGGAATTATAAGGGTGTTCCAGTATGCCAATGTAAATTGGTGAAATTGGTCACTAGCCTGTTAGTGACAATTTGGAAAGAAATGAGAGAGCATAACCACTGAGGTTCTGGTTAGCAGAGCCTCAGTGAGATAGTTAGTCATCACACAGGTAACACATACAGGGCACACTTATGAGCACTGGGGCCCTGGCTGGCAGGGTCCCAGTGACACATACAACTAAAACAACATACATACAGTGAAATATGGGGGAAACATGCCAGGCAAGATGGTATTTTCGTACAATAACCATGTTGGGCCTCATGCAAAATAATTTAGTAACACAAATTTAGAAAACATCTAACTATGGTCTCTACCAAAAGAGCAGTTTGTACCTAGAAAGAAAAGGCAAACAGACAATTACAATTTCATTATCATATAGTTACCCTCCGTAATGGGTCAGCATACAGAGTCAGTCTTAGTCCTCAGGACATCAGTCCATTCACCATCGACCAGGACAGAACAGCAAAGTCTCAGCAAGACAGGGCAATAGGAATTCTTCCCTCATAAGGAGTAGAAGTAAGTATTGAGCAAGGCAAGGAAGGTGAGGATGGTTTAAAACATCGAACGGCAAAGTCTTAAGCAGGATATCAGAGTAACAGCAAGAATGTCCCTATAATGGCTGATTTCTCCTTGTGACATGTCGTTATATCGAATCCGGCTAACAAGCTTCTAAATTCCAATTGGGCAATATTTGGTGCATAGTTATCTCTGTCCACTGATCCATCACACACCTTACTAGAATTTTCACTTAAGACAGTACTCATGTAGTTTCTTGGCTCCTGTAATTGACGTCTTTAACGGGTAGAATGTCAGGTAAGAAAAGTTACATTTGTTGCTCCAGTCAGTAGCTCCATTATCTTTACCAGTTTCAGGCGACCTTGCACCTGTTGTAAATTACACTGTTGCATTCAGCAAGAATGTCTCCTTGAGCAAATCGGGTCTCATGAGAAAGAATTTCCTACGGTTACACACACATCTCTAGCTTCTGGAAAAGTACAGTTTCGTGTCCTTCAGGAAGACAGCACATTGCACGTTAGAAAAACACATTTAATATGGCACCAGGCAGCTGGGCCCAGACCCTTGCTAACTAAGGCCTAGCGATTAATTTAGCAGAACCTTAACATAGAACTCTTAATGCTAATACAAAATCATACATTAGTAGATTAATAATTAATCATTAGTTAGTTTCATTAATCATCGTATACATTGATGGCCACTCCCTGTGGGCACATTTCTAACGCGTACATTAATATTAGTCTATCGCGTTTTCTATGCAGCTTCATTACACATTATTTCGCAAAACATTTCGGGCCATATTTATACTTTTTGACGCAAAACTGCGCTAACGCAGTTTTGCGCCAAAAAAATTAGCGCCAGCTAATGCCATTCTGAAGCGCCATGCAGGCGCCGTATTTATTGAATGGCGTTAGCCAACCGGCGCTGCCTGGTGTGCGTGAAAAAAACCACGTACACCAGGCAGCGCCGGCGTAGGGAAAAATGGCGTTTGGGCGTCCTAAAATGGGGCAAGTCAGGCTGAGGCAAAAAAAACGTCTTAACCCGATTTGCGCCATTTTGTTTTGGCGCCCAACCCCCATTAACATGACTCCTGTCTTAGCAAAGACAGGAGTCATGCCCCCTTGCCCAATGGCCATGCCCAGGGGACTTCTGTCCCCTGGGCATGGTCATTGGGCATAGTGGCATGTAGGGGGGCACAAATCAGGCCCCCCTATGCCACAAAAAAAATAAAAAATAAATACTTACCACAACTTACCTTTTCTTCCCTGGGGTGGGTCCCTCCATCCTTGGGTGTCCTCCTGGGGTGGGCAAGGGTGGCAGGGGGTGTCCCTGGGGGCTTGGGAGGGCACCTCTGGGCTCATTCTGAGCCCACAGGTCCCTTAACGCCTGCCCTGACCCAGGCGCTAAAATCCGGCGCAAATGCGGGTTTTTTAGTCCCGCCCACTCCCGGGCGTCATTTTTGCCCGGGAGTATAAATCCAACGCAATAGCATCGGAGTCATTTTTTAAGACGGGAACGCCTACCTTGCATATCATTAACGCAAGGAAGATGTTCACGCAAAAAAATGACGCTAACTCCATGAACTTTGGCGCTAGACACGTCTAACGCCAAAGTATAAATATGGAGTTAGTTTTGCGTCGAAAAAAACGACGCAAATTCGGCGCAAACGGAGTATAAATATGCCCCCTCATGTTAATATTGATTATAAAAGCTACACTTCAACACTGACATCCGCTGCTCAGTCACCAAAGTGTGGCCTTCTGACCAGCCACAAGCACCTGGTCTGTAGTCAAGACTTGTTTCTTGATATTGTTAATATAGTTGTAGGCTGTTTGTTGTGGGCAAAACGGAGGAAAAATGATGAGCACGGTGAGGTTTAAAATGGCTTTATTTTCTTCGTAATTAAAAGGTCTCCGGGCGCCCCCCAGAACCAAGCCGCTTGCCGCTCCGTCTCCCGACCGTCTCTCTCTCTGCCCGTGGTGCTCGCGCTGCCCCGAGCACCTGGCAACCCCTTCACCATCGGGGTTTCAGACGTGAGGCCATGCGCGAGACCACGCGCGTAAATACTACATTGAGTTTTTATTTATTTATTTTTTTACATTATTAATAAATATTATTAAACACCCCCCCTCAAATAAAAACAAAGAAACTAAAACACTAACTAACACGCTAAAGATAAGCATTATTGTTGACACCCTTTCCAAAAAAAAAATAGCCCAAATCTTCATTGATGCAATTTCCAAGGTAACTTGCATATTCTCTTACTCCTGCGCAAGACGAGACCATTGTCTCCACATTTACTCAGGTCCATTTTTGACCCCAACTCTCGCTTGGTCACAACCTGAGAATCCCAGTTACCCGTCAATTTAACTACTTTGGATTTGTTCCACCATTTGTTGCCTTGAACCCTCACCGCATTGTCCAAGACACATTCAACACAAACAGGTTCGGAAAATTTGGCATTACCTTTCTTAACATACGTTGGCAATTTTATCACTACCCAATCACCTTCCGCAATCGGTGACTCTTTAACCCCTTTCTTAATGTCAAAGTATCTCTTCTGAGTAGACTGCTTGCTTTCCACATTGGCCTTGATAACCTCAACCCGATCTCTGACTAGCATTTGTTAAAAAAACTTAGACATCCACCCAGGTTTGATTTGGGTATTTGGTTTTCTCCCTTTCAAAGCTTCAAAGGGAGATACCCCCGTGGTAGAATGAGGACCTGTTCTGTAAAACCAAAGCATAGCCTGAACCGACGCCAACACATCACACCCATTCTTTAATGCCCACCTGATACAATCCCCCACCACACGGTTGAATTTCTCCACCAAACCGTTTGTTTGAGGTTGATAGAGGGAACACCTCAGGTGTTTGACTGAGCCTTGGTTCAGAAATGCTTTAAACTCCTCAGACATGAACTGAACCCCATTGTCAGAAATGATTTCTTCCGGAAAGCCTTCATTCATAAACACTTCTCTTAAAAACGTCACTAAAGATCTAGCATTAGGCTCCTGTACAAATTTGACAAATGGCCACTTCGAGAAATAATCCACCACTACGTATGCATACCGTAGGTTGGAATTGAGCAAGTGAAAGGGTCCCACCATATCCACCCCCAATTTTCACCACGGACCTCCAGGACACTCAATAGGCATAAGGGGAGGTGTCGTTGTTTTCAAACCCTTGTCAGAATTGTAACATACAGCACAATTTCTTACCAATCGCTCAACATCATCGTCCATGCGTGGCCACCAAAAGCTATCACGTATACGTCTTTTGGTCATAGTAACCCCCAAATGGCCTTCATGCGCCTTTTTCACAATTGAACACCTCAAATCCTCTGGAGGAATTAGTTTATCATTTCTCAAGAGAATGCCTTCCTCAATCGTAAGTTCATCTGAAATTTTCCAAAATGGCTGAATCCCCATCTCCAAATCTCTCTCATATGGCCAGCCTTCAACAATAAACTTCATTACAGCACACAAGTTATTGTCTCCAGTCAACTTCTCCTTCCACTCTATCTCAGAGCAAACACAAACATGGTCAACTTCAACCGTTGCAATCATACAACATTCATCATCCCCCAATTCATCAGTCGTCGGGCTAGTCTGACTGGGAAACCTCGACAAATAGTCTGCTCTTATATTCCTTCCCCCAGGAATATGCATAACCTCAAAATCGTATTGCATGAGCCTAGCTACTAACCTAGCAATCCTAGGTGTACCAGTTTTATCGTTTGTCCCTTTTAAGATAGAAACCAAAGGCTTATGATCTGTTTTTAATACAAAATGCCTCCCCCACACATAACTTCTGAATTTTTCAATGGCCCATACACAGGCCAACAACTCCTTTTCGATGACCGAGTAATGCACCTCTGGTGCCCTTAACACTCTCGACGCAAAACCAATGGTGTTTTCCTCAGACTCAACCATTTGAGTCAAAACAGCCCCCAATCCATTATTGCTAGCATCAACCGTTAGGCAACACTGGAACTGTTGATCATACGGTTTTAGCACTTTGGCTTTAGTTAACATGACTTTGACATCCTCAAACGCCCGTTCACATTCAGCACTCCACTCAAAACTGGTCTTCTCCTTCAACAAATTTGACAAGACTCTAACCCGACAAGCATACTCCGGTATAAACCGAGAGTAGAACTCACACATGCCTAAAAACACTTTCACCCCAGCTTTGTCAGTAGGGGGGGTGCTGCCTTGATGGCATCAATCAAACCAGGTTTAGGGCTAACCCCCTCCTGACTAATCACATGACCCAAATATTCCACAGAGGACTTCATGAACAGGCACTTTTCCCTTCTAAGAACGATGCCATGATCCTTGAATTTTTGCAACACCTGTCTGAGAATCTTGTTATGTACCTGTAGATCGGGTGCGTGAATAAGAACATCGTCCTGAAACACCAGCACATTGGAAATACCTTTTAGCAGTGTACACATAATCCTTTGAAACACTGAGGCTGCAGATGCCAACCCGAAAGGCATAAGACAAAATTGAAAAACGCCAAAAGGTGATACAAATGCTGTCAAATACCTTGAGTCCGGATCCAATTCCACCTGATGGTACGCACTGGCCAAGTCTAACTTCGTAAACACCTTTGCGCCTTTAATGGTAGACAACATTTCAGTTATATTGGGTAAGGGATGTGAGTCCACCCATATCTCCCTGTTGAGCGCTCTCAGGTCTACACAAATTCTCAACTCTCCATTCTTTTTCTTCGCTAGAACCAATGGAGAAAGCGACAAAGAGGACTCAATGGGTTCTATAATCCCCTTGTTCTGTAAACTCTCTAATTCTTTTTCCAGGTCTTCTCTCACACTGAAAGGCACCGACCTAATCTTATGTTTGACAGGGGCGGCATTCATTTTCACTTTTATCTTATGTTTAAAACCTTTCAGCTTTCCCAATTCACCTGAGAAGACTTTAGGAAACTCATTGAGTAGACTTTCAACCACATCCATTTCTCTAATCACTGCAACCTGTTCTGACGTACCTGGTCGCAACACCATTCCAAACAGTCCCTGATGGAACCAACCTACAATGTTCAAACCTTTAGCTGCTACATAGACTTTCCCATGTATACGTCGTCCCCTAAACTCAAGAATATCCTCAAAAAAACCTTGGAGCTCAATCTTCCTTCCTTCATAGGACACTGGAGCCCTGTCCGGTGGCTCCAAAGCTCGCTGTTCCCAATTCTGCTTGAACAAGTCTAAGGTGATCATGGTGATCCTAGCCCCAGAGCCCACCAACAGACGCAAGGACTTGTCACCAACTCTTACGCACACATAGGGATCCACACAGTTATCTGGATCACCAGACTTAACCACCCCACTATCAACAACTAGAACCATATCCTGAACCTCTACCATGAGGTGCTCCACTGCTTCATCATTTTCATCCAATACTGTCACGAAAGATTCACGCTTACCACCTTGACACACTTTAGCAAAATGCCCATCCTTGCCACAATTCCTACATTGGATACTCCATGCGGGACAACTCTTAACCCCTTTTTGATGAGACGCATTCCCACATCTAAAGTAAACATTCTTTTGTTTAAAGAAGACATTAGAATTGGCAAACTTAATGTTCTTCTGTCCATTTGCTTTGGATATTGTTTTCTTATCTTCTCTGTTGATGATAGCATTGACCCTGTTGTCCTTTGCCTGTTCTATTTCTCTGGAGGACTTGATCGAAGATTCAATACTCTTTGCAATTCTTATAGTTTCAATCAATGTTGGATTGTCCAACGATAACAACTTCTGTCGGATGGACTTGTCTGTCCCTTGACAAATGAATTGGTCTCAAATAAGTTGATCACCCAGCTCTCCAAACTGACATTCCACAGCCAGAAGACGCAACGCAGAAATATAAGTGTCAACATCTTCGCCAGAGCGTTGTTCTCTTTTAAAAAACTTATGCCTAGCAACTACTAAGCTGGGAGGTGTATCAAACCTGACACTCATTTTTTTCACAGCTACTTGGTACTCATCCATTTCACCATCGTCAAGTTGTAAGTCCGGTAGGTGCTTAAAAATAGCCCTCCCTTCAAAGCCAATAGAATGGAGAAGGAGACACTTTTTGCGTTCTGGTCTGTACCGTGATGCTCCTATTGCTCCTAAATACGTCTCAAAGGCGTCATACCATTGCTTCCAAACTATATGTGGTTCACCAGGGCTCCCCATAAAAGGCGGTGGAGGCAGAACAGATTGCATGGTGCCCCAAAACACAATAAGTTACAGTATTCTTGTAGACAAAACAAAATCGTAACAATCTTTGTTATATCTGTTTTTGTTAGTTGAAGATAAATAAATGATCCAACCAGACCTTATTGCCACCTAGGTGTGCTCTTTTCCATTTTTAAACTTGAATGGAAAAAAAAACTGTAATGTTCAGCAGAGGGGCTGTTAAACAAAGTTCTTCTTTAACAAAGTCTCACCCTCATTTGTGTAACCTCTCCACCTCAAAAACACAGAAGATGTTTTCTATGGTTGGTAGAAGTAACACCGGAGCATGAAACCCCTCCCACGAGGTGGAGAAAACCAGTTTCTGACTTGAAAAAACAGCCGTCCTTTGTATAGATATCCCCTCATGAATTTGCTGGCACCGAAAATGGCACTGGGGGCGACTTCATAGCTACTTGTTAGATGATGCGTGGGCGTGGGCTCTTCATGCCCGAAGACCGGACCATCTCGTCGCCACGATGTTGTGGGCAAAACAAAGGAAAAATGATGAGCACGGTGAGGTTTAAAATGGCTTTATTTTCTTCGTAATTAAAAGGTCTCCAGGCCTCCGGGCGCCCCCCAGAACCAAGCCGCTTGCCGCTCCGTTTCCCAACCGTCTCTCTCTCTGCCCCATGGTGCTCGCGCTGCCCCGAGCGCCTGGCAACCCCTTCACCATCGGGGTTCCAGGAGTGAGGCCATGCGCGAGACCACGCGCGTAAATACTACACTGTTTCAGAAGCTATTCTTTTTTTCGACTGCCACTACAATTACGATTTATTACTTTTCTTTTTTAACCAAGAATGTTTTCTGAGCTCTCTTCCGCCTTGCTTTACAATTTCCAAGCAGTCTAGAAGGCGGTTCTAGGGACAGGGTTCACTGAGCATGTTGTTTTTCTGTTTTCAATTTGTAGCTTGTGTTTTTTAGCATATGATTGTTAGAGACGTCCGTTAGGTTTTTCATCTACTTCACCTGCTACCTCCCCTTAGTCGTCTTCATTATCTTGTGCACCACTTCAACTCTGGCAGTCCTCTGCTTTATCCTACGTATTTGCTGATGTCCTCGTCTTCCCTGAGTGTCTGGCGATTCTGGCTGGCTTTCTGCTCAGTATTCTGGCTAGTTAATGAATATGTTATAGTCCTTGTTGTTTCCACCTTATAGTTATGTTGGTCATAACAGTAAGTTCCTGGTCAGTTTCATATCCTGGAGTATTTTACACATCTGTTTCTCCTTGCTCTGTATTTTTGTGATGTTTTTCATCATTCTGTCCTGTGGCTTAAAGACAACCACGCCCTTCACACAAATCTTGCAATTTAGACTCAGTCTGATCTATTTCACTCTCGGACTGTTTGTAAGATGTTATTTTATTCTCAAGAGAGGGGAATTCCGAATGTTCGTGTCATTTGGAACTCTTTATATAGATTCATGTGGCCAGGGATCATTCCATTATTTTGAGGTGAGATTTTTCGATTCAAGAGGTGGGTTTCAAACTCGGGCATCATACGGCTCAAGTGAGACCTGTTTGAAGCACTGAATGAATGGGATTTGGTAGCCAGTAGGAAAGTGCAAGAGAAAATATTGAGAACAGAGGAGGCTCCTTCACTATTGCGGAGGAGGGTGCCCCTCCCCCTCTGGCTGAGCCAGCAGCAGAAATATAAAATGATAGTTCACTGTGGTTTTATTTTTTCGCTGCTGACTCAGCCAGCAAGTCAGGGAGTGGTGGGGCTGGGCTGGGCCACAAGCGGTGGGAGGGGGAGGGAGGAATGGAGTGCACCTAAGTGCGCATATGTGTTTGGCCGGCTGTCTCAGGCCAGCCAAACACACATGCACACTTAGGTTTCTCCAGCCTGACTGTGTTTAGCAGCCAGGCTGAAGAAACTGCACAGACCCCAGGGCTGTGGCAGGTCAGTAGTCCAAGCCGCTCAGACCAATCCTTACGCTGCTTTCATTCTAGGTTTAGCATGAAAGCAGCACCAGGATTGGTGGGGAGCCTGTGCTGATGTCTGGGACACCACATCAAAGGAACCGGATCAAGGCAGCAGGAGACGTCAGGAGGGGTCCGAGGTAAGTTTATTTATTTTACTTTTTTTAATTGTCTCCCTCCGTTTGCCCACCACCCCCCACCCTCTCCTCTTGAGATTTGCAGTGCCCGCTGCTGCTGGTTGAGAGGTCAGATTGGTAAAGCTATGCATGACTGGATTAGGACTAAGTTGTATTTGCAGAAAAAGGCATGGGGTACTGAGTGTTGGAAACAGTGGAGGCATTTCTTGTGATTGTAAATGATCTAGTAAAGGACAGAGCAAAATAAATTAAAAATATGAATGAGAAAAACAATAATTGGATGAAGAGGATAACTTGATGGATGGATTGTTGATTGTGGTGATGGATTAATGTGCTGTGGTTATGGGGCACTTGAAGAGAAGAGTTTTAATGAAACAGGTTAACTGGTCATAAATCATAAGAACACCAAATGCAGGTTCATGCATATCATGAGATATTGATGCAGTTTTACAGAAAATGCCATGGAATGGAAGATCCGGCTAAGGAAGATGCAACTTTTGTGTTGAATTTGCCTTCAAAGATGAGTTCACAGCTTATGTGTTGACAAGCAAAGCTGCTTGATGAAATCTTAGCCTATGTGAAATATTGTAGTGATTTTAGTGAGGCTAAATTGTTGAAGGCAAAATTGATGTTGGCACAGACTGAATTCTTTCAGCAAGGAAGAAAAGCATTAGTACTTCAAGGAGGTGATGGACAGTTTGAGGGTCCACTGAGAGGCATAGAGAATTCTCGCGGTAGAGGCTTCAACAATGTTAGGAATGGTATGGTAAGACCTGGAACTTGTCACATTTGTGGGTAAAGATGGTAATTGGAATACAAAATGTGGATTTACTGTAAAGCCATATGCTAATGGGACACAAATGGTGCCTCAGAGACACCCTTTGTACCTGAGTATGATGGGAATGGGATAAGTAAGTTTATGGCACAAACCCCACAGGCTTCAATGAAAAAACAGATATTTGACTATGGCTTTGCCTCGTCCACCTCAGGTGCAAAATAGTAGAATAGGATTTCCACAGAATTTCCTAGTTTCAGCAAAATGCAGTTCAACCCCAAGTGAGGCAATCAGTTATTGCCTGAGGGAATAGAATTGCATGCTTAGTGCAGTCCTAGAGATAGACCAGAATGGCCCATTTGTAGAAGGAGTAGTTAATGGCGATCGTATATCTTGTTTGTTTAATACCACTGCTACCCGATCCACCATTAGATCTATGAAGGTTCATAACTTTCACCTCTCGGTAAAAGAAGTCCAGGTAGTAGGCAGTTCAAATAAACATGTGGTTAGCAAGTTGTCAGCAAATGTTCCAGAAAAAATAGGCCATAAAGAAGCAAAATTCATGATTAGTGAAACCAATCCAGCAAACCTGTTGGGTTGTGATGTACTGTGTAAACTGAATTGTATAGTTTATTGTAAACTGGATGGTGTCTAGATTCCAGCAAGATTGTGATTTTTACTTTAAGATGAAAACACATGAAGTGAGAAATGGGATATTCCTGGTTCTCACATATGACGACTAATCTTCAGATTTTAGACTCAGTGAAAAGGGAGGTTGGAGATTTTACTGGAAATGAAGTTGCAGAATGATTCACAGTGATTGATTTGTGTTCCACATTGCTCTCCATTCATCCACATGAGGACAGTCAGTATCCTTTTGCATTCAGATTTAAAGATAAGGTGCTAGTTTCAGAAAGAATCCCACATGAGTAAACAGTGAGTCCTACTATCTTATTCCAAGTGCTTAAAAATATTTGGGACCTTTAAAGTTACCTTATGAGTCAGTATTGGTGCAATACAACAGGGGTCCTCAAACTGTTTAAACAGGGGGCCAGTTCACTGTCCCTCAGACACTGTTGGGGGCCGGACTATAGTTTGAAAAAAATATGAACAAATTCCTATGCACATTGCACATATTTTACACCCGGTACAGTGATAATTAATGCAGCCTAGATGATCAACACCCCAACTTCAGTGTGCCACTCCACCCATGAGCAATAAGAAAGCATTATGTCAATTGCGCTTTTCGGAGGCCATGGCAGGTTGGTCACGCCCCACTGCTAATGACATAATAACCAAATTCACACCTCTCACCCACTCTTTACTCTTTGGTTCCCCCAGTAAAGAAATGCACCTCTCAACTGCCATATCCTAGTAGCACCATTTAAAAATTAAGGGCCTCGGGGACGGAGCCTAGACTTAAGGAGAATTGGTGCTCGATAACATGGCTCTGCTGAGCTCGGCCCTTCAATATGTGAATCAGGAAGTTTTAGAGACATTGACATACCTTATCTGACTGGGAAATCACAAAGAGGGTGGAGGCGTCTGCTACAGCCGGAGATGCGAATTCGAGTGAAAATGTTGTGAGGAAAATGGAAAGCACACCAGAAGAAGGATTCAGATGTGTGCGGGTAGTGCAGAGATACACATTTCCCTTGGTAATATTACAGATACATACATACAGACATACAGACACATACTGGCATACATACATATGCATACATACTGACATACACACAGCAAATTTTTCTTACCTTTTTTTTTTGCAGGAGGGTGGCTGTGGCTGATGGAAGTCGGCGTGGCTCTCCTGTCCTCGCGGCTTGTCTCTCTCCCTTCCCGCGCGGAGGGAGCTGGGAGGAAGTGACCGACCGTCACTTCGTCCCAGCATTACCTTGCAGCTCCAACTTTTAAAGGGACTCGGTCGCGCTATTGCACGGCTGCAGCGCTGACCGGGCCCCTGAAGCTATAAGGCTCATCTGGTGGCCTGGGGTTCAGGACCCTGGTGGGCCGGTTCAGGACCCCTGCCGGGCCGGATCCGGCCCGCGGGCCATAGTTTGAGGACCCCTGCAAAACACTGATGATTTGAATATTGCTGCAAAAACCAAAAGAAGGCTCTAAGCTGGACATCATTGCATTATTAAATCATTTGGTTGATAATGGGCATAAGGTTTCTTCCACAAAGTTACAGAATTTTCAGACAGAAGTTACTTATCTGGGACATAAAATTCGGAAAGGAGTAAGGATTATGTCCAAGGATCTCATCTCTGATATTTCGTTATAATTCCACCAACAATATAAAGAGAAGTGAGGGTTTTTCTAGCAATAGTTGGCTAACAGTAAATTCCCAACTTATCTTTGCAAAACCTCCACAGAATTTGACTCATAGTGATGTCATAAATCTGGTACCTTGGAATGACGAATGCATGAAAGCCCTGGTGCTAAAACATGATCTGTGTACACACCCGCTTTAGGAGTGTCTGATTAGGAAACGATTTTTGTTCTATCATGAAATGGAAGAGTGCTCTCTTTTTGTGTTTGGACGACAGAATGGCACTGCAAAGAGCCCTTTTGACTTTTATTTGTTTCTGGAACCTTTGATCCACTTCGTGCTGCATTGTTTGGATGTATGAAATCCGACAGCTATTGCCATTGGTCAAAGTGAGTCAATTATTATGGGTCAAATGTTAAATATGTTAGTGCTTCATTCAGTGGAGACACTTTTAACCTCAATGAGAATCCAGTTTCTAACAAACAGCAGGTTGACTAAACATGAACAATTGACATTGACAGCTCAAAATGTATCAGTGAAAAGGTGTGAAATATTGTATCCGTCTACTCGTTTTTGTTTAACACCAACATGGTAGAGACAGGCAGAAGCTGAGTCATATAAACCGTAAACAAGTGAGATTAATACACTACACCACTATAGTGATTTTCGCAAACAGGCATAACATTAAATCTCATCTGTATATTGACATAAAGTGACTGTATCAATTGTCCCGAGAGAAAAGTAAAGAAAAAGAACAGAAGAGGAAACAAATTTTGTCTCACGAACTATGCGCAAAGAGCTGGCAGGTTCCTATTCATTATGTAATGTAATGTCCTCAATGAGTACCAAGCCTGAGGTGGGAGAGAGGGAAGGGACACCGCCACAACAAGCTATGGCATAAGTAGGTATACAATAGGTTGTGAATACCAATGTGGTTGCTCCCCTGGACTGATCAACGTGTTAGCGAGCGCAACCCCCACCACTTGTCGTGATGCCACTGGATCTCATCACTCCTTTGGAACCTATGGAGAGCTCTCATCTGTCTTAGCCTGTATCTCTACTAGTATTATATCCAATTGTAAGATAGCAGCACCACCATGCTTGCCACGAGACACCTTGAAGTACTACTATTTGCACTCTTGTCCATCTCTGGATATCTGCTAACCACTGCTCTATCTCTGGAGGATGCATAGCCTTCCACGCCATCGCCATCGTCTGCTTAGCCAAACCCAACCCTAAATCTAGGAACTTGGTAGTTTGTTTGTCAGTTTTCAGTCTATGAATTTGGCCGTGAAGGCATGGCAGTAGTTCCTGGGATATTGCTTTACCAGACAACTCGTTTAGTATCTTTATGACTTCCTCTCAAAACTGGACCACAATTGGTCAAGCCCAGACCATGTGTATGAAATCAGAACTAGGTGGCTAGCAACTGTGGCATGTCAGCAGATTCTGGATATATCTGTGCCATTTGTTTTGGTGTCAAATATGTCTGCTGTCGATAGTTCAGATGTGTATATTTAATTCTGGGGTTCTGGGTGACTGATTCAGTACATAGCAGTATTTTGTCCAATTATTTTTGTAACAGTTCCCTTCCCATTGTCCCCTCCCACTGGTCCTTTAGGTCAGCAAGACTAACATGCAAAGTAGCGGAAAGGACCTAATAAAGGTGAGCTATAACTCATTTATCTGTTCCACGAGAAAGCATCACCTTAAGAACAGTGTTTGTCGGAGGCTCCACATCCCCATTCCCCCATGTAGTGCGGGCAGCCTTCATCAAAGCCCCATAAGTTAGAAACCGTTTAGTACCTATTTCCCACTTGTTTGCAAGAGTATCATAAGCATGTAGGGGGTAGCCATTCGAATGCAAATCCCCGACTACCATCAATCCTGCATCAGTCCAGTGGGGACAGCTGTGCACCTTAGCCACTTTCTGAAATTCCAAAAGAAGCCAGAGCTGGAGCTCTGGTGCATAGCAGTTACAGGAGCCTAAGGGCCAGATTTACAAGACCCTAGTGCCTCTTAGCACCACACTAGTGTCATTTGTTTGACACCAATGTGGTGTTAAGGAGGCCATTCTCCTTCGCCATATTTACAAAGTGGCACAATGCTTGCATTGCCCCACTTTGCGACCCTTTGTGGCATATCATGCCTGCGCCAGGAATAGTTTATGCAAGGGGGGGGGCGTTCCAGGAGTGGGAGGCCCGTAAAAACGGCACAATGAAATTTGCAACATTTCACGGAACCATATTTAGCATAATTTTTAACGTCTGCTCAGAGCAAGCAATAAAATGACTCGCCCATTACTTTCAATGGGCCTCCATTTACTTTGCAGGATTGGCGCTATTCTTGCAAAGCACAACAAAAGCGTCATAAATTATGATGCTATTGTCCTAACATGGGCCATGGTGTCATTAGGTGCCAGTAGGGGGGCACAAGAAAATCACAGCTGATGCGCCACTTTCTTTTAAATATGGCCCTAAATGTTTTCGGAGATGCTACCAGCATTGACGTGCTACTTTTACATCTCTGACAATATGGAGGGAGGAGGGGGCAGCAGGACAATCACTAGGACTACATTGTTTAACGTTAGAGGCTCCTATACAAGGTGAAGCTCATGATTTTCACAATCAGCTCCCTTAGGCATCTATTTCATTGACCACTGGTACTGAGCAACTAAGTAATACGGCTCCTAATTCAGAACACTCGTTCGACCCTGGTGCAAAGCCATACATTTTTACCAACGGCAATACGCCGGCTCCCCTTTTCCCATATCAGCTGTGACAGGATAGTGTTCCTTGAAGGGTTGGAGAGGTAACAGGACTGTTATACTTGAAAAATAATATGGAACCCTCAGTAGGAACAGCATTTATTCTATTGCAATATGACTCATAGACAACATTGGGAGTCTGCACCAAAGGTTAAGTGAATGTCTAGCTGGTGAGACAATCCTGCCAATATTTCCTGATAAATGGTGCAGCACATCCCTGTGTAAGAGAACCCCCAAGTACCAATCCATGTCCATTTCCCAAATAACAGGGGAGCACTGCATGTCTAAACACATAGGGCACTCCAGAGAACTTTATGAGTAGAGACAATACTTACGCCAATTAACTTGAAGGTCTTACATTTCTCCAAACGTAGTCAACAATGTCATCACTTTTAGTAGAGAGGATTTGGTTTTGTGTAAATAAAGTAATGTGTCATCTGCATACATAGATAGTATATGGTGCCTATAAGGCAGTGCATCGCCCCAGAGATGGTCACATGTGCTGAGTAGGCAGGCCATTGGTTCCATGGCCAGGGCAAACATCAGGGGAGAGAGTGGACAGCTCTGTCGAGTCCTTCTTTGTATGGTCCATTGTGGAGATATGATTCGATCCGTAAGCGCCCTCATCAGTAGCTGCATATATAGGAGTTTTAGCCACTGTATTTTTCCACCTACTCTTTTATAATTGCCTAGAGCAGGCTCCTCCAAAGAGTAGCTCGTGAGCTACTGGTAGCTCTCCTGCTACTTATAAGTCGCTCTCTGTGTGCAGCCCAGACTATTACATTAGAGGCTTTACTTTGATTAATATATGTATACCAAAAACTAAAAAGTGTATATTGGACAACATAGCATTTTCAGAACTCACCAGATGATCCTTGGAGCAAAATGGCTGTTTTTACAAAGTATATTCAAAGCTCATATTTGAGTGAAAAGTCCTATTGCCTTTGGGAGACATACTGCTCATATAACTACCTTGGTGCCAGGGGCATTGCAGCTATGGCTGATACGTATTATCCTTGTAGACTTATTCCACATTGATGATACATTTGCTGCATTACCACTGGGAACTGAGTGTGATGGACTGAGGTAATAACTGATGGTAATCTTGCCTATTGTGGCCACCAACAAAATCTTGTTTAATGTGGTCACTACCTCAGCACTAATATTAGTAGCTCGGGTGATTTTCACTGAACTCAAGTAGCTCTTATTACAGAAAAGGTTGGAGACCCTTGGCCTAGAGATGAAAGTGATGATGAGGTGAATGATGATGATTGTGTTTGCATTGATGTAACATAAATATGCACCAAGCCAAGACCTGATATTCAAGGTGTACCATTCAATTTGGCTGATTTTGTTTTATTCATGGATGGTTCATGTTTAAGTTATATCCAATATATCAGTTTGAATATTGACATGTATTATGGATGCATCGTACTTGTGTAATGTATATTCAGCACAAGTGGCTGCACCATTACCATAGATTTCTGCATAGTCAATACATTAAATGCTACAAACTACACTGAATTTGGCAAGTTATGGTCACAGTGGGGTTTTATGACTTCTGCTACGACGCCAATTCAAAATGGAGCATGCATTTTTTATTTGCTGTATGCATTGACACTTCCAAAGAAAATAAATGTTATAAAGTGTGCATCCCATAAGAATCGTGGTGATATTACAATTAGTAAAATACTTGGTGACAAGGCTGCTAAATATTGTACTACAATTGGGACTACATTGCCAGTGAAGTGAAAAGTCTGAATCTGTAGAAACTGCAAAAGCCTTTACTGTAGTTTCATTGCTTGACTTGACGAGTAAAGAGATGTAAATAATGAGATGCCAGAAGAGGAAAAGAAAAAGTGGGAAAAGACAGGATGCAAACTAGACAAAGACAGTTTGTGGAGGGAATTTGATGGCGGGGTGGCGTTTGCCTTGCCATATTCATTGTTACCTCAAATGGCAAGAATGATGCATGGACTTACACATGTGAGATAGGATAGGATGGTGAAGCTTTTAAAAAATGTCCTGGTTTAACCCTCATTATAGAAATATTGCAAAGGATTTTTTGCTAGAGATGCCTGATATGTCAACAAAACAATGTGGAAAGAAAACGTGTGCAACAATGAATCATGTAGGAAAAACAGCAGGTCCCATAACAAGGCTACAGGTTGACTTTGTAGAAATGTCACCATGTAATGGCCTATGGTATATTCTTTTGAACATTTGTCTGTTTTCAAAGTGGACTGAGGCATACTCAACAAGGAGGTGCGATGCATTAACATCTGTCAAACTATTCTTGATTTGATTTAGACAGATAAAGGAACACATTTTAAGAATGACATCATGAAGATTTTGTATGCTGCAATAAACTTTGATCATATGTTCCATTGTAGGCATAATCCTGAAGCTTCAGGTGTGGTTCAGCATTACAATGGCATTTTGAAAAGCAAGCTGGTAAAGTGCATGCTTCAACTTCACTAAAATGCCCAGGTGCACTTCTTTTGGTGTTATTAAGCACATGGTTGAATGTCAGAAGTGTTAATGGGAAAGGCCAGAGGATTCCTGGAATACCTTCTGTAGCTTGTGTAAATATTACTGATGATTTGATCTTGGGTTACTGAAAACAATTAGCCTATATAGCATGCTCTAGCTCTCATCAGGTGACATTTTCTACCCCTTCTGCAAATACAGAATTGTGTGTTGATCTGCAGATGGGTAAATGGGTCCTCATTAAAAAGCATATGGAAGATTGCCCACGGATCTCACACCAGGAGAGTGTGTGCGAATGATAAAGAAAGAGCGAGACAAAGCATTGACTCAAAATTAAGTTTGAAACAAGGATCCATTGTTAGGGGTGTGAAATCAAGCTCATGGAAATAAAAAAACAAACGAAAATTGAGCAAACCTAGCAATTGAATCTCATGAAACTCAAGCAAATGAAAGAATTGAAAAGCAAATTAGCTTGATTCAAGCTGGTCTGCCTGAAAGAGAGAGAAGCAGAACAGTGTAAAGCAGATCTGAGCAAAGTGGTCCAAACCCAACTAAAGCAATAAAAGAAAGCGCAGAGGTGAAGATCTGCCCCGAGTGTGGACGTAAAGATACTACTCGTAAGTGCCCTTTGTGAATCCCAAAAAATCGTAAACTTAGACGTTTGGTCTAAACTTAGTTTATCTTTGTGAATTGGGCCCTTCGATTTGAGAGGTCTTCAATTTTTGTTTGATGATACCCAAGAGCAACCGTGAAGTGAAACAGCAAATTAACTATGAAGTGATCATATTGCGTTTGGGAGAGTTACTGCTAATATAACTACTTTGGTGAACTATGAAATGATAATATTGGGTTTTGGAGACCTAATATAACTACCTTGGTGCCAGGGGAATTACTGCAATGGCTGTTACGCATTGAGTTTTCTGATGAAAAAGTAATCTGTTGCTCTGAATTTTTGAAAGACACATTTTTTTTCTCTTTAGAGTTTTTGTTTTACATAGGTTGGAATTTTGAGGACTAACTATTGATTACTTGGGTAACTTATTACTTTTTTTTAGCTTTGCCATATTTTGAAGATAGGAGTTTTGAAAGGATGTTCATAGAAAGGAGTGAAGAAAATGTCTTTGAGAAAGGAGGTGATTTGCATGGCCTTCCAAATAATTTTAATTACTCCTATTTTAGCTGTACTTATTCGTGTGTTAGGGTACGGCCATACCCAGGGTGGGTATCTCCCAAACACTACCAATTTTTTTTCCCTACAAATTTTTATTAATTTTGGTACATTCAAGTTGATACAATACTTAACAACACCACTACAGTTAACCATACTTATTCGAGAAAGCTCCTTAAGCTCAATGGCCCCATGATGTATCCAGGTCTGAAACAGATCTTGAAGCTTGTGGGCAGTTCTACTCTCATTACCTCCCGACTTCACACATATTAGCTGTCAGGTGTTAGTGTTCAGAGTTGTGAGCTAATACTGCTGAAGTGTTATCCTGTATTGGTGTAGGCTGTCGTGTCCCCCATCTAAATCCCGTCTATGTCCCCCCTATATAGCCCTCCCCACGCCTTGTCGAATACGGTTAGCAACCCCTTCCCCAAGCCGCCGTGATGCCTCGCCCAACCCTCATGGCAGGATAATCTGGTGTGGCGCTTGTTTTGATAAAAAATCCTCTCGGGTCCATTGGTGGCCTGTGCCCTGTCAATCAATGTATGTATAGGCTCATTCTATTTCTTCTGTTGGTATGGGGTCCGTCTCCTCCCGCATCTTAGCTAGAAGCCGATCCCAAGCCTCCTTCAATTCAGGGGACCCCCATTCCTCCTGAGGTCGGTGTATATGGCCATGCCCTCACTCTCCGACCACCTTTGAGGTTTCCTCCTCCAACCAGAAAGGCGGGGTCCAGCCTCGCTCTTCCAGTTCTTTGTCAATTCCCGTTTGGCCAATATGAATGCTAGATCCTGGAACCTACTAGTTGCCTGTTTTTTTGGGGTATGAGGGAACCAATGCAACAAGCAGTGCATGGTGTCGACAGGGATCTCGCGGTCAGTGATCGCTGCTTCTTCATTCACCACTGAGCTCAAGTATGTCCCCACCTTGGGGCAAGACCAGAGCATATGGAAGAATTCAGCTGGCTCTACACCGCAGCAAGGACACTTCGCATCCAGGATCTGAAGGTGATCTCGGAGTCTTTGCGGGGTGAGATATGCTCTGTGTATGATGTAAAATTGGATGAGCTGAAATTGTGAATTTCTAGACATCTTCGGGACTCTCCCCAATACCCGCTCCAAGTCGTCGTCTGAGATCTGGGTCTCAAGGTCGGCCTCCCATTTTTGCTTCAATTCCATTAGTGGCCCCTGCGTCCCAGCAGCGATAGTTCTATATAGAGTGGTAATCGCTCTGCGTGTGCCATCCGATGATATAATGTAGGCGTTCGGGTGATGGAGAGCTGGCTCGTTCACTCCCATCTGCCAATACGCTCTGACCCCTTGAATGATCACCCGATGTAATAAGAACTGGCCCTGCGATAATCCGTGCTCTTGTCGAAAGTCTTCAAAGGGCAATAGGGTGCCCTCTCTATAGAGGTCCCCCATCACCAGGGCTCCCGCCTCCTCCCATGCCAGTAGTCCTCTCCAGTCCCCAGCCTTAGGTAGCCAGCGGAGCCAAGCCATCGGAATCTCTGGCGCATATGGCACCGCCAGTCTGGAACGCCGGAGGCAGCGTCTCCAGCAGCGAGCCAGCACTTCGGCCTCAGGGGTGAGTCCAAGTCTCAGAGTACTGCGACCCAAAAACATCTCTGCCAACGAGGATTCAGGAGGCGCAAAGGTATCCCCTCCTCCCTTGCCCGTCCATCTCACTGCTATCCAACAGTTCAGCCATTGCAGCTGAGCAGCCAGGTAATAGGATTCAAAATCGGGTACCGTCAAACCTCCTTCATCTCGAGGACGCTTAAGCTGAGCCAGCGCCACCCTGCGTCTCCCCCTTCCCCAGATAAATGCCCTAAGCATGGAATCCAACTCCCTAAACATTGCCACGGGGATCCAAACTGGCAAAGACGCAGAATAATAGAGCAGGCGGGGAAGTACCTCCATCTTAAGGACAGCCACCCTCCCAGTTACAGAGAATGGGAGTGTGCTCCAGAAAGTCATGCTGGGTCTCAGGGCCCTTATGGCAGTGCTGATGTTACCATCCAATAAATCAGATCTGGAGTGGTATATTTTAACCCCCAGGTATGCCATACATCGAGGCTCCCACAGCACGCTTCCCAGCCCTTTCGGTGGGTCATCTCGTGCAGTTAAGGGGAACAGGAATGATTTCTGCCAGTTGACTTTTAGTCCTGTCAGTCGTCCAAATAATGTCAAAAGGGACTGGGCTCCTTTCAGTTCTCTACCGGCATTCTGTAGGAAGAGCAATAGATCATCGGCATATAGTGCAATAGTATGTCTCCTTGTGCCCTGCTGCAGTCCTTGATACCAGGCCGCAGTCCTAGCCTGGGCCACCAATGGTCCATCGACAATGCAAATAACAGCGGTGAGAGGGGACATCCCGGCCTAGTGCCCCTCTCCACTGGATATTGCTCCGATATGGTAGCCCCCGTTCTGACTCTCGCCTTTGGGTTGGTGTATAGTAGCCACGTCCAGTGGACAAAGCCCTCGCCCAACCCCATGCGGAGAAGAACCACGTAAAGGTAATCCCATTCAAGACTATCAAACGCCTTCTCAATGTCCACTGTTAATACAGCAGACTCGCCCATTAGCGGGGCAATAGTATCCATAATGTGTATTACCCTCCTGATGTTTTGGGCTGTGTTCCTGGAAGGCATAAATCCCACCTGATCCGGATGTACTTTGCAGGTCATGTATGGTAGTAGTCTTAATGCCAGAATTTTACTCAATATCTTGTAATCAGTGTTTAACATAGATAGGTGTCTATAGGCCCTGCTGTCAGTAGGGGCCTTACCGTGTTTGAGCAGCGGGACTATCAGGGCCTCACCAGTAGACTGTGGGAGATACTTTGCTGCCCTTGCAGCCATAAACAGTCGCTCCAGTCTGGGAGTCAATTCTCGTTCATATGTGGCATAGAACTCAGACGGTAGGCCGTCTGTCCCGGGTGTTTTCCCTCGAGCTAGACCTCTTATGGCCTTGCTGATTTCCAGGGCTGTTATTTCACCCCCCAGCACCTTTCTCTCTTCCTAACTAACAGTTGGACACGGGAGCGCATCCAGAAAGGTCTCCAATTCCTCCCCCTCTCCTCTCAGAGTGCTAGTATACAAAGAAGTATAGTACTCAAGGAAGTGACGGTTAATATTGGCTTGTTGATAAAGCCTAGTATCTCCCTGGGCACTGATTTCAGTGATAAGGGAGCCCGCTGAGTCGGATTACTTAACCACGCCAACAGAGATCCTGCTTTATCTCTTTCCGCGTGGGCCCTGGCCAAGTATCGTTTGTAATCGAAGCAACAAAGCTTCTCCAAGTTCTCAGCTACCAACTTTTTAGTTACCCGGAGTTCATTCCATATCCTGGGGTCCCCGGGAACCTGCTTTTCCAACTTGCGCAGTTCATCCTCAGCCCTCTCCACCTCCCTCAGTAGGGTTTTCGTAACCCCCATGGACTCAGCTATGCAACGCCCTCGGATCACTACCTTGAATGCCTCCCAAAGCGTGTGAGGTGATGGTGCCATTAATTCATTATTCTCAAAATATTGCGTGATGTGTTCTCTTATTTGTTTACGGTATGCTGGGTCTTCGAGTGAGTCTGGTTTAAGTCGCTAAGTTGGAATACTAGAGGTGGCCCGTGCCCATGTTATGTGCATCAGCGCAGGGCTATGGTCCGAGAGGGTCCTTCCCAGGTACTCTATGCTACGTATCTGAGCGTGTATTTCTAGTGTACATAGGAAGGTCTCGAGTCTTACATGTAGGTTGTATACTGCAGAGTAATAGGAGTATTCCCGGGACCGTGAGTGGAGGGTCTTCAAAGAATCTAATAACTGCCACCTTGTCTGCCACTCAGAGAACCTCTTAGCCAGAGTATTCATCAAAGAATCCCTCAGCGGAAGGTGCGATCTATCTAGATCCGGGGCAGCTATACAATTAACCCCCCCCCATCAGCACTGAGCCAATCAAGTGAGGGGCCAATTTGTTTGATAGCTGATCCAGAAAGGCGCCCTGTTCCACATTAGGTGCATATACATTTATCAGGGTAATATTGCACCCTCCCAGCCTACCAGTGACCAATACAAAGCGCCCGTCCGGGTCCACCATTGTGTAAGTCATCTGAAATTGAATTCCTGCACATACCCAAATAAGTGTACCCCGGGAAAATGTTGAGTAGGCTGTGTAGTAAGTTTGGCCTCACTGCTGTTTCTGCAATGCCGCCCCCTCCGCAGTTGTAAGGTGAGTCTCCTGCAGGAGTGCTATGTGAGCCCCTCTTCTACATAAGTGTGAATGAACTTTGTAATGTTTGGTCATAGTGTGCATGCCCCTCACATTCCAGGAGATTATTCTATATTCTTGATGGTCACCCATTATGATACTGTCCAAGCGGACTGTCTCTGCACCCTCTCCAGGGGTGCTGAAGTGGCAAGGCAACAACGGGTGGGGGAGTGCTTCCTCTCACCGTTGGGCGCAAGGCAAAATCCCGAAACTCTAAATAAAACAAAAACTTTCCCAACTCCCCAACCCCAGGACAGGTATCCAAACAGTCACCCATCCAAACTTGGTCAAACCTAAAAGTCAATGCCTGTGGGGCGGCTGTTCGAAAAGTACAAAGATTTCCACCAATTAAAGCCACTGATCGCGCCGGCCACAAGTCTGATGTTATTTATCTTACCAGTTAATGTCACAATAGTTCCATCTCCCCAGAGCCTTTATTCGTGTTCTTGTGGTAAAGCCCTGAGGTTGATTCATATGATGTCCTCAGAGGTACCTGGCATCACCACTGGTAATTCAATGCTCGGGCCATCGAGCTTTTGGACCCCACGTCAGTGTCGGACCCTTGGTCCTCTCTGTGTGGTCCCAAGGGTCTTGGGGTTGCTTCCCCCTGCTCAGAGTCAAGACTGCCCTTCTGCTCTGATCTCGTCTCGCTTTTCCGATGCCGCAACCTCCTTGTCCGGGCCGCTCAGTTCTGGGCCTCGCATCCTGGGAGGCCCCACCTCGCGCAGGGCCCCCTCGTGCATCCAGACAATCTCTGGCTTCCTGGGGCGTCCGTAAGAATCTGGTTCCTCCGTCCACCATCACTTGCAGTGTGGATGGAAATAGCATTGCGTACTGAATATTTAAGGTTCGTAATTGTTTCTTAATTTCCAAGTACGTTGCCCTTTGGCGCTGGACCTCACATGAGAAATCCAAGGCATTCTCTATTCTCAGTTCTCCAATTGTCCTGGCCTGCGCCAATATATGATTGCGGTCTTTAAAGTGTAATAGTCTGGCCACTATCGGCCTCGGTGGTGCCCCCGGAGGGGGTTTCCTCGCCGACACTCTGTGAGCCCTTTCAAATGTGTAGAATCGTGTGAGGCCTTCAGGAGCCACCTCCTCCTGAATCCATTTTTCCAGGTATTCCGGTAAATTCCGTTGTTCAACTGTTTCGGGGAGGCCAATTATCCGGATATTGTTTCTCTGGGACCTGTTTTCTGCATCCTCAGTGCGGGCCATTAGGGTTCCCACTTGTTTCTCAAGGGCTGTCATCAGACAACTTCATCTCAGCCCTCAGTTCTGCGACATTCTTTTCCGTCGTCTTTACCCATTCAGCAAGGCGGCGCTGATCCTCCCCAAGCAAGCCCAGGTCCAGCGCAAGAGTATCTATTTTGAGTTCCAGGCTTTCCCTAGAGGAAGTGATAGCCTGCATTATGTCCCCGAGGGACAGGCCATCGGCGTCTCCCACAGATCCCGTGGTCCCGTGAGCAGAAGCTGGATCCCCAGAGCGGTCTCTGACATTCTGGGCCATTTATCTCTGCTTGGTGGATTTGCCCATCGCCCCGGGACCAGCCGTAGGCCCTCCAGTTACCACAGTCAAGCCCCCCTAAGCCCTGATAAACCTCAGGCTCAGGCCGTCTCTCCTGTGTCTCTAATCAGCCCCAGTAGTCCTCCGTCTCCTCCTCGCCCGTCCCCCTCACCCCCAGCGTCCAAGAGAGGGGGGGAGCGGTCTAAATGCGATGCCCAGCAGGACCGCCTCTCCAGGCCCTTCAGCTCACTCCGGTCAGGGGTCCCATTACAAGACAGGCCGAGGGGCCCTATCCAGCAGCCCCACGTCAGGTTATGTATGTGGTCTCAGGTAGTTGCAGTGCGATGCCCTCCTCTAGGCACTCCTTGCCTGGGCACAAGTTCGTCCTGGCGACCAGGGCAGCCCCCACAGCCCGCTTTATTCTCAGGACGTCCTCATTTCCTGCGCTTCAGTCACGAGTGCGACTGCCATTTTAGGGTCAGACAGGCCCTACGATGTTCACCTCGGAGTCGGTCTCGCGGAGGCCTCGGAGCTGGTGTTGTGAGAAGGGTTGCCTCCCCCTGCACTTACCGTCTGCTCTGTACTCTTGGGCTCCCGTCGGCTGGAGATTTTTGGGTCCCTTATGGCCGAGGCCTCATCGCTCTCGGCGCGGCCGCCATTTTGGGGACAGGCAGTCCCGATCTGGTGCTCCCGGTAATCCGCCCCGTGTCTCCAGGGCGGCCCCCCGGTCTCAGTCAGGTGGCCCCTGGGATCTCAACCCCTAGTCCAGAGGGAGAGGTTGGGGGGAGTCGATCTAACCCGCCAGAATCATGAATTTTGGAGGCCCTGGGTCGGAGCTCTTCCGAAGCACAGCCTGGTAAATGTGTGGCAACACTTCTTTGTTTTCTCATGCTATTGCATTAACAAAACTTACAATTTCTTTTGTGCAACAAATTAGGTATTTAATGGCTAATGAGGATAATGTGCAAGTAGTTTTTTTTTATTATTAATAATGTGATTGGCATTGGTAAGTAAACTTTTTAATGCTGCCCATTTATGTAGAATCATGCTATCAAGTAGTATGTTTTGTTTGTGCAGAACAGCATAAAAGACATGCCTTTTGGGGAAGAGCCAGACATATTGTTATTTCAGACTTTGCTGTTTGTTGCTTAGAGAGCGCTCACTGCTTGTAGTCCTTACTGTATTTAGGTCTATTTACTATTAACTATTTGATTCATTGGCCAGAAGTACTGTGTTTGTTTATTTCTTAGAAGTAAATTTTTCATGATTATGATTTTGGGTTAACATCAATTGCCTTGATTAACAAAAGTTTGCTTTCTGTAAAAATACTATGTGAAGAACTGGAAAAGCCACTTTGTGCAGGTTTTCTAAATGCTCCTGAATGTGCATTAAAGCTCAGGATTCTTCCTTTCCTTCCCATCGATCCTCCTTAATTAATTGCGGTGGGGGCGGGAGGCGGGGGGGAGGCTAGTGTCACCACTATGTTGTAACCAGTGAGGCTAATGATCTCTCACCAAGGTAGGCAAAACAATTTCCCTAGCTTCCCCAAACTTTTTCCCTTACTCCTCCATTTTTGATTATCTAATTTTTGTTTGCCTTAGGGCTCTGTGCACTTTGCCACTGCTAACCTGGCTAAAGTGTGTGTGCTCTTTCCTTTAAATAAGGTGAAATTGGCTTACACCCAATTGGAACATTTAATTTACCTGTAAGTCCCTAGCAAAGTGGTACTATGCGTTCTAGGGTCTGTAAATTAAATGCTAGTAGTGGGCCAGTAGCACTTATTGTGCCTCCCACTTAAGTAGCCTTTTAAAACATGTCTCAGGACTGCCACTGCAGTCCATGTGTGCAGTTTAAACTGCCATTCAGCCTTTTGCTGGGCATTAATCTTCCTTTTGAATACCTATGTCACCCCTAGGGTAGGCCCTAAACAGCCGGTAGGGCAGGGTGCAGTGTATGTAAAAAGTTGGACATTAACTTTTCACTTTTACATGTCATGGTGGTGAAAAACTCTTAAATTAGTTTTTCACTTTGGGGGTATCTGTTAGAAGTCATGAAGGTCATGGGGTGTGGGCCGCAGTTCAGAGCTTGGATACAACTGTTGTACACTGGCCCCACAGTGTGAGTGAGGATGGGAGGTCTTAACTCTGATCGGTGGCAAATAGAACATGGTACTCATGGTACAAAAAGCAAGAGTGACCCTTGTCACTCTTGCTTTTTGCGTTGGCTGTGGAGCCTTTGGCGCTGAAGGTTCGCAAGGTGCTGGGTGCTTGGGGGATTAAGGTGGGGCATATGTGACATGCAATTTCACTTTATGCTGATAATGCATTGTTCTGTCTCAGTGAGCCTGTTGCATTGGTTCCGATTTTGTTGGACTCCTTCTGGAAATTGGTTAGATGTAGGGCCTTCATGTCAACGTACGAAAATCTTTGGTGTTTACCCTGGTGGCACTGACTGGTATCCCTTTGGATAGGTTGCCTGAGTTGGGGTTAGGATGGAAGACAGAGAAGTTTCGATATCTTGCCATGATGGTGGCACATGAGCGTATACAGCAGTTACGGTACAACATTGAGAGCGTTCTTGACTCCTTGGGGGCTTCCGTCAGGTTCTGGAATACTCTACCATTGTCCTTAATAGGCAGGGTAGCAGTATCTAAGATGGTGTTTTTGCATTGTTGTCTCCACGTTATACAGAATTCTCTGTGCCCTTTGCCAGTGGGGGTTTCCGCAGATTGAATTCCCTTCTCACCTCGCTCCTTTGGACAGGCCACCATTCCAAAGTGGCATGACTGACTATGATGAGAGGAAATGGAGATGGGGGTCTTGGGGTTCTGAACCTGGAGCATTATTATTATACTTCTCACAGCATGCGACTAGATGGTTAGACAAAGGTATTAATTGGGAGAAGAACCTTCTTGCAGGTTTGGTGGATGGGGTAGTTGTTCCTAAGTGTCTGGTGGCGGGCGACGGTGTATTCCCGGAAATGCCTTATGTGGTGCAGTAGACTGCGGCTGCTTGGCACAGGGTGGTGAATGAGGTAATATAGAAGGCTCCCTTTCATAGGGAACTGCCTATATGGATATTGGCTCTGTAACGGTGGATGGTGGAGGCTATGACTTTTAGAGCCTGGCGAGAGGGTGGCTTTGAAATGATTGGGATTTATACCGCTCTGATGTTTTTATGTCTTTAGATGCGGCTTGGGAGCAGTTTGCGCTTGGTCTGAGACATTTCCTTCATTATGTTGTTGTTTTGGACACAGTGAGAGAGCTTTGGCCTTCTTATCCGGTGGCCTCATCCGCCTTGGCCATACTGGGGGCATTGTTTACTCTGTGCACAGGGAGGCATCTCATTTTATTGATTTATAAGGTGCTGCAGGCAGACACTGTTCAGGGACTCCTGAGGGTGTAGAGGTTTGGGAGATGGATCTGGGGGCCCCGGTCTCAGACCTGGATTGGATTAGAATTTATGAACTGCGTAGGACTGTGTCCAGTAATGCATGGTTCCGGTTGATTAATTTTAATTTCATGCATCAGACTTATGTGACACTAGTGAGTCTGAATAAAATTAATGTGTAGCGGAACTCTTCTTGTCCCCGGTGTCTGCAGGAGGTGGCCTACTTTATGCATCTTGCATGGGAATGGCGCAGTGTGCGAGGTTTTTGGGAGTGGTTTTTTGGTATGTTTAAAGAGGGCTACTTCCTTAAATTGTGAGATTTCACCACAATTGTACCTGCCTGGACTTCTTGAACTTCAGCAAGAAACGAAAGATGACTGTTGGTTTTATGCAAATGGCGCCTGCAATGGTGCGACGGCATGTTGTAATAACTTGGATGGGTGTTAGGGCTCCGTCGGTGAAGCTGTGGGTCAGAGATGTTTCCAAAAGGGCAGTGGCAGAGGAGACATGTATGTGTTTAGGTCAAACTGATGATGAACTACCCATTGACTTTGAGGTTTGGGGGTTGCTCTACCAAAAGTTTATTGACCAGGAGGTAGGGGCAGAGAAGGGGGCTTCTTTGGCAAGTGTGGGATGAGTGTCCTTGGGATCTGTGAT
Organism: Pleurodeles waltl; assembly: GCF_031143425.1. Lineage (NCBI taxonomy): Eukaryota > Metazoa > Chordata > Amphibia > Caudata > Salamandridae > Pleurodeles > Pleurodeles waltl. The sequence goes on from NC_090448.1 coordinate 704,673,593, forward strand.
GCAGGCCAGTGCTGCATGTCCATGCATTGGTTTACTACCCGTGAATGTATACTGGATTGTGAACTCTGCTATAGTATCTGTTTGAACTATTCTGTTGTAATGTGGGCTATGATTTTCCCTGCTGTGTATATTGTATATTGCCCTGCTCAGCTGCTGATGATTGTTCTTATTTTTGTTACTGTTATGTTTCTTAAAATGACAAATAAAGGTTTTAAAACAATTGTTTTACACTACTGCAAGTGCAAGGCCTATTTTTCCCATAGGATAACATTGGGTTAACTTATTACATTAAAAATAACATTCAAATGGGAGCAGGTAGGAACCCCATGTTTGGTGTCTAGAAAATTGCAATTTAAAAACTTCTTTAATGGTAAAGTCAGATTTTATTTCCCAGTTCTGAAAATGCCACTGTTAGAAAGTTGCAATTTTCTTGTACCAACCATTTGGTGCCTGCAGGCTATACCCTGTGTCCCATGTCTAGGTGAATCTGGCAGTTTGTCTTTCTGTATCGTTCACAGACAGTGAGACAAAGGGTAATAGTAGCTGGCAGGATGAGCCATCTCTGACCTCATGAGGGGGAGGAGCTGTGACCTACTACCTGCACATCAAAAAGGCTCTGTCCGGCACTCCATCAAAGTGTTTGACTGTTGTCTTTTGTGACCTCAGACAAGCTGGGGCATAGGTAGGAAGGCAGGAAATCCCAAACACCTCTGGGGGTGGAAACCTCCAGAAACTTCTCCTACTTCAAAGTAGGCACAGGGTATAAATAGTGGACCGCCAGGCCCAACTCTTCAGTACACCTCTGGACCTGTGGAAGACTCAAAATGGCTGCTATGCTGCTCTGCAAGAAAGACTGCTACTCTGCTGCCCTGCTGCATGAGTGCAAAGGAATGGACCTGCATTTTTAACCTAGGACCACCAGAGTGACTCTAAGGGCTTGTTGTCGGGCCTCCTGATGAGAGCCTCAGGGACAGAACAGGCTCCAATCACATTGATCATAGCACCTGGACTCCTGCTTTGAGTCTTAACCCACCCTCCTAAGTGCCACCACAGCAGTCCAGAACCCTTGGATGTGGCCTAGAGGTACTCTGCCAGCCCAGCTGTGGTCCTGTAAGCGAAACCGATGCATCGCCTCGTAGTGGTTTCAGAACTTACTCAGTGCAATGCATCCTCAACTCAGGAGCTCGCATCACAACCTGCATCCTTCTCTGAACAGCCACTGCGCGACGCATCCTTGATGCAGGCTTTCATATTGCAATGCCCTCATCAACAGCATCCTCAATGATGATGTAGGACTCCGCACTGCAGCCCCACAGCTTTTTCGGAACCACCACTGTGTGACTCATCCTCGACACTGGATCACACAATGCTCCACAAACCAAGATAACAGATACTTTGTTCAGCACACTTAACTGAGTCCCTGTCTTTGGCCAGTACTCCACTGTGATAGGCGTGAAGTTGTGACTTTATCTTTGTCCGACGTGACCAGATAACCACAGTTGATGCTTTGTGCTTCTATGTACTATTTCACGTAAATCTTTTGCACTGCACATCTCAGATTTTTGGATTTTTGTTGTTTAGGTGTCAATGTTTTGAATTTTACTCTGTTTTTCTAAATTAGTTTTGTTTTGTTCTTGTGTTTTCACTTTTTTACTGTTTGCAGTGCTTCATAAATATTTAACATATTGCCTTTAAGTTAAACCTGACTGCTTTGTGCCAAGGTGCCAGAAAGTTAAGCATGTTAATTTGGAGTTCGTTTGTGACTTCACCCTGACAGAAATTGTGATTGCTCCTTAAATAGGGTTTCACCCCCCCAAAGCAGTAGACTAATTCTGTTTGTATGGATCTACCACAACCATGCCTGCACCACCAGGCTACTGTACATTGCCCTGTCGGATAGACTGTATTAATCATCAGATCTCACAACCAATACAAATCTTTAGAGCTTCTCATCAAGTTTTCTGCTTTCTCCTATTCTATTATACCTTGCTCTTGAACCTCTGCCAGTGAAATTGCAGCAGCAGTATTTTGAGTATGCCCCCCGATTCAGATTTTGGGAAATCCTGATTTTGGTTTATGCAGATGATATGACATTCTATAAGAGCGTTCCCCAGATAAACTTAAGCCTTATCGTCAGTACAAAAAAAACGGTGTGCTTTCTGGCATGTCCACCAATTGGGGAAAGTCGGACATATTTCCCTTTGCTCTGAAAGCTAAGTGATTCACACCTATTTGCTGATGGGAAGGTGTGATAGGCCAGTTAATTACATAGGTATTTCAGTTAGCCACTAAAAGGAAGGGTCGATTCTGAGTATCGACTACAGAATATTGTAGAACACTAATACAGGAGACAGAATATCGAGGGACAGAATATTGAAAGGTAAGCATGCATCAATTTTCTATACTTAACTCCACATATATGTACCTTGACGAACTATACATAGATCGTCAGGGTACACAGATTTGGAATTAGGAATAGTAAGTCGATACTCCCCAATTTGCACCTACCTTTTGATATTTTGTTCCTCAATATTTTGTCAATGATACAAGTGTGCCACTATATTTTTGTACTGGATATTTCAGAGTACAATCAGAAAAGAATGAAGCAGCCAGGGCCTGTAAATCAAATGCTACTAGTGGGACTGCAGCACTGCTTGTGCCACCCACATAAGTAGCTCTGTAATCATGTCTCAGACCTGCCACTGCAGTGTCTATGTGTGTATTTTTACACTGTAAATTCGACTTGGCAAGTGTACCCACTTGCCAGGCCTAAACCTTCCCTTTTCTTACATGTAAGGCACCCCTAAGGTAGGCCCTAGGTAGCCCCAAGGGCAGGGTGCAGTGTATGGATAAGGTAGGACATATAGTAATGTGGTTTATATGTCCTGACAGTGAAATACTGCCAACTTCGTTTTTCACTGTTGCAAGGCCTGTCTCTCTCATAGGATAACATGGGGGCTACCTTTCAATATGATTAAAGTGTAGATTCCCCTAGAGAGTAGATGGACATGTGGAGTTTGGAGTCCCTGAACTCACAATTAAAAAATACATATTTTAGTAAAGTTGATTTTAAGATTGTGCGTTTGAAAATGCCACTTTTAGAAAGTGAGCATTTTCTTGCTTAAACCATTCTGTGACTCTGCCTTGTTTGTGGATTCCCTGTCTGGGTCAGTTTGACAGCTGGGTTGTTTTTCACCTCGCACTAGACAGTGACACAAAGGGGGCTGGGGTGTAACCTGCATTTCCTGATTAGCCATCTCTGCTAGGAGGGAGGGGTGGAGTGGTCACTCTCATCTGAAAGGACTGTGCCTGCCTCTGACAATGCCGGCTCCAACCCCCTGCTGTGTGTCTGATGCCTTGCCTGGGCAAGGCAGGATTTCACAAGTAGGTGTGAGTCCCCTTTGAAGAAAGGTGACTTCAAAGACTAAAATGGGTATAAGAAGGGCACCCAAATCTACAGTCTTGAGAAACACTTCTGGAACCAAGAGGAACCTCTGCCTGGAGAAGAGCTGATAGCTGAGGAAGAAGTGCTGCCCTGCCCGTGACTGTGCTTTGTGGAGCTTTTCTGCAGTGCTGCTTCTGCCAGAGTAAGAGGGCAAAGACTGGACTTTGTGTGCCTTCCATCTTGTGAAGAAATCTCCAAGGGCTTGAGTTAGAGCTTGCCTCCTGTTGTTTGAAGTCTCAGGGACAGCAAAGACTTCTCTCTGCCAGCACCTGGAGTCTCTGGAGATACTCCTGCTCTGACAAGTGGTGCCCTATCCAGTCCTGGGCCCTTGAAAGGAAAGCTGGTGGAAATCCAAGGAAATCGGCTTCGGACGACTCCGGACCGACGCCGCTGCTGAATCCGGTAACGCCGCCTGCACCTGACGCCGTGAACTTTGCTGGAACGCGACGCTCTTCGCAGGCCCGATGCCACAGCAGCCCCGCTGAAGTCCGCGACTCCGTGGAAGTCGCCGCACCACGTCGTGACCGACGCCGCTCGAAGTGCATGGATTCAACGTTTCGCACAGACGCCGCGATCCCCAACTTTGCGCATCGGCTTGTTTTCACTCTTCACCAAAGGTACTGTACTTGGGGGTCTACACGACTCCGTGTCCGGCGCCGCTGGTGTCGGCTTGTTGGGAACAACTCCGTCACGACACCGTGTTAACATCTCATCGAAGCATTTTTGTTTCTAAGCGCTATTTTCGAGTTTAATCTTTAAAAATTCATAACTTGACTTGTGTATGTCGGATTTTTGTCGTTTTGGTCTTGTTTTGTTTAGATAAATATTTCCTATTTTTCTAAACCGGTGTTGTGTCATTTTGTAGTGTTTTCATGAAGTTACTGTGTGTGTTGGTACAAATACTTTACACCTAGCGCTCTGAAGTTAAGCCTACTGCTCTGCCAAGCTACCAAGGGGGTAAGCAGGGGTTAGCTGAGGGTGATTCTCTTTTACCCTGACTAGAGTGAGGGTCCTTGCTTGAACAGGGGGTAACCTGACTGTCAACCAAAGACCCCATTTCTAACACAGGTCATGTTGGGCTGACGAAAATAGTACTACTTAAATAATTCCTATCATACTTTGTTAATATACCTATCCCGCTCACTAAATTATGTTTTCGGTCCAGGGTGTGTCTGGGTTTACTGTATTTGCTGGAAATTCCTGCATCTCTCAAGCTTTGCTTTGACTAGTTAGGAGTAGGTAATCTCCCAGTTGCTAACATTGTGCGTAAGATAATGGTTTATCTCTGTAGTGAAGGCTTGTTTGTCTCCTCTGACTCCAGCAAATCCATAGAATCTCACACTCCAATAGTTATTCTACTATACTACATGCCATAACTGTCAGGTGAGAAATTACACCTGTGTTCCCACAGGAAACCCTTGCTTAAAACCACTTAAGCATTTTATTGTGGCCAAGCTGCCGAAACGTTTGAGGATGTCCTCGTATGGTTCAGTGCAAGATGTAGCCCCAATATGCACACAAGGATCAGTGGAATGATGAGCTACAGGCCTTTTGTTTGAAGGGTTTGGAAATATTGTGACTCACAAGCTGGCTCTCCCTCTTTCAAAACGGTAGATCACGTGCACACCACTTTCTATGTGGACTTCAACTATATACTACACACCGCTTTCTATGTGGACTTCAATTAATAAATTATGGCAGGAGGTAGCAGAGTCCTTGTCAAAATGTCATGGGTATGCATGTCACCTTACACCTCAAGTATCCCTGCTAGGTTGGGCTGGGCTAAGTTAAAACCAAGTGTAAGTGGGAAATTCACTGGGGTAAAGAGGATGCATGAATAGATTACTGGACTTTACCTTATTGGAATGAACAATTGAAAATGCATGCAGGAATCCTCTCCGGAACATCACCTCCTAAAGATACTTGGGCCCAGATTTATACTTCATTTGCTCTGAATTAGCATAATTTATTTGGACATGTGAAACCACCTTGCGTCAATGAGATGCAAGGTAGGCGTTCCCGTCCAAAAAAAGCCTCTAAGCCCCTATTGCCATAGTTATCTACCCGGGCAAAAATGACACACAGGTGGGAGGCGGACCCAAAAAATTAGTACAATTTGCATCAAATTTTAACACCTGGGTCAGATCAGGCGTTAAAATGAGGCCTACACATCACTAGTTAAGGAAACACATAGAAACAACATTAACAACCCACAGGACAACATGGAAGTTATACTGCTCCAGCTTGCGAGACGACGCAGAGGATAGCAACAACAATTGCAACCACCTCCACCACAACGGGACCCACAAAGGCAACGCAGAAGGCAGGAGAGGATATTCCGTAACAGGACAACCCTCCTTGGCCTCGGTGAACAAGACATCATAAGGACATACAGACTCAACCGGCAAGCTATACTATACCTGCTGCACCACACTGAGCCACATATAACAGCCAGCCTGCAGACCCCACATAATTTATCACCTGTGACAAAGCTGCTAGCTGTCCTGCACATGCTTGCAAGTGGCTCATTTCAAACAACAGGTGCCCTGGTTGCTAGTGTGTCACAGCCGTCATCCTTGGTGTTCCTTGCAAATGTGTGAGACGCAATTATCTCTCTGACATCTACTTCCTCAACACCCAGCAAATGCAGCAGGAGATAAAACATGGGTGTTACAAATTTGATGGCTGCCCGCATGTGCTCAGTGCAATTTACTGCACCGATGTCCGGCTTGTTCCACCTGCAGCAACAGAGCATTTATACTGGAATCCTAAACTCTCACATACCATAAATGTGAAGGCCATAGTGGACCACCGTGGACTATTCACAAATATTTTTGCCAAGTATCCTGGGAGTGTCCATGACACCTACATATTCAGGCACAGCAGGATCAAAGAACACTTCCAAGATGGACAATATGGAAATGGCCTACATGTGGGTAAGACAACAAACCTAGCAATTTACACACAACACACCAACCCTGTAGGACACACAAGACTTATACCACTCCAAAAACACATGGCCAGGGTAACACATATGTGCAGGTAACAACACGTATGCACCATGCTGCAGTGCAGCACAATCAGTGCACACCACAAACACATACACCCACATGTACGTAACAAACCCACAACTTGACAGGCACACCACATGAAGGACAAGTGCAGATATGTACTCTTTGCAAACAGAAGATGTACACAAACCACTACAAGTGCCCACAGGTTGCCTACGACGTAAACTTCACAAACGCAATACACCAAACAAAGAATAGCACAGCAATGTCAATGGCATACACCATGCTCATTTAACATAAGCCACACATAGGCACAGATCACTCAAATCATGCTGTGCAAGTCTCTGCCAGAACAAACATCACATGCCAGAAAACTGGTGCTAATACCAACTGCATCTCATCAACATATACCTGACTTACCTGTAGTGTGCATATACAACTGCCTGATGCATTGGGTCACGCACAAAGGAATGCAACATCAATGGCCATCACATACCATATGCCAGAGTTGTGAGAAGTGGCACCACACCTACTGTAGTGCCACCTCACATGCACCACTTAATGACCCACAACACCATCATGTCTGTACTGTAAACAATAAATATCCCACCATGGGGCAGAGTCACTTTTAGACAGTGCAGATCATGGATGTCATAGTGGGACCCTGTACGAGTAGTTAGGACATCACTGACCTTACATGCACTGTGCTAAGGGACACATTTGCTGAGTAGCTGAGCTCCATCCCATAGCCTGCACTGTGCATGTGTGGACAGTATAAATGCTGATTCATGTTTTGGAAGATAGGAGAGACATTGGTAGTGATGTTGATCATCCTGAAACAATGGGAAACACACCCTTGGATACCTGATGGCTGGCACAAACATCAGCGGCCACTCAGGATCACTAAGGGGCCTATGTAAGCACCCCCAGTACCATTGTTATGGCCTGCACTGCATGTAAAAGTTGCGGATGACCACTCTTTTGTGACTTGAAGCCACATTGGAAATCGGCCACCCTCCCATGCAGCACTTAACGTGGAAGGGGCTTGTAATGTGTGTAGCTGCAGGTCTGTCACCACAAGATACATAGAATTATGATGCTGACACAGATGTAGATGTCACCTAAAACCTGAGGCAGTGCCAACATCAAACACCACCCCAGGGGTGCCGTCTGCAGGTTGCAATAATGAATTTGACTGTGATTTGACCTCATATGAATGTGCCACCTATGCAGGCTGAATACTGCTGCACACAGAAAGAGCCAATTGGCCATCAAAAATGTATATACCTCCACAGGGCATCTAGCCAAGCACCCTGGTGGAAGGTTGGTAGGCTTGGTGCACGGCTGAATATTAGGCGCCAGTGCAGGGGACAACAAAGGGTTGCCTAGGAACATGTCACACATGGTGAATTCCTGCATAGTCAAAATGTTGCAGCTCAGTGCTGCCAATGTTGAAGCTGTGTTGTGCATTGTCACTTACTCATGAAAATGGGCCTAAGTGTTGCACTTCATCTGTAATGACTTGTCAAAATGGCTTGGTTGTCCAGGCTCTGTAGGGCTACCATGTTGTCACCACATCTGACTCCAATGTGTTGTGAGGATATGTTATGTCCCCTCTAGTGATAGCACACTGATACAAAGGTGCACTATACAACACATGATACATACATACTGAGCATCAGTTAGGATTCCAAAATATATGTCACAGGTCCTTGAGCCAATACCCAAGATTGTCATGTTCAACAACACACTGCTAAGAAAACTTTGCGCAAGGCCAGGAACTCACACCATACCACAAACACGTATGAGACAGAACCAAATCAAAATAATAAGGCCCATATTTATACTTTTTGACGCTAAACTGCGCTAACGCAGTTTAGCGTCAAAAAGTTTTGCGCCGTCTAACGCCATTCTGAAGCGCCATGCGGGCGCCGTATTTATGGAATGGCGTTAGACGGCGCAATCAGACCGGCGCTGCCTGGTTTGCGTGGGAAAAAACCACGTAGACCAGACAGCGCCGGCGTAGGGGGAAAATGGCGCATGGGCGTCTTAAAATGGGGCAAGTCAGGTTACGTCGAAAAAATCGTCTTAACCCGACTTGCGCCATTTTTTAACGACGCCCATCCCCCATCAACATGACTCCTATCATTGTAAAGATAGGAGTCATGCCCCCTTGCCCAATGGCCATGCCCAGGGGACTTCTGTCCCCTGGGCATGGTCATTGGGCATAGTGGCATGTAGGGGGGCACAAATAAGGCCCCCCTATGCCACCAAAACAAAATATAAAAAAAAAAAAATTATACTTACCTGAACTTACCTGAATGTCCCTGGGGTGGGTCCCTCCATCCTTGGGGGTCCTCCTGGGGTGGGCAAGGGTGGCAGGGGGGGTCCCTGGGGGCATGGGAGGGCACCTGTGGGCTCATTTTGAGCCCACAGGCCCCTTAACGCCTGCCCTGAGCAGGCGTTAAAAAGTGGCGCAAATGCGCCGTTTTTAGCCACGCCAACTCCCGGGCGTCTCTTTTGCCCGGGAGTATAAATACCACGTAAAGGCCTGGGAGTCATTTTTTAGACGGGAACGCCTCCCTTGCATATCATTAACGCAAGGAAGGGGTTCACGCTAAAAAATGACGCACATTCCGGGAACTTTGGCGCTATTCGCCTCTAACGCCATAGTATAAATATGGCGTTAGTTGGCGTTAGTTTTGCGTCGAAATTGCGTCAAAAAAAACGACGCAATTTCGGCGCAAACGGAGTATAAATATGGCCCTAAATGCCATGCTACATGACAAACCTTTTGCAACCCTAAACAACAACTTACACATTTTATCTTTTGCAGGGGATCAGGGTTATGGCATACAGCCATGGATGATGACCCCATTTGCAAACCCAAGCACAGCAGCAGAGCGTGCATACAATGAGGGACACCGTAAGACACGCAATATCGTGGAAAGGACATTTGGCATACAGAAAACAAGATTCAGGTGCCTGGACCTCACAGGAGGCAGCCTTCTATATGCCCCACACATTGTGTGCAAAATCATCCTGATGTGCTATCCTGCACAACATATGTGCGCGGATAAAAGTTCTGATGTATGACCAGGTAGATGACCTGCATGAGGAGAAGAAGGAGGATGGTGGTGACGATATGGAGGGGGAACAGCACAGCACAGCTGCTGGTGTACACCGGAGCCAGTACATAGTTGACAACTTTTACTCCTAAGAATCACTGATTTCACCTTGTCAATTTTGTAAATAAACACTTCACTAATACAACCACTCCTGCTTTGGTCTTTTCAATCTCCACTACGCATAGCATAGGAATGTGAGCCAAAGGTCAGGGATCATGTTACAAATAGGAATCTGACAAGTACTGTTGCAACATCGTGGTGGTCATTACAACCCTGGCGGACAGTGCTAAAGCGGCGGTAAGACCACCAACAGTCCGGCGGTAAACATTTTGGAATTACGACCGTGGCGGAAACCGCCAACAAAGACAGCCACTTTAACACTCGGACCACCACGGTGGTACAAACAAACAGAGCGGCGGTCACCGCCAACAGACAGGCAGGAGACAATGTACCGCCCACAGTATTATGACAGGCCAACCGCCACCTTTTCCGGGGCGGATTCAACTCGGATAAAAACACAGCAGAAACAGGCATTTCGAAGGGAAAACGCTCACCTCCACACACTCCACGAGGAACGACGACACCATGGAGCCGGAACTCCATTTTCTTCCTGCGCTAGTCTTCCTGCTCCTGTACCAGGAGCACCAACGCCGGCGGCGAAGACCACGGTGAGTACTGCAGCTACGACATAGGGGAGGCAAAAAACAGCGACACACACACGCAACACCCCCACCCCCACCCACTACAACACACACACCAATGCATATCCAAACATTACAGTAACACCCCCCAACCCCCCGGAAGAATGCAAAGACAAAAGGAAATGAGTGTAACCATTGTAATATATAAAAATTCAGTAAGCCAAAATATATATATACATACACTATTAACAAAATATACACCACGAACAGTAGTCCAGGTAATGCACCATTCATAGTCCATGGACCACTGGGCCCAAAATGCATGGGCGAGGCCCACACAAGATACCGAACATGACGGAGAGAACACTGCAGGGGCATCAGATAGAAATACAACAGGCACCTCAGGGGGAAGGGAAGGGGGGGCACCTCAGCCGGATGTGTGCACAACGCCAGATCCACGAGGGGGCTCCATGCCCATTGATGTATCCTGGGGAGTGCAAAGCCACAGTCTCTCAAGTCTCTACAGTGGGTGGGTTGCCCACTGTACCATCCTGGGGAGTGCAAAGCCACAGTCTCTCAAGTCTCTCAAGTGGGTGGTTTGCCCACTGTTCAATCCTGGGGAGTGCAAAGCCACAGTCTCTCAAGTCTCTCAAGTGGGTGGTTTGCCCACTGCTTTATCCTGGGGAGTGCAAAGCCACAGTCTCCCAAGTCTCTCAAGTGGGTGGTTTGCCCACTGCTTTATCCTGGGGAGTGCAAAGCCACAGTCTCTCAAGTCTCTCAAGTGGGTGGTTTGCCCACTGCTTTATCCTGGGGAGTGCAAAGCCACAGTCTCTCAAGTCTCTCAAGTGGGTGGTTTGCCCACTGCTTTATCCTGGGGAGTGCAAAGCCACTGTCCTCAAGTGGGTGGTTTGCCCACTGCTTCATCCTGGGGAGTGCAAAACCACAGTCTCTCAAGTCTCTCAAGTGGGTGGTTTGCCCACTGCTTCATCCTGGGGAGTGCAAAGCCACAGTTTCTCAAATCTCTCAAGTGGGTGGTTTGCCCACTGCTTTATCCTGGGGAGTGCAAAGCCACAGTCTCTCAAGTCTCTCAAGTGGGTGGTTTGCCCACCGTTCAATCCTGGGGAGTGCAAAGCCACAGTCTCTCAAGTCTCTACAGTGGGTGGTTTGCCCATTGTTCAATCCTGGGGATTGCAAAGCCACAGTCTCTCAAGTGGATAACAGTCTCCACTTGTTCTGGAGGGGGCTTTGTGCCCAGATTGCTTCATCCTGTGCAGAACAGATGGAGTGGATGCCTTTCTCCACTGGTTCTGGAGGGGGCTTTGTGCCCAGAGTGCTTCATCCTGTGCAGGACAGATGGAGTGGATGCATGTCCCCACTGGTTCTGGAGGGGGCTTTGTGCCCAGAGTGCTTCATCCTGCCAAGGACTGAGGTAGTGGATGCCTTTCTCCACTGGTTCTGGAGGGGGCTTTGTGCCCAGAGTGCTTCATCCTGTGTAGGACAGACGGAGTGGATGCCTTTCTCCACTGGTTCTGGAGGGGGCTTTGTGCCCAGAGTGCTTCATCCTGTGCAGGACAGACGGAGTGGATGCATGTCTCCACTGGTTCTGGAGGGGGCTTTGTGCCCAGAGTGCTTCATCCTGCCAGGGACTGAGGTAGTGGATGCCTTTCTCCACTGGTTCTGGAGGGGGCTTTGTGCCCAGATTGCTTCATCCTGTGTAGGACAGATGGAGTGGATGCATGTCTCCACTGGTTCTGGAGGGGGCTTTGTGCCCAGAGTTCTTCATCCTGCCAAGGACTGAGGTATTGGATGCCTTTCTCTACTGGTGCTGGAGGGGGAATGGTGCCCAGAGAGCTTCATCCTGTGCAGGACAGACGGAGTGGATGCATGTCTCCACTGGTTCTGGAGGGGGCTTTGTGCCCAGAGTGCTTCATCCTGTGCAGGACAGACGGAGTGGATGCCTTTCTCCACTGGTTCTGGAGGGGGCTTTGTGCCCAGAGTGCTTCATCCTGTGTAGGACAGACGGAGTAGATGCATGTCTCCACTGGTTCTTGAGGGGGCTTTGTGCCCAGAGTGCTTCATCCTGCCAAGGACTGAGGTAGTGGATGCCTTTCTCCACTGGTTCTGGAGGGGGCATGGTGCCCAGAGTGCTTCATCCTGTGTAGGACAGACAGAGTGGATGCATGTCTCCACTGGTTCTAGAGGGGGCTTTGTGCCCAGAGTGCTTCATCCTGTGCAGGACAGACAGAGTGGATGCCTTTCTACACTGGTTCTGGAGGGGGCTTTGTGCCCAGAGTGCTTCATCCTGTGCAGGACAGACAGAGTGGATGCATGTCTCCACTGATTCTGGAGGGGGACTGGTGCCCAGAGAGCATCACTCACCCCGTGACGGTCCCTGTTGCGTCACTGCCCCTGCCGCTCATGGGCTAGCGGTGCTTGATTTGGCGGTCCTTGCCCTGTTCAGCGGTGCTTGCCCTGTTCAGCGGTGCTTGACTTGGCGGTTCTTGCCCTGTTCAGTGGTGCTTGCCCTGTTCAGCGGTGCTTGACTTGGCGGTCCTTGCCCTGTTCAGCGGTGCTTGCCCTGTTCAGCGGTGCTTGACTTGGAGGTCCTTGCCCTGTTCAGCGGTGCTTGCGCTGTTCAGAGGTGCTTGCCCTGTTCAGTGCTGCTTGACTTGGCGGTCCTTGCCCTGTTCAGCGGTCCTTGCCCTGTTCAGCAGTGCTTGCCCTGTTCAGCGGTGCTTGACTTGGTGGCCCTTGCCCTGTTCAGCGGTCCTTGCCCTGTTCAGCGGTGCTTGACTTGGCGGTCCTTCATTGCCCAGCTGGGCTGTGGCTGCCGGTCCTTCATTGCCCAGCTGGGCTGTGGCTGGCGGGGTCCCCCTGGGCAGCTGGGCTGTGGCTGGCCCTCCTGGGCAGCTGGGCTGTGGCTGGCGGGGCCCTCCTGGGCAGCAGGGCTGTGGCTGGCGGGGCCCTCCTGGGCAGCTGGGCTGTGGCTGGCGGTGGCCTCCTGGCCAGCGGGGATGATGGCGGTCTTCTCCGCCATGCTGGTCCACCCTGACTTTGTGGGTTTCATCAGCCCCTTCCCCACCTTGGGAGGAGTCACAGCTGAGTCCACACTCCCCCCAGGACCCCTGTGAGCGGCTTGGGTGGCTGGAGTCTTTCCCCTCTCCCACCGGGCACTGCCCAACTTCTGGTGCTTCACAGGGGGGGGACTGGCTGTGCTCTGGCTCCGTGATACACTGGCTGGCCTGGTGGCCGGTGCACTCCACATACCTGTGAGTTGGACGGGGGTGGTGGTAAATAGGTTAAGTGTGGACATGAAAAGTTGTTTGGAGAGACTGGGACGGGTAGCAGGAGGGGGTTTGGGAGTGGAGGAAGAGGTGGTGGTTGTAGGAGGTGTAACTTATGTGGATTTGGGTGCAGGTGCATGCACTGGAGGCTGTCGTGAGGTGGATGGCTGTTGGGTGGGTGTGTGCCTGTGTTTGTGTACCTTAGGAGGGGGCATCACAGACACACTGGGAGAGGACACAGGGGACGTGTGAATGATAGCGGGGTGGTGAGTGCACGTGAGCGGGGTGTGCTGGAGAGGGACGTAGTGGCTGTAGAGGTAGTGCATGCAGGTGTGAGTGTAGACGAGACTGGGAGGGAGGAGGAAGACGAAGAGGAGAGGGACACAGTGGAGGCAGTTGATGTTGGTGTGTCTGTATGTGTGTGATTCTTGCATGAGTGCCTGTGGGATGTGTGGTGCTTATGTTTGCCTGAGTTTCCCTTGTGTGTTGAGGTGTGTGCAGGCTGGTCTGATGGTGTGCTTGGGATAGGCAGAGGTACAGGGGATTGGGTCTGGGTGGAGGAAGGGGGGAGGCTAGACACGGGGACAATGGCTGCCATCAGTGCTGAGGCCACAGTTTTAACGGTTCGATGAAGGGCAGCCTGACCAGAATGAATGCCCTCCAGGAATGCATTTGTGTGTTGCAACTCCCTTTCTACACCCTGGATGGAATTCAAAATGGTAGACTTCCCAAAAGTGAGGGACCTGAGGAGGTCAATGGCCTCCTCACTGAGGGCAGCAGAGGTGACGGGGCAGGGGCTGAGGTGCCTGGGGCGAAGGTGATGCCCATACTCCTGGGTGAGCGGGCACGGGCCGAAGGTTGAGGGGCTGCTGGGAGAGCGGTGCTGGTAGGGGGGTGGTGGCTGTACCTGTTGAAGTGGGGGGCACAGATGTTGCCACCACCACAAGGGACCTCCCATCGGAGGACGAGTCCGTGTCGCTGGTTGCAGATCCTGTGACCGCCGTGGTGCTCCCCTCACCCTCCGTCCCACTGGTGTATTCAGAGTCCGTAGTTTGGGCCTCCATGCCCACGTGGGATGCAGCTCCCTAGTGCTCCGGTGCCACTGCACCTCCGCCTGATGATGCTAATGCACACAAGAACAGGGAGACCGCAAAAAAAGGGGGGGAACAGAAGAAAGACAGGTTGAGTGAATGGCTTACCGCTACCGTTGGCGGACAAACAGACACAGCAGCCCCCTGCACTACATCGCGCTGTTGGGCTCTACAGTGCAATTCCTGGGAAATGGCCTACAAGGCTATGTACGACATATGCACACATAGATGACACAGGTGCATGAATAGCTGTAGTTGGCACTCTACAGAGGTGGGGTGGGGGGTCACAGGGCCATGCCTTACAAAGGGGCCTAGCCTACGGAACTCGGCCTGGCCTAGGGGAACCCACAGCCCTCCTCCCCCACCCAGATCCCTCCACTGCACGCAAAGTCAGCAGAATGAGAGTGTACTCACCCCCTTGTGTCTGCTGTGATGCCCTCAAGTGCCCATCCAACCCAGGGTAGGCCACCGCCAGGATCCCGAACATCAGGGGGGTCATGGTTCGACAGGCACCCCTCCCACGTTGGGAGGCCATCCCCAGCTGAGCCTCCGCCGTCTTCTTGCTCCAGCGGCGAATGTCCTCCCATCTCTTCCGGTAGTGGGTACTCCGTCTGTGGTGGACCCCAAGGGTCCGGACGTCCTTGGCGATGGCACGCCAAATATCCTTCTTCTGGTGGGCGCTGACCTACATGAAATGTACAGGGGAAGAAGAGAAGTCATTACCAACTGCACCGTCAAAGTGAGTGGCACCCATCCCTACCCTTGCCATGTGGCACATGCCCCCACCGTCTTTCATGAACGCAGAACTCTGCCCCCTTCCCTCTTACAACCAGCCCTCTCCACACAGGCATGGCCCATACAACATGCTCCCTGTGTACTTACCTGTTGGTCTGGAGGACCGTGGAGTAGCGTGTACTTGGGGAGGACCCCCTCGACGAGCTTCTCCAACTCCTCCGATGTGAAGGCAGGGGCCCTTTCTCCAGACGCACGAGCCATTGTCTCTTCCAGACCGAGGTCACAGCAGCACTTGCAGTGTAGGTCCTCTCTTGTCGAAGATCAGGTATCGAGTGATTCAACAGCTAGAAAATGGCGGTCATGTCCGCAGCGGTCACGTCCGCGGCGGTGTATACCATCACCGCCGGCGTACATCGTCATTGGTGTCTGGCATCCATAGGGTCCAATGTTAACCAATGCAGCATTGCACCGCGGTCTTCGACCGCCTACCGCAACGGTGTACAACGCCAGCGCAATTACCTCACATCCCATTGTCCCGCTTTAGAGGTCAGGCAGCCGCCATTTCAGGGGCCCACATGGCCTAATTACCAACTGCGTCACACATACCTAGGCCTACTCTCAACACACATACAGGCCAGATTTTGTGTATGAATCGTGTTCTGTGTAGACTGTGGGTACATACCTCTGAGTTGTTTGACTCTGTGCTCGCTGTTGTCCTTCATAGGCACTGTCCGCTGGGACATGTGAGGAGATGGCGGAATCCTCCGGTGTACCGACCGCTGGTGGACCTGTCGACAATGGAGGAAAGAAATTTGATCATCACCTACAGGTTTGACCGTGCCACAGTCCAGGAACTGTGTATCCAGTTGGAGCCAGACCTGATGTCAGCAATCCTCCATCCCACAGGAATCCCCCCTCAAGTGCAGGTGCTATCAGTGCTCCATTTCCTTGCAAGTGGATCTTTTCAAACAACTGTGGCCATGGCATCAGGGATGTCCCAGCCTATGTTTTCCAACGTGTTGTCCAAAATGTTATCTGCCCTGCTGAAACACATGCGGAGCTACATTGTTTTCCCTCAGGTGGAGGACTTGCTTACAGTGAAAGGTGATTTCTATGCCCTTGGACATATCCCCAACATCATAGGTGCCATTGATGGGACCCATGTGGCTTTGGTACCCCCCCACAGGAGTGAACAGGTGTACAGGAACCGGAAGAGTTATCATTCGATGAATGTACAGATGGTATGTTTGGCAGACCAGTACATCTCCCATGTGAATGCCATGTTCCCAGGCTCAGTGCATGATGCCTACATCATGCAGAATAGCAGCATCCCTTATGTGATGGGTCAACTACAGAGGCACCGGGTGTGGCTTTTAGGTGACTCTGGTTACCCCAACCTGTCATGGCTACTGACCCCAGTGAGGAATCCCAGGGCAGAGAAACGCTACAATGAGGCCCATGGGCGGAATAGGAGGGTGATCGAACGCACCTTCGGCCTCCTGAAGACCAGGTTTAGGTGCCTCCATATGACAGGTGGATCCCTATTCTACTCACCAAAGAAGGTGTGCCAGATCATCGTGGCCTGCTGTATGCTTCATAACTTGGCTTTGCGACGACAGGTGCCTTTTCTGCAGGAGGATGGTCCAGATGGCGCTGTTGTGGCAGCTGTGGAGTCTGTGGACAGTGATGAGGAGGAAGCAGAGGAAGAAGACATTGCAACAGGGACTCAGTCATCCAGCAATATTTCCAGTGAAACACAGGTGAGAATACATTCCTGCCTACTACAAGTACTTTTACACTACTACCTCTATCCTGTCTGTCGATTTCACCCAGTGTATGGTCACTGAGTTGTCACTTTCCCTTACGGTTTCACAGGTGTGGGTCCCAACGCGTGCCATCTGCTTAGATTCCTCATGGACTAGAGCTATGTGACATAGGTATGTTGACATAACTATTTCCTGGAAATTTTGTCACTGTAATTGCAAATACACTATTTCAAAATCACAGACAGACTCCAGATCTTTTGGTGCTTTAGGTGTGTTTATTTACATACAAAATATTGGAGGGGGAAGTTAAATGGTGAGGGGTGATGGCGGAGGAGTGTCCTTGGCAGAGTCCAGTCTGTTTGTCTCATAGGTGCATTGCCCATATGGGCATAGGAAGTGGAGCTGGGGCAGTTCCAATATGGACAGGGTGACAAAGTGGGACAGTGGGTTGACAATCAGGGTGGTCTCATTTCTTGGCGGGGGTCTTGGCATCTTGCTCTGTCTTGTTCCTGGATCTCAGGGACCGCTTGCGGGGTGGTTCTCCATCTTCAGGGGGTGGGGTGCTGGTGTGGTGGTCCAGTGGCGGTGCCTCCTGTCCACTAGCGCCGGCGGAGGTGTTGGGCAGTTCATCGTCCATGCTAGTGTCAGGGGCCCCTTGGAGTGCCACAGTGTCCCTCCTGGTGTTGCGTATTTCCTTCAGCACCCCTACGATGGTGCCCCGGGCGGAGCTGATGGTTCTGAGTTCCTCCCTGAACCCCAAATACTGTTCCACCTGCATGCGCTGGGTCTCCTGAAACTTGGCCAGGACCATTGCCATCGTCTCCTGGGAGTGGTGGTATGCTCCCATGATGGAGGAGAGGGCCTCGTGGAGAGTGGGTTCCCTTGGCCTGTCCGCCCCCTGTCGCACAGCAGCCCTCCCAGTTCCCCTGTGTTCCTGGGCCTCCGTCCCCTGGACCGTGTGCCCACTACCACTGCCCCCAGGTCCCTGTTGTTGTTGGGGTGGTGGGTTATCCTGGGTTCCCTTTAGTGGTGGACACACAGCTGATTGACGTGTCCTGGGGACGGAGGTATGGGCCCGTTGGGTGGGTGCTGTGCTGGTGTTACCAGAGGGTGGAAGGTCTGTTGTGGCCTGTGCCTGTGTGAGGGGAACCGACTGTCCCGAGGCCCACGATGGTCCGGGCTGGTCATCTAGATCCAGTTGGACAGAGCTGCTGTCATCACTGTGGGCCTCTTCTGTGGGGACGTTGGGTAGTGGTCCTGCAGGGGTGTAAAAGCATGATTATTGCATCTGTGTGTGTCATGGTGTGCAATGGGTGGGTGACCGTGTACCCCAGTGCTTGCATTCCTGTGTAGGACCTTGTGTGATATTGGTTTAGGGGGGTGTATGGGTATGTGCAGTGGCTATGCTTTAGTGATGGGTGTCCATGCGTTGGTGTTGCATGCAGGGCTTGGTTTTGGGATGTGTGGTTTGTGATGTTGGTACATTTGTAAGAAGTTGGAGTGATAGGGGAGGGGCGAGGATGGGGGTATGTGATAACATGCAGGTAGGGTGGGGGATATGGTAGTTAAAGGTTTGACTTACCGGAGTCCATTCCTCCACCGACTCCTGCGAGGCCCTCAGGATGTAGAATCGCCAATACCTGCTCCTCCCATGTTGTTAGTTGTGGGTGAGGAGGTGGGGGTCCGCCGCCAGTCTGCTGGACTGCCAGGTGGTATCTGGAGACCACGGAACGCACCTTCCCCCGTAGGTCGTTCCACCTCTTCCTGATGTCGTCACGATTTCTTGGGTGTTGTCCCACTGCGTTGACCCTATGAACTATTCTTCGTGATAGCTCCATCTTCCTTGCAATTGAGGTGTGCTGCACCTGTGCTCCAAATAGCTGTGGCTCTACCTGGAAGATTTCCTCCACCATGACCCTGAGCTCCTCCTCAGAGAACCTGGGGTGTCTTTGCCGTGCCATGGGGTGGTGTAGGTGATGTGTGGGGTGGTGTGTGTGGTGATAAGTGTGGTGATATGTAGTAGTGTGTGGTGTTTTGTGTGTGGAAGTTGTGTGGATGATGGTATTGAGTGCCTGTGGCTGCTAGTTTGTGGATGGTGGTGTCTCTCTCTGGCCTTCTCTCTGTAATAGTGGTCATAGGGGTTTGTGGGTGATGTGGGTGTGTGTTTTATATTGTAATGGGTGTGTGGGAGTGGTGTGTGTATGTGTCTCAGGTGTGTGTATTTTGAATTGTCCAATGTGGCGGTGTTTTGTAGAAGTGTGTGTATTTTGAGCGCAGCAGTGTGTACCGCCAATGGAATACCGCGGTTGAAAGACCGCCGCGTGGATTCGTGGGTCGTGATAGCGTGGGCATATTTCTGTTGGCCTGATGGTGGAGGTTTTGTTATCGCCAGTTTATCACTGACCTTTGGTGTGGCGGACTTGTGTGGGTGTCTGAATTTTGTCAGATTTCGAGATGTGGGTCATAAAAGCTGTGGCGAAATTCCGCGGCCGCGGCCGTGTGTTGGCGGTCTTCTGCACGACGGTAAGCAGCTTTTACCGCCAATGTTGTAATGACCCCCCATATGTGATGTATAAGATTGTACTGCCACCATCACACACATCACTAACAGCCTCATCACTGGTATGTAACAACTGAAGGACACATTCTATGGACCACTAAATATTTTGTACATCCACATGAGATAGTGGATGCCAAAAAATAGAAATTAAGTCATGTTGGAACTGAACACTGTCACAACTCAGTGTGAGACTTGCAATGGCTGCACAGGACATGAGTGACATGGGGGGGTACATCATTAGTAACAATGGTCATCATGATTTGCCCAGGTATAACAACCAGTGGTAGAAGTTGGGCCTGCACAGAATATCCATGGTAATCTGTCCTACCACTGCCATGGGGCACAATCCTGACACAGGGTACACATGACCTCACTCATTGAATGGGCACGTCGGTGGAATGCACATCAACATGGATGAGACCATATGCAGCTAGGGCTGCAGGTCCACCACACGAAACCAACAACCATTGGTAATTGCAACAAGTTTATTCAAACGTTTGTGATCAAAACATATTCTGTGTGGAATGTAGGCACAGTGTGTCATACACACTATGTACCAAAGATGTACACATGTCAGATAAATATGCAAGAATCACACAAGTCTCCATCAACTCAAAACCTACATATGGAGACAGCTGTCGGGTAATAATTCCTAGGTAGCACTGGTTCACCCATCATCAACAATGCCTGCACTGTGTATGTAGCTTTAAATATTATGCTCTGTATGACAACATTACACATCACAGACAAAAACACAATACACAATCACAAATCAAAACTATTGCATTAAACTGAATGCCAAACATATGTGGATACACTGGTGTCACACATGCATATTAATGTGCACGACGTGCAACAATTTGCATACTGTTGATTATGTAACACACACATTGGTGGAACAGACCAATCAGACCCTTGTCACATTGTTGCATGGACTACCAAATGTGGCTATACACAAAATTCCACACTGCAGCACAGCCAATGTCATATGTATGTTGATTCAGGGTGCATCTAAGGACAATGCAAAAAAACACGCAATCAGGAATTGAGTCAAACAATGTGACGCAAATGCATCTAAAACATCTGCAAACACAAAGTAAATGTCACATGGGCCCTAAGCGTGAATTTCACCTTCGCACTCCTCTCAATGCTGCCTTCAATGCGTCTATATAAACGATGCACATGCGTCATGCGCCTAAAAAAACCTACGCAAATGTCAAATGTGTCAAATAAATACACTCAACTGAAAAACGTGACGCATGGGGGCAGCAAGTGATGCAATAGGAAATCCTACCTACAAGCATGGTACAGTGGGTGTAGTTTTACTTTCTCTTTACGGTCTGTGCCTTTCTGACTATGGTTGTGTTTCAGAGCTGGTGGTTGTGTCTTAGTTGTTGATTGCAGTTTGTGGTGTCCCTCCTGTCGTGTCCTGTCATTTATTGTGTGCATTTTGTCCCAGTAGTTGTGATTTTGAGTGTTTATAGTCTAAAGTTGTATTTGTACTATGGAGTGTCTGTACGGGGGAGTTTAGCATTGGGGATAGTTGGGATTAGTAAGTGGGGTTAAGTTTCGGTTAGTTTTGATTTTTTCTTGGTATTTGGGGTCAACTTTGACCATTTACAACATGTCTGGTAGGGGGAGGCTGACGAGGATGTCAGAGGATGAGTTAGGTGGATTTGTGTGACTGGTATGCCACTACCTACCCATGATGCTAGTGATGGGTGGCCAGGTCATCCAGGGATACCAGACAGAGACCAGGTGGCTGCGGTGGGGCAGGTGCTCCACCACCTGAAGAGAGTGTACAGGAGCGGTAGGAATGAGCACCAGCTCAAGCATCGCTAGGCAGATCTGGGTGCCAGGGAGCAGGATCTGCTTGATCACCTTGGTGTTGAGATCGGTGGACGTGTTGGTGAGTCTTCTATTGGCATATGCTTGTGGACAGGTTGTATGCAACCAGAATTAAGTGTATCTGCTCCAGTCTAGGCCTGGAGTGCAAATGTTCAACCATGATACCAATGCAGGTCAGATGCCTGGTGAGTCCTGCACAACAATCACATAGGCACACATTTCAGAGTCCATGGCAACACTTGTGCCCCGGCATAGTGTCATGTCTGAAATGCCAAGGCACTGCCAGCCTACCATATTTTCCCTGGATTGTGTCAACACTGTTGGGCAATGCATGTATAGCATAACTTTATCATCTTTTAACGCACATGACCCCTGCCCCTTCCATTATGTTAGTAAAGTGGGCTTACCAGCCTTAGGGGGCAATGTATATGGGGCATTTGATACCATTAGACAACTTTGCCACATCAGTCATGAGTTCATCAATGCATGATCATTGCGGACTTAAAATTGAGTGGCATGTCTATCACAAAGTGCCTCTGGGTGCCTTGCTGGACAGGCTTGAGAACATGAGTCATATGTCTTGCAAAGCACCAGGGTAGTGTCATGTTTTTTAACCACAACTCCCCCTTATACCATGTTGTTCCATCTTCTAGAGATGGCCCACATATGTTTGTTGCAGGGTGTAACTCTATATGAGTCTCTGGCCCAGTGTTAGTGTTCAGATGTGTGGCTCTTACTCATCTGAGTGTCTGTGTCATTGTGTGATCGTAGTGGTGTATCTGTTGCACTGTTTTCTACTATGATAACTAGCTTACTCCTTTCAACTAGTTCACACTGACATTTGTTGTCCACTCGCAGTGACTGTGATATGACACTAAGCATGGTTTTCCATTCATTTCTTACAGGTGGACCTGCCCCCTACACAATAGGAGAAGTGGAGTGATTTGAGGACCCAGATGTATCCAGTAAATGTGATAATGTGTGTCCTGTGAAGTAATAGAAGGTTTCGTGTGAGTGAGTCCTGTGTGTTGAATACAATGCCAGAGGTGAGAAGCTGTCCAGTGATCAGATATCAAAGTAGGCTTTGGCCCTTTTAAAGGATCCTCATGCACCACCAGAGGGCCACATCTTGTGAGGCACGAGGTGCACAATGGCCAGCATAGTGTACACAAGGTGATGACAAGCCACATGTAGGGCCATATGTGACTAAGAATGACAGAGTGCAACGCTGTGAGAATATTGGTAGTGGTGCACTCCATCATTCTCACAATACAGGGATGCACCATATTGAACCCAATTTGGTGCATCCCTGTATTGTCATGAAGATGGAGGACTGGGCTGGCAATTGTCCCCCAGCATGGCGCTCCCTCTTTTGCACTCCATGGGCCAGATGTAGGAAAGGGTTTGCTCATCGCAAACGGCGGAAAAACGCAGTTTGCGAGGCACAAAAGCCTCTCCGCTATGCAGAAATGCATTTTGCGAGTCGGATCCGACTCGCAAAATGCATTTCCGACTCGCAAATAGGAAGGGGTGTTCCCTTCCTATTTGCGACTCGCAATTTCGCGGTCGCAAATGAAATCGCAGTTACCATCCACTTGAAGTGGATGGTAACCCAGTCGCAAACGGGAAGGGGTCCCCATGGGACCCCTTCCCCTTTGTGAATGGAAACAAAAATAATTTTTCAGAGCAGGTAATGGTTCTATGGACTACTGCCTGCTCTGAAAAACACCGAAACAAAAGGTTTCGGGTTTTTTTCTAAGTGCAGCTCGTTTTCCTTTAAGGAAAACGGGCTGCAGATAGAAAAAAAAAAACTGCTTTATTAAAAAGCAGTCACGGACATGGTGGTTTGCTGTCTCCAGCAGGCCACCATCCCCGTGAGTGCCCATACTCGCAATGTGGTTGCAAACTTCGACCCACCTCATTAATATTAATGAGGTGGGTCTTTGCGACCCCATTGGGAGTTGCAGAAGGTGTCTGAGACACCTTTCTGCATAGCAAATTGCGACTTGCAATTTGCAAGTTGCACGGACTCGCAAATTGCAAGTCGCAATTTGCTTTTTTGCTACATCAGGCCCCATGTATGTTACACTTATGTGGAAAGTAATTGGCTTGCATGCAGGTCAAGGCCAAACATGTGCTGGCATGGGAAATGGTGTGTAAGGAATAGTAGTGGCAGATCAGGTATAGATGGATGTCTACACCTGGACACATGAACGTAGATGTGATAGTCCTATGGATACCAGCTTCCCAGCTGCCAGCCCTCCTAACATATGGTCCACTCCTTGACTCCATGGATGAGTGGGCATGCTTTGGTGGATGACCAGGAGAGTTGAGATGATGGATTGCATGGCCACACCCCCTTAGGCTCAGGCGGAGTTGAATACCAAATTTGTAGGTAGATGTGATGCTCACAGTGTAGGTGACAGTCATATTGATCAGGCTTGCAGGTGTACCTATCAGCTCTGACCCCTTATGGTTACCAACAGCATCCCATCCTCCCATTAACATGTACATGTTCCTGGTGATGTATGGTTGTAAATAGACACAGATGATGAGGAGGTTTGGGCCTGATCTATGTCATGTTTGTACTGCCTTTGCATTATTGTTTATAATGCAAAAGCGATGCACACCTTCATATGATTGGTTCATTTCCGCGTTTTGCGTCGCCTTAGTGTCAATAAAATCATGCTAAGGCAGCATTGTTGTTACATTTATCAGGGCCATTGTCTTTTCTGGAATGTGAGTTGGAGTGCATGTGTAATTAGATGTAGCAGTGTAAGCTACTAATCTGTACAGATTCCACACAATGCTGACGCTGATGGTTGCCTGTCTCCATTTCACAGCTGCCAACATGAACAATGATGAGCTGCGTGCATTCCAAATGAAGGCTGTGAGGTATCGCCAGTGGCAGTGGAATCTGGCTTCCGTAGAAAGGCTCGCCGCTATCGTGCTGAGAGGGCAACAGGGGGATGGCGGGCATTCCCAAAGGGGCCCCCACAGTGGCGAAGCGAGGCACTGCAAACACATGTCTCCTCAGCAGTCCAGGGGGGCACATCTGGCACCACTCCCACTACCTCAGCTGCAACAACTTCAACTACAACAGTGCAACAGCCCACACCACGTGTTGCCATGGACACGGAATTGCTGCAGGATCTGAAGAGGGACGTTTCACTGGTCCTGAAACATTTGGACAGTTTGGAGGAAGAGGTTGCCGCCAACACCAACAGGCTGAAGTTCATTAAAAAAAAAACTGAAGAAGGCCAAACTCTGAGTTGAACTGAACTGCCATCTCCAAGATCTGTCCCCTCCCTTCTGCTTTTAAGTTATGTTTTATTGTAGGTTTTAGGGTGATAGTGTTAGGTTAGTGCAGGTATGTAGTTTAGTTAGGATAAGTGGATTTGGGGGGGTGGGTTATTTACTTATTACGTGTTAATTGGTGGGTGGGGGTGTCATGTTGGTTTATCTATGTGTTTAATAAAAAAAAATTAAAAACAAATCTAAAATTTTTAAAACAAATACCAAAAATATATATTTGTTTGGATTTAGTTAGTATATGTGTAGTATTAGTAAATGTTGTCCTGCATATGCCCTGTAACCTAAGGGGAGTGAGAGGGCCAATGTTTAGAGTGTAGTGTTAAATGTGTTAGTTAAGTTTAGCATTGGGTATTTAGCTTTAGTTGTTGGTTAAGTATGGTTAGAATAGGTTAGGATTAGTTTAGGATAGGGTAGGTTTTATTCATTTTTTTGGTTTAGTTTAATACTTAATAAACATTTTTGCGCACTCCTATACATTTTGTGTTATCTGCTAGTGTTGCAGGGTCTTTCCATGAGTGCACAGTGCAAATTATGTGTTGGCCTAGGGATTCCGTCATGCTTCTGAATTCCTCTCTTGACATGTGCATCACCTATTGACAACTGAGCTGTCACATTGACAGCAACAACATATCTACTTGTCCATGTATCTGCCATCCAGTGTACTGACCACTCAAGGTGACTATGTTAACTTTGTATTGGACAGGTAGGTGTGGTAATTCAGCTGTCAGTGTTGGGGACCTGTGTAGGAATGTTGGGGATTGTGGCACATCTGACAAAAGCCTACATTTGAACTCTATCCTGCAAAAGTGACCAGTGGCAATTTCAAATGAGGTTAGGTACCTCTGTTTCACACCAATGTGTTCTACTGCTACTCCCAGCTGATGATATTGCCTGAGAATTGTTTCACAGCCATTCCTGTCATATGTAGTGATTGAAGCATACATGTGTTCTTCATTTTTGACATACTCAGTGAATTGCTTGTAGGGGATGAGACCCGCATTGACATTTCTCATGTTGGAACTTTGTGTGTAGGTATGTGCCCGCATATTCCTGCACTCTTGTACTGACACTCTGTGATTGAGGACATGATTACACACATCACAATTCCTAAGCGTAGTAGATTTGTCACAATACACAAAGAAATGCTGGTTATGTAGGAGGTGTTTATTTACAAGTGTGGTAGTGCAATATTTACAATGGCCAGGTCAGTCACCTCATTTGTAAATTCCATACAGTTGTGACACAACACAGGTCCAGGGTTGAGGGACATGTCATGAGACATGCTTGGGTGAAGTGTTGTTAAGTGCGGAAGAACATGAATTGCCAATTGGCAAGTGAGAGACAATGACAGTCCATAGCAGACAGGTCAACAGTGTGTCGGTGAAGAGTGCATACATTCAACTGTGCTAACACTGGCATGATCTCAAGCACAGGACAAAGGAAAACACTGCCCATGTGGAATGGGCTGATGCTAGCGGGAACTCTTACAAGTGAAGATGATCTGTTCCACATCTTCATCGTCCGATGTGTGTGGTGTGTCCTCTGCCCTTGATGGTGGTGGTAGGGAGGTAGAACGGGCCACACACTTCAGTGGATGGAGATGTGGACTCCCAGTTCCCGGCAGCTTCCATCTGTGGAACAACATATGGCATCACTGCAGCAAGGAGGAGCTGCTGATTTTTTAGGATAGCAGCAATATCCCGGTGTTAGGCAGCTATGTCTGCCCTGAGGGAGGCCACTTCCCAGTTCATGGAGTCCAGCTTGTTCTCAATCACGCTGCTGCCAGTTTGAGAGGGCAGTTGTTGTGCCTCTCCCTCATGGCAGCAGCTCTGTCCCTCAGATACTGCTGGACTCCATGCAGTCCAGCAGTGTCTGAGGGACATAGTTACACAGCCTTGTTTGGCAGCTGTCTGTTCATTGGCCATAACAAAGCACGTGCGCATACCCTCTAGGCTGGCTGCCACAGTCTCCATCCCCACCCGCACCTCCTTGACCAGCTCCCGCTGACTCCAACCACTGTCCTCTCAAAGCTGGTCCCTGGGTCCTGAGAGTTGTCACCTGTGTCAGTGCTGGCAGGTCCTACTATTGGGGTGTTGGGTGGGGCATCTGGGATGGCTGCTACATTATTTGTCCTCCTTCCACTGAAGGTGATGTCTGGAGGGATACAAGGACTTCTTGGAGGGTTTCTTGGCTGATGATTGTCAGCTGGTCATCCAGGTCATTGGGGTACTCCAGGACAGGCATATCAGCAGGAGAGCCATCATCCTCTGCAATGAGATGGTGTAAAATCAATCTTTCTGTGTTGTGGAAGTTGACATGTCACGTCACTGATTTGCTATTGGAGGCTCATTGTCATCTTACTTCCCAAACATTGTTTCTGTACATCATGGCTGCAGTCTATCAGCCCTGTGCCCCA
Source organism: Pleurodeles waltl (assembly GCF_031143425.1). NCBI lineage: Eukaryota > Metazoa > Chordata > Amphibia > Caudata > Salamandridae > Pleurodeles > Pleurodeles waltl. The sequence goes on from NC_090448.1 coordinate 704,700,833, forward strand.
CCTGAGTGCATATCCTTTTTGTGGCTTGATACCATCTTGTTATTGTCAACCCTCTCTATGCATCCATTTGTATGGTAGGACCTTGCAATGGGTGTTGCAGTAGTCAAGCCACAGCATCACCCATGGCAATATGCCCCTGTCCCAGTCTTACATGTTTCACATACACCCATGCGGTACTGAAACCTTGCACCACCCCAGGGATGACATTGCCAAGACATTATGCTGTTGTTTCCTTTGATAGCTCCTCATGTTGATGTATGTGTATGTGTGCTACATTCCACACCATATATGGACCTAACAGATTTTCATTTCATCTTCTGTCTGTGCTGGAAGGTGCGCCTTCCTACACAACTATGATCTCACCCTCAATGCAGCCATCCTTACACTATGATGCAAGCAAAGTTGGTACATCATTTTGTAGATGGCGGTGCCGGATGTTAAATTATTTAATGGACATAGCCAGTTAACTGCAGTTGAACTTAGGTCAGGGCCTCAAGCTAGTTTGATGGTGATTCTGCAGGTAGTCATACTAGTCCCTCATTACAAGTGCGGCAGTCCTATGACCACCTGACTGCCATTGTCTATATGGCAATCCCCAACTGTGCAGGTGGTGATGGCACGTGTTGTCAATGGGGACTGGCAGATTTCCAGCAGCTTACAGACTGGCAATGCCACCTGTCTTGTGACACCAAACCAGTATTACGCTACCCTCCAAGTATGTTCCCTGTTTTCCACCAGCCTTTGCAAGGTGGTGAAACCCCCATGCAAAGGTTGTGGTGATGTCCTGTCACACCCAATGCACCCCCAGACTGGTACTGAGTTCACAGAGCTACCATGAACAGACAGATTTCCACCCGCCATCCCAATGTGTGACTCATACTGCCAACCGCAAAGGATACACTGCACTGGCAGTCTTACCAACACCAGACTTGTCAATGTTGAATTGTACACCAGTATGTTCACAGTCATATACCATGTGTTGTATGTATGTGTTTATGTTCCCCATTCCTATGTGTCTCACATGGTTGTGTCAGAGTAGTTGTGGGCTCAGCCTGTATCTCTTGTGACCTACAGTTTGCTATTTGTGATATATATTTTTTGAGGTGTCACATTTCTGATCAGCATCAAGATGTGTGGTTCAACACTACACCACTTTAGTTGCTCTGGGTAGTGACATGTTTCCAGTGATGCAGGACCACCCTGCCACCCCCCCACTGCATGCTCTGATTAATTTCCTCTTCACCCAGGGGGCATTCTCACTGCATGATGGAGTGGTGGCTGCCTTATGTGGATGTGTTGTTAATGTGCGGGGTGGTGGTGCTACCGGCACATGTCTGGGTACTGTTGGGATGGTTGCAATGAATTGTGTGCTGTAAGTTGCAGCACATGTATTTGGGCAATGAGGCAAGGCAGTTGCAAGGTGTTACTGGAAGGGACACCACCATGACGTAACCCCAGGAATGGTATCAACTGATTTCTTAATCTCTGATGTCTTAGTCATGTTGGTAGGGTTCATTTGACTATATGCGGGGGATGTTGTGATGACACAACCACAGGCACAGTCATTAGACATGCTATCCATCCCATGTGCTGCATATATACATGTAGGTATTTAGCCCTGGTGTTTGACATATGTCCAGGTTGTGTATGTGTTGTGGTGCATGGCACTACAAAGGCGTAAATACATGTGTAGCTTACGTCAGCATGGTGCAACTTGCTTCATGTGCAATGGGTCCCTCTGTGCTCCTTTGACGTGCATTGTGTGTGTCCTATGTGCCTCCCACTTCTTGCACTTGACAATTTAGCATTAATTTCCCCCATGAAACTTACCCTGCATTTGTGGTGTTTCCTGGTGGTCTGCGCTGGCCTGTCCTGCAATTCCAGTGACCAGTTCCTCCAGGATGACCGACGCGACTATCTCCTCCATCTCATCCAGGTCCTCTTGTGGTGCTGGACTACCACCTCCAGTTTGCAGTGCTGCCTTCCTGTTCCTTGCCATTTTTTCTTTTGTCCTTCGCTTGCAATCATGCCAGGGTTTCTTGCACTCAATTACGGTTCTCCTTACCTCTGCCACACTGTTAATCTTGTCTAATATCTGCTGCCAGATTGCCTCTCTCCTTCTAACTGGCAATTTTGAGGTGACAAAGAGTTGATGTTGATGCTTCGTCACCTCTCTCACCGGTATTTCATGCTCCTCCACACTGAAACAACACTTTCTCTTTTTCTTCTCCCTCCCCTGGGTCTTGTGTGTGTCCTCCTGGCTGGTGCCTGGATGAGTGGGATCAACCTGGAGTCTCTCCTGGCTTTCTGGCTCCATATTGCCTCTCCTTTGCACTATTTACTGCATTAGCGTCTAAAGTTCACGCTAACGAGGTAAAAAATGGCGCATTTCCGTTTTGCGACATGTTTACCTGTCATAAAACATGGTAGAGTCATTTTTCCGCCGCTATCGTTATTTTGCCTTACAACAAGGCGCAATGGTTAACATCAAAAAGTTTGACTCTAACCTGTTTTTAGCACCACCCTGCGTCAGTATAAATATGACACCCAGGTGGCGTTAACAAAATGCCGCTAGCCAGCGCTAAACTTTTTGACACAAAACTGTGTTTGCGCAGTTTTGCGTCAAAAAGTATAAATGTGGCCCTTGGATTCCACTTCTACATTTCCTGCTAAATCTTCAGCTAAAGAAACAGCCATCAAATAACGTATGCTGTTTGCTATTGCTGAGTATGTGGGTGTCACAGAAAAAGTAGGTCTAGAATAACAGTTTTTCCCTTGTCTTGGTTCACAGATTGAGGGGTACACAAGTTTTGTTAATTGAAGATGCTTTTGGTGGATGAGTCATAAATGACCCTCACTGTATCCTGGGCTGGATTGCTGATTTGTAAATAAAAATAACATTGTAATTGTGTTGTAAACTGCTTGCGAATACTTGTAATGAGTGTGTTATTTTAATGTTGCATCTTGGAAAATCAATGCAAAACTTTGAAAAAACTGCTGGTCGCCGTCAACATTTTCTGACAGTAGGGACATACATGGGACGAGGGAACCAAGGGCATAGTTTAATTGAGATCTCTGGGGATACTGGGGCATCAGAAAGTATGGTTACGATGTAACTGTTCCTTCTGATTGCACCATCTGTGTAACGAAAACACATACATCAATGCTTCCCATGAGTCCGAATTAAGGGCAATTAGCAGTGAGTGAAAGTAGGAAACCAACAAGTCGGAGATACGGGTTTCTTCAATGCTGGCACAGGCATTGTACTGACCTTCTTCAGGCCACTACTAAGTCAAATCCCAGGTGCTTTCTTCACACTGTAAGGCTAGTAGAGGGCAGGATTAGGGGAATTAAACACCATCCAAAGGAGCTCTTTATTGGCGTTTCCAGCACATTCCTTACTTCTGTTATATGGATGCAGATGTTTCACTTGTTCCAGACTAGGTTATTGCAGGTCCCCATACCTCTAGCGCTTTCCTCAGGTCATTCTCCATTTTGGTTTCATTCAGTTTGACCTTGTGTCTGTCATCAATGTTAGAGAAGCTCCTCTCTGTGCAGCCCAATAACTAGTAACAGCAGGGAATATCCTTGATTCCAGGTGTAGTCTTAGCCTTCAGATGAACAATAATATAAATCAATGCCTTGGTCAGGCATCAACTTCTGGTTTGCGCTGCAGAGTGTCCTCAGAAGTCAAGATGAATACAAAGTTCTGGTTCTTGAGGACGACTTCTTTTGGCAACCTGGCTGGGAGGAGGAGTATCCTGCTAAAACATCTTAAGCATACCCGACCAGAGTAGAGACTGGCAGTTTTGCTACCATTTGCTAGGTTTTGTGCGCTAGTGGCAAGAGAAGAAACACATTTTCACTGGGATGTGTATTCATGTGTAGCATACCAGACTTCTCAAGAGGGACTGAGAATTTCCAGGGGAGAATGGCGAGGGGGAGACCCAGTTATCACAAAATGGCATCAGTTTATTTCCAGGCCTGGTAGATATGGATGTGAATTCCCATAAGGCTTTAAGCTTTTTCCAGTGGTAGCTGTATGGAAGCTCTCACATCCACCAGCAGGACGGCAACTTGAAGGGAAACATTCATCTTGATCGGGAGTCACCATGTTTAATAAAAAAGTCCCTGTATTGGGTACACTGCTCTGCCATTCCACCTTTTTTTTCTTGCTCTGTTCTTACAAGCCAAAATGGATCCCAGATGCCACTACAGACTCCTGGACCACATGGAGGAGATGGTCGCAGCCGTCATCCCTGAGGAGATCGTCACAGGGATTCAAGGACAGGACAGCGCAGACTACCAGGAGACAACGCACATGCAGGGTAAGTTGCATGGGGAATTAAAATGCACAAATGTTGACTGCAAGCGGGGGGGATACCGACCACAAAATGCATGGAATTCATCATATACATGAAGTGGCATGGGTAAAGGGGCACGGCATTGGGGCATGGCCTGCACAGACAGAAGCTGGGGCACACCATTACACTACACCAACAACAGTCCCATGGGGGCATGCTGTCATGCTAACGATGGAGCAAAGGGAAAGCCACGACAGGAGGGAAGGCCACTACGTCAAACTTACATCCTGGCACTCGTCAGCCAACATACCCCCTACATTAACTAGGGCCCTATTAGCAATCCTCTAGCCAAACCGACAACTGCAATGTAACTGCGACAACAGTTGCCACTACCACCTCTGATCTGTGTGCAGCTCAAGTAGCCAATGGCAGTAACCTCCCCATGGATCATACACACCTAAATTAGGGGGTGAGGATGACAACTGCAACAATCCCCAGAAACAAGACAAAGGCCCCAGAACTCTCAAATGTCAATGCCCATAGTTGTCACAAACATCAGCCAAAGTAAACAACAATAGGAGCGACACAGCACTAAGGACACACCCATGCTGCATGTGTCAGGGTCCATCCTGTGCCTGTGTAACAAGGCAACATCCCAAGTGTCATACTGCTCAGACAACAGCATTGAGGAGGGGACACATGTAACTGGTCACTGAAATACACCTGCACAGTCAGAGGACGAAATAGGACACTGATACGACTATCAGGGCAATCCAATGTAACACACTTTACCCAACATCAGCAGGACCCATTAACAATGTCAACATCCATATCGGATCATAACATTGCCATGCATAGGATATGCCACATGTCAATTACATTTAAGTCGATGTGAACGATCAGAGATTGGGGCAGGTCCAGATTGTTAAGTGTGCTGCCAGGGCCATCAGAACACCCACAGCCAGTGAAAGGTCTCACCATGAGAATGGATGTACACGGAGGGTCGAGTAGGAAAAGAAGGTGGCAATTCTCTATTTGGCTAAAATCAACACCTAGAGGCGATGAGGCTGACAAGTCTGATAACTCAATAACATACACGTGACACACAGGTGGGCCATAGGCCTGAAACAATGCCCATCTGAAGGACTGGAAATATTAACACAAAACATGATCACAAAGTGAATTCATCAAAAGGCAGACACGTCACATCAAAATTGCCACAACACAGACACACTAATTGTACCCTGTTTCATTGCAGAGGAAGAGGGATCTCCTGCCAATATGCCTGTCCCAGATTTCCCTGATAACATGGATGACGAGCCGATAAACATTCCCTAGGAGACTATCCAAAAGGTCCTTGAAACCCTCCAGACCCCGCCTTCTATCACAAGGAGGAGCACAGAACAAGCAGCCATCGCAGAGGGGAAACATCCTTTTTTACGACTTTTTCTTTCCGAAAGTCGTGGTTAACAAAAGCGCAACAACGATTTTTTAACCACGACTCCGTTTTTTTGTGCCTTAACTACGTATGTTCTGAACAACAAATATGCGTGGTTAAGGTACAAAAAAGGGAGTTGGCGAAGGTAAGTGGTGGGTTTAGGTTTTGGGGAGGGGGTGGGGATGTCAGGGGGTTTTAGGTTTTGGGGTGGGGTTGGGGGGGTGGGGCGTTTTTGGTTTTGGGGAGTGGGTGGGGGTCAGGGGTTTTTAGGTTTTTAGGGTGGGGTTGGGGGGGTGGCGCGTTTTTGGGGAGTGGGTGGGGGGTTAGGGGGTTTTAGGTTTTAGGGTGGGGTTGGGGGGTGGGGCGTTTTTGGTTTTGGGGAGTGGGTGCGGGGTCAGGGGGTTTTAGGTTTTAGGGTGGGGTTGGGGGGGTGGGGTGTTTTTGGTTTTGGGGAGTGGGTGGGGGTCCGGGTTTTTAGGTTTTGGGGTGGGGTTGGGGGTGGGGCATTTTTGGTTTTGGGGAGTGGGTGGGGGGTCAGGGGGTTTTAGGTTTTGGGGTGGGGTTGGGGGGTGGGGCATTTTTGGCTTTGGGGAGTGGGTGGGGGGTCAGGGGGTTTTAGGTTTTGGGGTGGGGTTGGGGGGGTGGGGCGTTTTTGGTTTTGGGGAGTGGGTGGGCGTCAGGGGGTTTTAGGTTTTGGGGTGGGGTGGGGGGGTGGGGTGAGCGATGTAGGGTGAATGGTGCCTATTGCTAATGATTTTATCAGGAATGCCTTTACAACGAAATATCGTTGTTAAGGCATTCGTGGTAAAATCATTAGTAGTAGCAACGAGGTCACTGTTCCGACTTCGTTGTTAAGGCAGTAGTTGTTTTTGAAGTCGTTGTTTCGTCGTACAATCATCACAGAGGAACCACCCACCACCCCAATTGTAAGACCTGCCAGCTCCAATACAGCTGAGGACTCAGACGACACTAGCACCAGCTTTGAGAGAACCTTAGTTGGAGTACAGCGGGAGCTGGCCAAGGGGGTGCGGGTGAGGATGCAAAATATGTCATCCAGGCTGGAGGGGGTGCGTTCGTGCACGATGTCATTTGCAGATCATGCAGCAGCTATGCAAGCCCTAACATCATCTTGCAGGAACTACAGAAAACCCAGAAGGAAATCAGCACAGCTGTAATATAGTTGACCCAACACCTACAACAGCAATCCTGTCAACACGTGCACAAATGCAACATTGAACCCCTCAGGGCCGACCTGGCTGCCTACCATCGTGATGTGGCTGCTATTCTCAAGAACCAGCAGGCCCTCCTTGCGGTAGTACTGCCCTTAAGACCTTCACAGGGAGCAGCGACCGGGATGTCTGACTCCACGTCTTCTAACACTGAGGTGTGTGTTGCCCCTTCACAACCAACAACAACAAGGACAAAGCAGGCAGCACACACATCAGAAGAAGAAGATGTGGAACAGATCACATTCACAAGGAAAAGTACCCGGAAGCACTAGTTCCTGCCACATGGCCAACTATTACCAAAGTCCTGCGTTTTGAAACATGACAGTCTTACAACAACTGTACTCAAGCACTGTTCTGCTAACCACTGTATATCTTGTCACCCAGCCCAGTGATTGTCTCTCTCCTACTCATTGGCTAAGTCTGTCCCTCTGCACTGTCTGAAACAGCAACCCCAGCATGACAAAAGCATTTTGGTAAATCCTTGTGTTGGATCACAATGGAAGATATCACTATAATGGACTCACAATCATGGACAATGTACATATAGCTCTACAGCACTTTTCAATAAATAGCACTTACACAACAAATCTGTCTCTGGGTAATGTGACATATCAACTGTGCAGTAGATAACTGAAATGTGCCTACTGTCACATTACGTAGCTTGTCAATACAACTGTCCTGATATTATGTAGTTAGAGAAATCTGCACAGTGCCCATGATTGCATCATACGCTGCCCATCCTGAGGGACAAATCTGATGAAGTGAGAAACCATACACCACCATGCTGTGTAGGACAGAGGAATGCTTCCTCAGGGGATAACTAAGTCAACAAATAGTGGACGCAAAATGTTTTCACCATGCAAAAATAACACAATAAACATGCCACACTAATCTAAGTAAATACAAAAAAAACTGCACAAATGAAGGTGTCTGAGTTAACATACAAATAGGTAATCATGCCGAACTGTGTCACAAATGATGTATGAGGGTCATGAAGACAAGAATACAAGATTGCCAATGAGAACTCATCTTATAAGGGTGTGCGTGATCATCACACTGCAGTCAGACCTAAAACTGGTTCCCCAATATCAAGTCTGGAAGCACTGTTAGTGACTTTGAAAACACACTCATCAACAGAAACACATTGGGATCCATATTGACTGTGATTGGTGGTTGCAACAAAGGGTAGACACTTTGCAAGGTAGCTCTGGGCTAGCTGCCAATCGTACAGCTCAGTTGGGATTTGTTAGTAGCATAGGACACAGATGTTATAGTACAAAATTGATGTACACTGAATCCAAACCCACGATCAAGTACCATTCAACACATACTAATAAGGGGTAACCAAATATTTATTAAAAGCTAGCCATAGATGAGGAAACTGAAGGAAAAATCTTACCTACCCTAATCTACCCTGACTGCTCATTACCCACAACTGTCCCTAACTAACCTAAGCTACACTTACTAATCGCATGTAACGAAACGTTCTAAACATCTACCCCCACCCCCTTTATGAGACGGGTCACATTGAGGACAACACATACTAACCTAAACACATACTATACTATCCTAAACAAATATATATTTTTTTGTATTTTTTTTTTTTTAACACACAAGAACCCCAACATAGCCCCCCACCCACCCACCCACACATGTAATAAGTCAAAAAAGAAACAAGCAGGACCCCCCACCCCACACCCACTAACACTAACTAAACTAACAGTCTATACTAACCTAACACTAAGCCCCCTAAGCCCACTAACTATAAGAACAAGGAAAGAGGAGGGAGGCGAGGGTATCATGTCCATCAAATCAAGTGTCTAGAGGTTGGCCCTCCGGAGGGTCCTCTTAATATCCTTGACCCGCCGTTTAATGTGCTGCACGTCCCGGCTCAGGTGGCTCACCTTGCGCAGCACTTTGTCCATCGTATGTTCAAGTCTATTGAAGGCTGCAGGGCCAACAGATGGAGCAGTGGCAGTCTGAGTACCGGTGGAGGAGGTCTGTGTGGGCTGTCCTGCACCGGTGGTAATGCTGGGTCCAGGAAGTCCAGCAGATGTTGGATCAACAGTGGCAGCTGTGGGTGGGGCCACCTGGCTCTGATTGGTGGTTGTTTCTGTGGTGGCTGTGGTAGGCAAAGTAGGCCCACCCTGTGGGAAGGCTCGCCATGCCCCGGAGGCCCGTTCATGACGATATCGCCGGCCCATCCTCCGGAACCCCGACTCCACCAGCAAGATGTGCTGGTATCGCTTGGCCTGGCGCTGAAATTCACGGACCTGGTCTTGAGTCATGTTAGCTGCTGTGAAGACAAAAGCAGATATGCTACATTAGTAACTGCATTGTGTGAAACGGCACAGCAAGTTAATCAGACATTACATCTACTGTACTTGTAACAGCTCATATCACGATACAGAGCATTGAATGTCCCTGAAGAAGTATATGGCAGGCCAGATAACAAAGGTCACATCACACAAAGCACATCCATAACCCACAAGATGGGTAACAACTGGCTTTGACTTGCAATCTGAGTTCTGACAGTTATCATCTAAGAATCATGCTGCATATCCTCCACCAAGCGCTGGGCTATAAATATCAGTGTACGGAAAGCAAAACTAAAGCCACATGGTCTGCAAGTTGCAACTGGACTTTCCAGTATGGTACCAAGTGCCAAACCTGAGTGTGTATACTAGTATGAAACCAAACCGTCACTTGTTCACAGGTATGTGTAACATACTGGTAGCATCAGTACTAGGTACCCCATTCAGAAACCCATGGCTGTGTTTGAGGGGGGGCGGTGGATACACAACTATAATTTGCCAACAACATGTACACCGAGGAGTGTATAGGCGACTCCAAACATGTTTGTCTCTACAGACACACCACAGGTAAGGTCTATCTACAATTAGGAGTCATCAAACCCTAGAGCACTCATAGGGTCAGACATGTCAGGAAATGCAGAACTTAGTACACAACATATACTTCCAGTGAGGCCTGACTTACATCAGACACAGAGTTGCTAGAACACACATGATCATGAATTGCATGCACACCTAGGCCATTACACTCAGGTTCCACAGACTTGATGCACTACATGTGGAAGTACATGCTGCTAGGAGGTTCTACCTACTGTTTCAAACTTACATAGGTAAATAGGGAAGCAGATGTCTATTGGAAAGCTATTAGCTCTACCAATCTTAGAGAATGTGGGTCTGACAGGCTGACTAAATAGGGGCTGACTTCCATTGCGACTCTTGGTGATACAAGTTTCATACGCATGACTATCCCCGGTAGTCACAGTGGGGCCTACAGGGATGCCCTACAATCCCTACATGATACCATTGGATACGCATAGGCAAACTCAAAACATGTGAGAACTGCATTCCCACTCATGGAACAAGTGAAAAGCTTGCCCAACGCATCACACCTTGCTATGCGTCCAACTCACATGAGTCCATAACCAGCAAACACAACACATAACAGACATATCAACACTTACTGGAGTGGTCAGGGTCCAATGTACAGAGGGAGGGGCAGGGACTCGTGGAAGCCATCCTGTTGTTACAGTATAGTCAATTGATGTGGCCCAGCTATGGTGATTTGCACCAACCATGGAGATGTGCAGCCATGTGCATACACTTGGACTCCCATCCATATTTGGATTGTGGCTCAACTAATTCCATCAAACATCTTAAGATGTTAGCTGAGGGCTCCTTACACATTTTCACAATGTTTTCAAATCATGAACTGACATGTATCCAAAAAGATCAAGAAACACAATAATCCCACACATTCATACTACTTCTGTGAACGCTTTTCTTCCACACTCACCAGGCTAACATGAGACCAATGTCTGAGCCACTTTGATATTATCAATTGACGTGAAAGCAGCACTCATTTTCAGCATCATGTAGTGATTCTAAAGTCAGTCTAGCAATTGCGTCAACATAGTTGGCCTAAATGTTGGTACATCTGTACTTCTCTGTCAATAGTACCCTATATAGACATGATTGGCTCTTATTTTGTTAGCTGTGCTGACAAAAAGGTCGCACCAATTTCCTTCATGGTAAAGTTACCTGTAAGTTTGCTGAGCACGTGCTACCTGACAGCTAGCAATTGTGATCCTTGCCATAGTGCATCAATGATCCCCTTATATTTCCCCAGCATTACACACAGTCATCAAGTTAGCTGGCAGACATTGCACTAATCCCCTGATGTCACTACAGAGCATTTAATCGTGGCACATTAACAATAGTTGTACTCACCAACAGTGCCACCAATCATGATTCCCAGGTGGTCCAAGAGATCCTGCTCCCTGGTGATGAGGTCTGCCCACCGGTGCTTCCGCTGTTGGTCACTACTCTGGCTGGCATACATACGCTGCAGGTGATGCAGCACCTTTCCCCACCAGATTCTGCGCGCCTCTGTCGGATACCCCTGTATGACCCTGCCCCCTGCCTGGATCATGAGCGGCAAGAAATGTGTCACCAGCCAGATGAAGCCCCCCAACTCCTCTTCCCCCATCCTGCCAAGACGTGGCCTACCAGACATACTTATAGATGAAGATAAGGAATAGGGGTAAAAGAAATAGAAAGGGGAAAAGGGTGAAAGTAGGGGTAAAAAGACAGAAAAAAGTGAACCTGAACACTAAAAGAGCCCAACTATCCCCAAACTAACACTACCCACAACAGACTCCCACAAACAAGAAATACAGAAGATAAATGGACAAATGTAGACAAAACACAGTACTACAGTATACACAAACAATATTTATTTCACAAAATGACTTTACAGATAGCACACAGGACAAATACAGCACAAAATCTCTGGACAACACTCTCTACACAGCCACACAGTCTCGAAGGATCATAGACTGCAAAGTGAAAGTGAAAGTACACCCACTGTACATGATCTGTAAACAGGATATCCCATTACTTCACTTCCTGTATAAAAAGTCCCACCTTTTTCGCATTAAGCGTCATTTTTTGTTGCACAAAACTGTATTTGCGTCATTTTTTTTGACGCACAGATGTGAATATTAACTCGCATCCACATAATGATACATGGACTGTACAAATATCTGGATGCGGGCTAAATTTCACTTCTGTGCGTCAAAAAAAATGACGCAAATACAGTTTTGGTAAACAAAAAATGAAGCACACCGCTAGGGACGTCAAAATTACAGTGCATTAACTGGTTTGGGGCTTTTTTACTAGTTTTTTGGTTATTTTACATTTGGAACACATCAGAGATTGGCTAGTTGAAGACAGTATGGTGTTGATGGTGTATGTTCACATATGTGACATCATACTGCAGCGGAACATCATCCACTTCACCCTTCACAGTATTTTTACAGTTGGCTGACGTCATAGATGGTCATAAGTGTGGCCTACATAAATGGGTGGCACAAATTGTGCATGTTTGTCATAAGGAGAGGATAGCATTGTGACGCACATATGTACAATACCTAAATTCCTTTGGCTCAAAGTGTGTGCTTTGACAACTAATGTGTTGGTTGACCAAGTGTGTGTGGATATCACATAAAGCATAATTGTACATATGGTTGTATGAATGTGACGTCCATGTGTCCAATCCTAAGATGCAAGTCAAATTTAAAATGAGCAAGGGCATGTGTTAGTCATACATGTAACAACACCCGTAAAGTATACTTCCAAGTTTTAGGGTCACGTAGACACCACATGTGACATAGCATGCACCAGATGGATGGCAGACGGATATTGACTGAGACTGTTTGGAGGACAAACTAGACAGTTGACATGTCAAACTGTGTAAGTCATGTGTTTTTGAAGGTGACAAATGAACCCAAGGGCTGTGTTACACGGCTTAATTAGTATCAATGGTTGACGGTGTATTTGACATAATGGCATCTCCTATGCTGGCCCAGGCATCATCAGGGGCAGTGCTTTTTGAAATGGGTGGTGTGCATGGAGGTGATCACAGGTGTGGGCTGCATCTGTTTCTCACCAGTCCTGTAGGTGAGACTTGCATTCTAAGGGCCAACAGACATTTTCACAAGGGGAAGCAATCTACATGTGCTAACAGGGCTTTGAAACTAGAAGACAGTGTATAAATTGACCTGACGTCCTTGCAGTCAGATGTAATATGACAATGGCATACCTTAGGAAAGGGTGTAGCACACTGGTTTGCTAATGTTGGTCTGTGTGTGTAGAGGAGGTATTATCAGGGTACACATCTTAGTATTCCAGGGACCTCCTCCGACAGGTGGGTTGTGACCAGGTGCATGGGTGTGTCACGAGTTAGGAAATGGGCTGACATGTACATGGAATGTCATGTGCGCAATGCATGTCATATGTGTGGCACTTGTGCTGTCTCTGTTCTGCTTCTATGGGACTCTAGTCACAGATATTCCTTGCAAATATTGGATGCAGTTGGACTTACTGATGTCAAGGGTCTGGTCAGGCATTCCTGTTAGTGATGCCAAAGCACATTGACTGCCTCATGTATGAGGCTTGTTTTCCCCTTATTGAGTGATGGTGTCATAGTTGTGTGCCATATGCTGCGTTGGACCTTGCTTTCAACATGTATGTGTGAAATAGTTGTGGTCCTCTGCTATTGGCCTTCAAAGGAGATATGTACATGATATATGTCATTAAGAGTGTGTGTGTATGTGACCATTGTATGTTAGGCATCACATTAGCTTTGGGATGTTCCGTGTCCTACTCAGTATCTCAGCAATGCTCCATGAGGCAACACTCTTATTCTGATAAGTAGAGATGAAGGTGTGCAAAAAGGAATAGCCAGACCATGATATGGTGATTAGAATAGGTGTTTATTTAAATTAGTTAACTAAAGTGGTGAAGGTGATCATATTCAGAAGAAATTATTTACAATCTGTTGCCGTCTGCATATACCAGCAGCTGTGTTCTGTAGTTCCCCCTCCTGTTGCAGGCCAGCATTCTCCTCTTCCTCCTCTTCAGGCATGTGTGGCTCTGGTTCCAGGAGGGGAATGTTTATTTTGATACAAATGTTGTGCAATATTGCACATGTGAGGATGATCCTACAGACCATCTCGGGGAATATAGGAGGCTACCACCAGTGATGTCGAGGCAGCGGAACCTTGACTTGAGGATGCCGAAGGTCCGCTCGACAATGCTGCGTGTCCTCCTATGGGCCTCGTTGTATGCACGCTCTGCAGCTGTACTTGGGTTGCTAAATGGTGTCATAATCCATGGCTGGATGCCATACCCCTGATCAGCTGCAAGAGAAAATGAATGGGATCATGTTGATGTAGCTGGCACTATTGAAAAGACCTTTCATGGCAGCAGTTGTCTTGTGTTATCTGTGACTCTTTCGTGTACTAATGTGACATCCTATGCTTGTGGGCTGTACCATCTGCATTGTGTTGTTTCCTTGGCTGAACAAGTGTTTGTCTGCTAACAGTTTGTCAGCAGTATGTTTTGGGATTTGCAGTACAGTGTGCCATCCCTAGCATTGTGACTTGTGATACAGGTGTCCGTGTGTCTTCACTGGGGGTGAGATGATAGTTCCATGCACAGTTAAAATTGAAAGTGTTGTTAACACGTTCATATCAAAGTACCCTGGACATCCCCTACCTTGAAACTTATGCAATGTATTAATGTAAAGGTCATTGGGACACTTACAATTTGCAAGGTGACATTTAGGCAACCACACTCATTGACGTCTTCACATTAGGCTGTACAGTAATTTCCAATGTGTGACAGGTTCAATGGTGACTTAAGAAACATGGCTAGTGATGTCACGACCTCAGTGTGTTCCTGTTGACATGTTGCTGTTGTGGTGTATGTGTTGTGTGTCCTAGAGGGTTGCTGTGCAGTGAGTATATAAGTAGGTTTTTGTACTTACCAACAAGTAGTCCATTGCCATACCCACCATCCTGGAAGTGTTCATTGATGGTGCAGTGACGGAAGATGTATGAGTCATGTACACTCCCAGGATATTTAGCCACGATGTTGGTGATCAATCCCTGGTGATCGACAATGGCCTGCACGTTGATGGAATGTGTGTGCTTCCTGTTGGGGTAGAGGTGTTCAGTTGCAGCAGGTGGCACAAGGCGTACATGTGTGTAGTCGATTGCACCAAGGACGAGTGGGAAGGCACTGATTGCGTAGAACCCCTGTTTTGTTTCCTGCTGCTTCTGCAGTGTGTTAAGGAAGCAGATGTGGCGGGTGTCAGTCGAATGATGGCATCCAGTACTTTGGGCAAAAAGGTGGAGAATGATGGTTGTGATATTCCGCCAACCAGGGCACCAGTTGTTTGGAAAGAGCCACTTGCCAGCATGTGAAGTATGGCAAGCAGCTTGGTTTCTGTTGGGATGGTGCGGGGTGTCACCAAAGTGGGGGCCAACTGCTGTTCAATGTTGCGCAGCAGCTGCTGAATGGCCTGCCAGTTCAACCGGTACCTCTGTATGATGTCGTGTTCCCTGAGGCCCTGAAGGGTTGTTCTTCGGCGGAATATCCTCTCCTGCCTTCTGCGCTGCCTTTGGGTTCCCTGCTGGTGTTGTTATAGCTGCTGTTTTTGCTGCTGGGCTCTGCGTCTGCGTGCACGCTGGATTAGGATCACCTCCATGGCTCCCTGTTGTTGCTCTGTTGCTCTGCTGTTTGTTCTGTGTGTTCTGATTAAATACAGGTGTGTTTGCCCATTTTAATGCCTGCCCTGACCCAGGCGTTCATTTTTTACACAAATCGGGGTGTGCGTCATTTTCTGGCTCCGTCTCCCGCCGTGCGTCATTTTTACCCGAAAGCATAAATACGACGCACGGCCGTTTAAGCCATTTTTTGGACGGGAACGTCTACCTTGCATATAATTAACGCAAGGCGGGTTGCCCCATCCAAAAAATGATGCACACAGTGGAATTTTGTCACCTGCGGGCTCGGGCGTCAAAGTTTAAATACGGGGCAACATTTGCGCTGATTGGCGCAGACGGAGTATAAATATGCCCCACAATTGTATTTTGCAAGTTTGCGCCACTTTTGCGTCAAAAAGTGATGCAAATGTGGCGCTAAAAAAGTATAAATATGGGCCCATATGTTTTACCAGCAGTGGACTCTACATCGTGGAGCCCTTTGGAGGTGTTCCATGTCGTTTTTTGATTCCCTGCTGAATACAATGCTGTGCTGGACTGTGAGGTACATGCACAGTTTACCCTGACCGTAATACAGGGTGGCTACTATCACCATACTGGTTTGCAGTTGGACTGACATTTGGAGGCTCTTGAGTACATAATCCATCTTCCTAACTGTACCTCTGCAACTGCAACTACAAACATTATCATTTAAAAAGCATAAACCCCTGGTCCATGGTGGATTGATTCACTGGTGCCAAACATGTAGTGTGACTGTCGCTTTATGTTGCAAAACTCTGGGGTAGATTTATTAAAATCTTGTAAAGTTGCCGTGCTGCGTTACTCTAGAAGGAGAGGACAGGACAGTGCCATATTTAGTCCGCTGCTGCTCTCTTTCCTAGCACTGGTGCATGGGTATCCTTCCAGTACAAAAAGCTATGCTAGGACATACTTAAACAAATTTCTGACTTTAAGGGCCTGATTACAACTTTGGAGGACGGTGTTAAACCGTCCCAAAAGTGGCGGATATACCACCTACCGTATTACGAGTTCCATAGGATATAATGGACTCGTAATACGGTAGGTGGTATATCCTCCACTTTTGGGACGGTTTAACACCGTCCTCCAAAGTTGTAATCAGGCCCTCAGTGTGTGTTGTGCAGTGCAGCAGACGTGTAAAGGATAAATAAAAATCTTTCCAAAAGATAACGTCTTGCTTAAGGAGGGGTTATTTTTTGGGACGCCTACTTGACAAAAAGTAATGAAAAGTAGCATGAAGTGCTACTTTGCTCTACTTTTAGGCATCTTTCCAGGATAAAAATAGGTTGATGCTGGAAAGTAAATCACAAATCAACACTTTACATTGGTTTGTGTCACTTTCGGTGACTGCACTGGTGCAGTGTTGATAAATCTGTCCCTCTGTGTGGTCTCCACAACTGCAACAAAGGATGGAGAGTCCCTTCTATGTTGCTTTCTGGACATGATATCACCCATGCAACCTTCCTTACTAC
Organism: Pleurodeles waltl; assembly: GCF_031143425.1. Taxonomy (NCBI): domain Eukaryota; kingdom Metazoa; phylum Chordata; class Amphibia; order Caudata; family Salamandridae; genus Pleurodeles; species Pleurodeles waltl. Next base: position 704,717,893 of record NC_090448.1, read on the forward strand.
AATCCACTAACACATATGGGATGGTTTAGGAAATCCACATATTTTTCCAACCAGTTCTGAGCTCTGATTGAGAACTGAGTTCATTTGTCTATTTAGGCAGCTCTTTTTGCAGATTGGCGGTAACATGCTATTCCCATTAGGGGCACCATACTGTGTCCCACCCTTTACACGTTCTGAGGGCCATCTATCTATCTCTATATATACACACACACACACATCCCACCCACCCCACCACACACACACAGACACACACACACAGCATGACATACCTATAATTATGAGGACCGGCCATTGACCATAATGAAATGTGCATTTACTATTCTAACTCCACATGCACTTTGATAGTAGGGAAGGTTATAAAGCAGACCAGGGCAAATATAACTGCAATTTTAGTTTTTTGATGCACTCGCTCGAAACTACCTAAACACACTACAGGGATCGGTCCTCCTAAAGCACTGGTCCTCACAAGGATAGTGTTGTCTGGAAATTACAGTGTTTACCTATACTTGCCCCGACACACAAACACACACAGCCCATTGAGTCTAGTGAGCTGATGCCACTGGCAGCCCACTCTGGACATTGTTCCTACAAAGTGTCCTTGGGTTGTATTTCAGTCCCATAGCACACCTCATTTTAGTGTAAGCACTCCTTAGTGTGAGGAGATATCCCTCATCACCCAATCACCTTACTGCCACTAAACTTTGCTGCTCTATCCTAAGAATGGCACACTGTTCTGGGTGTCTAGTTGTGAGGCAGACATCTGCATCGCTTTTCTCCCACTCCCGTAAAGATATTCAATCACATCTTATGGCATGGGACAAATTATGAATGGGAGCTTTTCTATTTTGGCTTGGTTTCATGGAGATCGATCGATATAGTTGGGGTGGAGGATGGTACTTTTATTTATGTTTATTTCCGTTGGTCTGTTGTAAAAATCAATAATAACTACACAACCATAAAAAGACGAAAGAAAATGATAAATAAAAATGTAGGCAAGGTGGGGTTTGAGACAATAACAATATCCAAAGCACACATATTGTCAGTTTTAGACCTTTTTCTTTTCTTACTTATCCTTTATTATTTAGCAACATTTGTGTCCTTCTTAAATGTCTTTGAATGGCCATGTCAGATAACAAGAACCTAAACAAATGAGGCCCGTTTCCCTACAATTTCTGTAGGCCTAGGAGTGAAAATGACAGCTCACTGCAGTTGCCTTCTGAAGTTGTTTTTTAATCCACCCTGAAGCGCAAGTCATTCCCTGGCAGAACTCCTTGGCAAAGCCCTTTCTCGTAAGGAGGAATGGCCATTTGGTGAAAGCTCCAGGAATGCCACTCCTCCAGAACCTCTGAGCACAAGCAGTCTGGACCGTCAGTTGCCTGTATGACCCAATGCAGTCACTGTTCATTACCACTTAGCAAAGGATTGCGAAAGTGCAAGTACTTGCACATAACTTCTTGTACTAAGTCTAGTTCCCATATACTTACGGATCACTTCCAATTTAGTACAATAAGGCTTAGAGACTAGAGAAAACATCCCTTGACTGGTTAAACAAGGCTTTTCTCAAGTTGCACTGGCACAACCACAAATGGTGACCAGGAGCCAAGGCAAGAACCAGACAACAAGAATTTAGTAGTCAATTTGTCTCCAAGACAGCTTTCCACAGATGAGCTCTGTGCTTTGAATAAAGGGTTAGGCTTCGTACCCACCCCTAAGAAAGACTTTTTCCGCCTTAACTGTGAACTTTCTAAATTTTTTAGAAAGATCCGGTTACACTTCTTTTTCAAGGACAAACCTGTTGAACCATGCAGGGAAGACTCCGGCCTCAGAAATCCATTGACCTTCATTCCTCCCACCACTGCCTTGCTGTGCGATCTACTCGCATTTGAGAAGGCGGTCTTAACAGATGTGAATAAACTGCGACCTAAACACACCTTCATGAATATCTCATCACGTGAAAGAGAAACTCTCAAGACATTGGCACTCCACCTGAGCATAGTCATCAAGCCGGCAGATAAGGAGGAGCTATAGTTATTCTTGAGGCACAGGCATATAGACAGGAATGCGTACGTCTCCTGAGTGACTCTACCTACTATGCCCCCATTATACAGGATCCGACTGAGAGATTACGACCCAAGATACAAACCATGATCAACGAAGCAGAAACAAATGCTTTGATTTCTCACAAGGAGGCTGAGTTTTTTGACACTCTCCATCCATGCATACCGTACCTTTACTGCCTCCCCAAGATCCACAAGGATACACGACCACCCCCCCCAAGGCGACCCATCGTCTCAGGTCTGTCCTTGAACCACTATCTATCTTCTGTGATCACTTCCTACAACCTATTGTGAAGGAGACCTCCACTTCCTTGAAGGATATTAAAGATGTCCTTAACCTTATCAACAATATCAATACCACCGAATAGGTGCATGCCCTGATAAGCCTGGATGTGGAGTCCCTGTATACAAACATACCTCAGGAAGCTACCTTCGGGTTGTTGAAGACGCACTGGCTAATTCCACATAGACCTCTCCGACTCCTCTCCATTTTATCATGCAATGTGCTTCCCTGGCCTTAACTGAAAATGTCTTCCAGTTTGAAGATCAACTTTATCATCAAATACGCGGGACATCGATGGGGAGTACCTTTGCTCCCAGTCTGGCCTGCATTTACATGTATCATTCTGAGCAATGAGTCATACTTAACAGCTCGAATCCATGTGTGGACAATATATGATCGACGATATCCTGATCATATGGCATGGCCAGATACAAATGGTTGGTTCATTTACCACCTGGATCAGCGGACTGGACCCTCTCTTAAGGTTCACCTCAACCGTTTTAACCACTCAGCTCTCTTTCCTGGACCTTATGATTACCATGAACCAGGGCAAATTAGAGACCAGCACCTACCACAAGAAAACAGGCTTCAACAACTTGCTTTTATATGAAAGCCACCATCCCAAAGCATAATGGGACAATCCACCTTACGGTCAATTTCCGCAGCTCCGCCTCAACTGCAGTAATAATTCTACTTTTGAACGCGAGCAGATGACCTCACACGCAAGTTACATGATAGACATTACCCACGTAAGATAATCAACTCAGCTCGCAAATGGGCACATAATATGCATACAGAGTAATTACTGACAACTGAATCGAACAATTCAGACCCTCAACTGATGTGTGTTTCCACTTATGCCCCTTTTTCCAACACAATTAAGAAACTGATCAATAAACGATGGTCCATGCTTTGTAGTGGCGGGGAGTCATTTCCCAAACCTTTGTTTGCTTTCAAACGGATAAAGAACATTAAGGACCTAGTAGTACACACTCGCCCCAGGACAGAATCTAGACAGACTACATTATGGCAACTTCCACCAGTACAAGGTCACCACCCATGTGGGAGTTGTAACGTATGTTCTTTGACCAAACGAGTTGAAGCCTTAGATTTTCAACCTTTGGGCAGATGGCGCCTCTTGAAACATACTATTTGAAACACTCGTAATTGTATTCACATGATTAAATGCCCCTGCGATTTACGCTACATAGGAATGACTACAAGACCAGTTAAGATTAGGATCAATGAACATCATAGTAACATCAGGTGCGGACGCACAGCAACCAAATTGAGCATTCATTTCCTTGAGACAAAACACACTCCCAATGACTTATGGAGGGTAGTGCTTGAGGCCCCTAACCACCTAACTAATGGCCCCCAGAGTCTATTTGAAAGGGAACAAAGCTGAGTGTTCAAATTGGGGACCCATATCAATGGGTTAAATTATGATATACTATAGATGAGTTTCCTCACAGATTCCTGATCGGCCCAGTGAGAATTGCATCACTGAGCTATTTAGCCAGCTATTGATTTTCCCTAATAATTAGCATTGTGAGTCTTGTGGTATGATATACCCTTGCCCAACAACCAGCTACTTATACTCTTTGGTGACTTATATGACACCTTAGTTGCCTTCAGAGACAATAATACGATTCACATACAGATGATACCTTCAACAGCTTTGTTGTCGATATGCATGATGTACCTGCGGTGTCCCCCTTCTTTTCTTTCCCTTTTTCTTTTTCTTTTACTCTTCGTATCAGCTTTGCATTCTGTTGATTTTACCTGCTCAATCTCTCTTCCCACTCAAGTGTGGCTAGAGAGTATATTAAGCGTCACTCCGATGTTGATGGAAACCTCCTTTGGCTCCCTCACGGATGCCCACGTGAGACCTCTTTCTATTGATATGAATGGGTGGGGCCGACATACACATGTTGTGCTCCTACACTTTGCCCCTCATTCTGATTGGATTCTCCTGAGTGACCTGATCCTTTTTACCTAACGTCCGCGTCTATCCCAACACTTCCGGGATTGCGGCCGTCGGGTACGTCACCGGCTACAGACCACGTCTCAATGTGTAAGTACACACTACTATGACGGAACTCAGGGACGCCTGTTACATGTTTAGATGAGGACGCTACCGTAGTCCTCTCCCTTTTGCAATGTTTGATGATGTTTTCACGCCAGTACGTGTGTACTTAATATGACCAGCACAGACTCTAGTTACGCCTGCTACCGTCTAGATCTAGTGGAGTTTCACATCTTTGACTGCACTCTTTAGCTAATACTGAGCTACGTACTATTTAGCAAACTATGGCCCTCATTACAACCCTGGCGGTCGGTGGTAAAGGGCGGTAAAACCGCCAACAGGCCGGCGGAAAACAAAATGGAATTAAGACCATGGCGGAAACCGCCAACATAGACAGCCACTTCAACACTCCGACCACTACGGCGGTATAGACAAACAGCATGGCGATCACAACCAACAGTCAGGCGGAAGACAATGTACTGCCCACACTATTATGACAGGCCAATCCGCCACCTCTTCCGGGGCGGATTCAATGTGAACAAAAACACGGCAGAAACAGGACTTGGAAGGGAAAACAATCACCTCTACACAACCCACGAGGAACCAGGACGGCATGGAGCCTGAACTCCAAATACTCCCTGCGATAGTCTTCCTGCTCCTCTACCAGGAGGATGACCGACGGCAGCGACGACCACAGTGAGTACTGTACCTACAACACAGGGGAGGGGGAGGGAAAAGAGAGTGACTCACACACGCAACACCCCCACCCTCACCCACTACAACATACACACAAATACATCCTGCAACATTACATTTACACCCCCCAACCTCCCCCCGGAAGAACGCAAGGACAAAAGGAAATGATTGTAACTATTGTAATCAAGAAAAATCCATTAGTCAAAAATGTATATACACTATAAACAATTATGTACACCAAGAATTGAAGTCCAGGTACTGCACCTATATAGTCCGTGGACCACTGGGCCCAAAGTGCATGGCGAGGCCCACACTCGATACCCGATTGAAATGGAGAGAACACTGCAGGGGCATCAGATTGAAATAAAACAGGCACCTCAGGGGGCACCTCAGCCGGATGAGTGCACGACGCCAGCTCCACGAGGGGCCTCCATGCCCATTGCTGTATCCTGGGGAGTGCAAAGCCACAGTCTCTCCAGTGGGTGTTTTGCCCACTGCTTTATCCTGGGGAGGGCAAAGCCACAGTCTCTCAAGTGGATGCCTTTCTCCACTGGTTCTGGAGGGGGCATGGTGCCCAGAGTGCTTCATCCTGCCAAGGACAGACGTAGTGGATGCCATACTCCACTGGTTCTGGAGGGGGCTTTGTGCCCAGAGTGCTTCATCCTGCCAAGGACTGAGGTAGTGGATGCCTTTCTCCACTGGTTCTGGAGGGGGCATGGTGCGCCGAGTGCTTCATCCTGCCAAGGACAGAGGTAGTGGATGCCATACTCCACTGATTCTAGAGGGGGCTTTGTGCCCAGAGTGCTTCATCCTGCCAAGGACTGAGGTAGTAGATGTGACACTCCACTGGGTCTGGAGGTGGCTTGGTGCCCAGAGTGCTTCATCCTGCCAAGGACTGAGGTAGTGGATGCCTTTCTCCACTGGTTCTGGAGGGGGCTTGGTGCCCAGAGTACTTCATCCTGCCAAGGACTGAGGTAGTGGATGCCTTTCTCCACTGGTTCTGGAGGTGGTTGGTGCCCAGAGTGCTTCATCCTGCCAAGGACTGAGGTAGTGGATGAGATACTCCACTGATGGTGGGGCAACATAGAAGCTGCCCAGGCCCCTGGAACTGACCACCAGCCTCGTACGAATGACCAGTGGGGATGGCAACCATGTCTGCCGTGGTGCCACTGGCTCAGGATGTTGCGGGGCCGCTGGCGGCGGGGTCAGTAGCGGCGGTGCTTGTTGCGGTCATTGGGGCGGCGGTGCTTGTGGCGGTCATTGGGCCGGCAGTGCTGGTGGCGGCCTCACTGAGTGCGGTGCAGGTGGCTGGCTCACTAACTGCAGTGCTGGTGGCTGGCTCACTGACTGCCGTGCTGGCGGTGGTGTCAGTAGGGGCGGTGCTGGTGGCAGCCTCACTGACTGCGGTGCTGGCGGCGGTGTCAGTAGCGGCGGTGCTGGTGATGGGCTCACTGACTGCGGTGCTGGCAGTGGTGTCAGTAGCAGCGGTGCTGATGGGCTCACTGACTGCGGTGCTGCTGAAGGGCACAGTGTCTGCGGTGCTGGTGAAGGGCTCAGTCTCTGGGGTTCTGGCGGCGGTGTCTGTGGCGGTGGTGCATGTGACGGTGCCGGTGGCGGTCTTGTCCGCCGTGAAGGTTGGCGGCGACATTGACTTGACTTTCTTTTTCAGGCCCTTCCCCACCTTGGATGGTGGCACAGCTGTCTTGCCACTCCCAACTATTGTCTTGGCTGAGCCCTTGGTGGCAGGTGTTTTGGCCTTCCCCCTCCGGGATGTGGGCAACTTCTTCTGTTTTGGAGGTGGGGGAATGTCCTTGGACTCGCTCCTTGGGACACCAGCAGCAATGTTGCTTGGTGCACTCCAGAATCCGGATATTGCTGGAACAACTGTGCCCGGTGATGTGGTGGCTGAGGTGCTGGGTTGGCACCTCGAAAGGCGGGCCCTAAGGGACGAACGGGGGGAGGTGTAGGGAAGAGGTCAAGATTTGAGAGGAAAAGCTTTTTTGACACACTGGGACGGGTAGATGGAGGGGGTTTGGTAGTGGAGGAAGAGGTAGTGGTTGTAGGAGGTGTTCATATGCTGACTTTGGGTGAAGGTGCATGGGCTGGAGGCTATCGTGAGGTGGATGGCTGTTGAGTGGGTGTGTGACTGCATTTGTGTAGTTTGGGAGGAGGGCTCACAGACACACTGGGAGAGGACACAGGGGATGTGTGAATGGTAGTGGGGTGGTGAGTGCACGTGAGCGGTGTGTGGTGATAGGTGTGCTGCTGATGGAGGTAGTGGCTGAAGATGTGCATGCTGGTGTAACTGGAGACGTGACAGGGAGGGAGGAGGGAGACGTGGAGGAGGGGGGCACAGCGGAGGCAGTGGATGTTGGCATGTGTGCATAGGTATGATGCTTGTGTGAGTGCTTGTGGGATGTGTGGTGCTTATGTTTGCCAGAGCCACCCTTGTGTGTTGAGGTGTGTGCATGCTGATCTGATGGTGTGCTTGGGATAGGCTGATGTACTGGGGGTTGGGTGGAGGAAGTTGGAGGGGGAGGCTGGACACAGGGACAATGGCTGCCATCAGTGCTGAGGCCAGAGCCTGAAATGCTCGCTGTTGGGCTGCCTGGCCAGAATGAATGCCCTCCAGGTTTTTTTTTTTAAACCAAATTTTGTTGATTTTATAAACAATTCAAAACAGTTTACATTGTACTTCCTTCTTCTCTATCTTTTTGTGTAACACATTGGATTTATTTATTTGCGCACTTAAACTGGTAGTGATTCATTTTTAATAAACATTATTTATTTGGTATCATCGAAATCCAACTCCCCCCTCCCTATTCCCACCCTAATCCCTCGTTCCGGATACTTATTTAATGATAATACATCTGCAATAGGAAAGTTGGAGACTTTCAATTAACTTAGTTGTGTCTCTGGAGGTAGTTTGCATGTGTAGGGGACTGCTGACTTTGTCCATGTGAGAGCTATGTTTTGTTTTTGAGGGCTGAATGCTCTTGTGTATTTGTAAAGGCAACTTGGGCGTGGTTATGGAGTGTTGGGGGAGTGCTGTATGGTTAGTTCGTTTTTTAGTGAATCCATTATTAGTTACCAGTTATCTGATACTTCAGGAGGTCTGATCCCGGTTCTGTCTTCTTTTTCTAGCAGAGTACCCTCGGCAGAAGCCCACTTAAGAAGTTCATTTTTCCAACTTGTTAGTTTAGGGCCCACCGGATTTTTCCAGTTGCTGGCTATTTCTCTTTTCGCCAGGGTTAGGGCTAGGTCTAGGAATCTGTCTGAGGCTTTATGTTTAGTAGAATGTGTAAATGTGTGCAAGAGGCAGGTGTCAATTGAACATGACACAGTCCTACCTAGTATCTGGGATACTTTTTGGCAAATCTCAGACCAGTAAGATGTCAGTGTTTGGCATTCCCAAAACATGTGGTTGAATTCTGCATCTATTGTCTTACATCTTGGACAGCACTCTGCGGTTTTGTTGAAGTATTTGTTAATACGGGCGGGTGTAAGGTAGGCTTGATTTAGGACATAAAAATTGATCAGTTTAAATCTGGCATTCTGCGATGCTTTAGGTAAGTTCTGTAGTGTACGTTCCTATTCTGTTTCAGAGATATCTCTGTTAAAGGTTTTTTCCCATTGTTGTTTCAGGTATGGAAGGGGGACTGTATTATCTGTTCTAATCAATGCATATAAAGTAGAAATAACCCTAGTCTTGGGAGTTGAGGATGCCAGGTACGTGCACATACCCTGCGCTAGTGGTTCAGAATTTTTTGTTCGCCAGTGGTTGCCTATGCTAGCCCTTATGGTCCCGTAAGTTAAAAAGTGTTTCACTGGTATGTCATATTGTGCTCTAGGGTCTCAAACGATTTAAACTTATTGTTCTCGAATAATGTGCCTACAGTATTAACCCCGGCCTCCAGCCAGTCTCTGAGTTCAAGTTCAGCCCTTTTCTGAGTTATTGCTTGCAGCGCATTGAGAGGAAGTTCCGCTGAATAGGGAGTTTTAGTTTTAGCTTTGTGTAAGTATGATTTCCAACATTTAGCTATTATTTTCACTTCTGGGCTGTCCTGCTTTTCTTCTTTTGTGGGGTCCAGCAGTATTTCAAACAGTCTTGCTTTCTGTGGCACGGAGGACTCTGCACTAGGTTGTAACACCAGGCTGTTAGAGATCCATAGTGCCAGCCATTGTAATTGAGCCGCAATGTAATATGACTCAAAGTCAGGAGTTGCTAGGCCCCCACTTGACATCTGTCTTTGGAGCTTTATTAGAGCCACCCTTTTCCTGCCGCTACCCCATATAAATGAGCTTGCTGTTGAATTCATATCCCTGAAAAAGGACTTAGGAATCCCTATCGGAAGGGCCGCGAAATGGTATAACAGTCTTGGTAGTACTATCATTTTAAGAATCGCGATGCGACCCATCACCAACAGAGGGAGTGTCTGCCAGAATGCCATGCAGGATTTTATGGAGCGGAATACACCGCCCAAATTTCCATCAAAAATGTCTCTAGTCTCATGATATATTTTTACTCCTAGATATGGAAGCCTGTCAGGTATCCATCTAACCATTCCCAAAGTCAGTGGGGGTTGATGATGTTTCACTAGGGGGAATAGACGCGTTTTGTCCCAGTTTACTTTTAGGCCTGAGTGTTTTTCGAAGTTGGACAGCATTAGTTGAGCTACAGGGAGATCCCTCTGCATGTCACCCAAAAATATCAGGAGGTCGTCTGCATATAAGGCTATGAAATGTGTTACGTTTCCGATCAGTATTCCAGGTCCTCCCTGTCCCGCCCTGGCCGTCGCAGCCAGATGTTCCATTGCTAGTGCAAACAACAGGGGGGAGAGGGGGCAACCCTGTCTCGTCCTGTGTTCCACCGCGTACCTGGATGATATAATACGTCCCGCACGGACTCTAGCTGCAGGGTTAGTGTAAAGCAGTTTCACCCATGCGATATAATCAGGGCCAACTCCCATTTGAGCCATAACTTTATAAAGGAAGTCCCATTCTAGGCTATCAAAGGCTTTTTCAATGTCCACTGCCAATATGCCCGGGGATTCATGACTGCGAAGAGCCTGCGTATGTTTCCTGCAGTGTTACGGCCTGGGATGAAGCCTGCTTGGTCTGGGTGGATGAAAGAAGGCATCAGCGGAAGGAGTCTAGTTGCCAAGACTTTGCTGAGTATCTTATAATCGAGGTTCAGCAAGGAGAGGGGCCTGTATGCCCCCATCCCAGTTGGGTCCTTGCCAGGTTTGAGCAGCGGGACTATAATGGCTTCCCTAGTGGTTTCAGGCAACAGGCCCTGATCCTTGGCGTATTTAAACATTTTTTCCAAGCAGGGTATGAGTATCTCAGCAAAGGTTTTGTAAAATTCGGCAGGCAGGCGGTCAGTACCAGGTGTTTTTCCCCTTGCCAGGTCTTTCACAGCCCCTTTGATCTCATCTGGTGTGATATTTCCTTCTAATGCATCGGTGGGTGTTGGTTCCCAGGGTTTTAAGTTTATTGTTAATAAGTATTGCTCAGTTAGGTCTCTGTTTAGGTTAGATCTTTTTTGGTATAGTGATTCATAAAAAGCCAAGAACTGGGCATTAATCTGTTTTGGGTCGTGTATGTGGGTCCCATCTCTTGTGGTCAGGTTCATTATTGGGGGGGATTTTTCTGACTGCGATATTACCCAGGCAAGCAGTTTACTCGCTTTATCTCTTTCGCTATGCACTCTTGCGAGATACTGCTTATGGTCGAAACATCTGAGGCGCTCAACACAGTGTGCTACTTTTGATCTGTTTTCCTGAATTTGGGGTTGTAAATGAGGGTTTCCAGGCCTATTTTTCTCTGTTTCTCTTAATATATCTTCGGCCTTCTCAGTCTCTCCCAATAAGGTCCTACGAATTGCTACTGTTTCAGCAATGCATCTCCCTCTTATTACTACTTTAAAGGCATCCCATTCTATCAGCCCGTTAGTCGTGGTGTTGTTGTTTTCTTCGAAATAACGTTCTATGGCTTGGTGGATATCTTCTCGGAAGGGGGGATCTTCTAGTAATTCGGGTCTAAGTCTCCATGTGGGTATGCATGGGATGGGGGACCCCCATCCTAATGATAGCAACTGGGGGTTATGGTCAGATATTGTGCGAGACAAGTATTCTGTGTTTAATACAAGTAAGTGTATGTCCGGTGAGCACAAGAAGGAGTCTAATCTAACATGGAGCTCGTGGAGGGCAGAGAAAAAGGAGTAGTCTTTGGCACTAGGATGTAGTTTACGCCAGGTATCGATGAGGCCCCAATTTGCCTGCCATGTGGTGAACTGTTGAGCTATCTTCATTAATGGAGAGTGTGGCAGGGGAGGATGTGATCTGTCTGCACCTACGTCACTTACACAGTTAAAATCACCACCCACTATTACCGGTGTTTGCAGGAATGTCGCTAATGAATTGGATAGTCGAGTAAAGAAGTCGCCCTGTCCTGTGTTAGGGGCGTATACATTGATTAGTGCTATGTCCTTCCCCTCCAGTCTGCCTTTGATCAATACGAATCTCCCCTCTGGGTCCACCTGGCTATCTGTCAACTAAAATGGGACCCCTGCTCGGATCCAAATCAGAGTGGCCCTCGAGTATGCTGAGTAAGTAGTATAGAAAGCCTGACCTCTCCATCTTTTTTGTAAGGCTTTGCCCTCTTTCGATGTTAAATGAGTTTCCTGTAACATAGTTATTTGAATACCCCTTCTCTGTAAATAAGAAGATATCTTATATCTCTTGACTAAAGAGTTCATACCCCTGATGTTCCAGGTAAGGACCTTATATGATTTCGGTGTAGCCATAGTAATGTTTTTGTGGTTCTACTGAGGGGTGATTCCTGGTAGCCTAGTATTATGCTGGGTTCCCTGGTGATTTCTTGCTCCCTGCTCCATTTTGCAATTTCTGTGGTAATTCTCGGACCGATATTAAACCCTAGAAAATTCCCCAACATAATAACTCCCCAACTCCCCAAACCTAGGACAAAAGTCGAACCTCTCTCGCCCAAACTTGTGTGAAAAAAAAAAAAGTTAACTGTCCAACCACGTGGGGGGTGCCTCAGATAGCAAACCGAAGCTCAACAGGGCGACCTCTCTTCAGCCCCCGGGTGGAAGAAAGACTGAAATTCAGTGGCTCTAGGGTTTCGATTATCGGGTGTCAGTGGGCTAGACTCTTCTTGCAGACTTTTAATTCGGTTTTAGAAGCCGTAGGTGTACTCCTAGTTGTCCCTGAGGTTTACATATATCATATCTCCCAGGAGCTCTGTTTGTAATTCAAGCATGTACTTCAGATTATGGTGTCTGACGTCCCTGGGGTTACATCTGGGCCGTTTTGGTTAGGCGTGAGTGACAAATCTGATTCATGTTCCGAGTCTGATTGGTTTACGTCACTATGCGTTTGCTTAGATGAACTCTGTTCAGAACAGCCGAGGGACGCAGCTGCCTCCACTGCTTTTTGACGGTCGTTTAGAATCTCCAGAGGGGATGGACTAGTGCGTCTCGTAGTATTTCTGCTGTTAGATTTTCCTTTAAGGTTTAGTTGGTGTTTTTCAGGGTTAATTCGTTTCTCGTTGAGATGTTGCTTGTCCAACCAGTTCCAAACCTCCTCCGCCGAGTTAAAAAACTGTGTGCCTGTTGTGGTTACTATTCGGAGTTTGGCCGGGAATAGCATCCCGTATTGGACCCCTAGATTTCTGAGTCTTTGTTTGGCCTCCCTGAAAGAAGCCCTCTGCTTTAATACTTCTCGCGTGAAATCAGGGAAGATCCGAATCACTTGGTTGTCCAATAAGCAGTCTCCCTTTTTCCTGCTTTGGGTGAGTAAATGGTCTCTGTCTTTATAGTGCAATAGTTTGGCCACCACCGGTCTAGCAGGAGCGCCCGGCGGAGGAGGACGTGCCGGGACTCTATGTGCTCTTTCCACTGCAAAAAATTGGGATAGTCCTTCGTTCGTTGTATTTTCCTTCAACCATTTTTCAAGGAAGTCAACCATGTTGGTTCCTTCGATTTTCTCCGGTAGCCCCATGAATCTGATGTTATTTCTTCTTGATCTGTTTTCAGCATCTTCCGCCCTCAGTTCCAAATCTTTTATTCGTTTCTCCATTTGTCCTGATGCTTTGGAAGCGCCTTGAAGCTCTGGTCCCAGTCCTTTCAGCTGTTTTTCTGTCGAGGTCACTCTTTCTGCTAGGTGCTGGTGATCGTCTCTGAGTACTGTGAAGTCTGACGCGAGGGAGTCTATTTTCATCTCAAGGGCGGTTCTGGAGTCAGCAATAGTCTGTATTACATCCTGCAGGGTAGGCTCTTTTGTGGCTCCCTCCTCCACAGAGGAAAATTTCCCTGCAACCTCCTGTTCGGGGGGTGCATTGTCTGTTATATCCCTAGTATTATCGGCTTCTCGCCTTCTATTTGGTTTGCCCATCTCTGGCGGTATGCTGCTTTTTTGCTGGTGATGGCTTGATAGTGTAAGGGCAGTATAGAGCAGATGATAGTGTTTACCTGTTTTTCCAAAAGTTGCTGGATGGGCCCACCTGGGTCCGGCATCTGGGGGGTGGAGGCCTGTCTTTTATTGAGCCAAACGTCTTAGATTATTAAACTAGATTGGCGAATAATCTGTTGGACCTTCTGAATTGAGCTGCTGGCTATTTTTATTAACGTGTCGGAACTTAGGGGTATAGCATGGAGCCGGGTTGTATTTTTAAGTTACGCCACCGTTCCTTTCTTTATTCGCCCGCTATTCGGTTCATCTGTTATAAAAGTCTGATTTGGATATTGTTAGGTCGGTGTCTTCCTGGTGGCCGTCTCTCAATGTTCCGGCTTGGGGGGGCGTCCCTCTGCTCTGATTTCCCATACTGCTGGCCCAGCCGATCTCCCACCCCTACTTTAGCGGCCTCACTGGGTTTCAGCTTCGTTACGTCAGGCCTCTTCTCACTTTCAGTTGCTTTCTCGCTATTTGGGTCTCCGGATTACAGCACCCCGGGCCATCCCCGCCCGGTGGGTTTATCACGGTCTACTGTGTCGGATGGCTGCGCCCTCGATCCCCTCTTGATGCCAGGCCTCCTCACCTCCTCTTATAACGTCTCCGCTGTGCCGGGGTGTCTCCTCCAGCATTGCCTGGCATCCGATTTCTTCCTTCTTTCTGCTCGTTTTGGCTCAGTACGGTTCGATCTAGGCCTCCGTGTTTCTCTCAGTCAGCCGAGGTGATGCCCAAGGGTGGTCTCCCGGCCGGCCAGGTCCCGGAGTGCTTGGCAGCCACCATCTTGTCCCCTCGAGCTCTCTTCCGACTCGCATCTAGCCCGTTCGTATCGGAGCCCAAACTAGCGGTTTCTGGGGGTCAGAAGCCGAACATCGATAGCCTGGGGGGCACCAAGCATTCCGCTCCCTTTGTGCGGAATCTGGAGCCGAATTGAGTATTATAGCCCTGGGGGTGAGGAGAGAAAGGCGGGAGCCTCAAGGAGAAGCTGCTACCGCCATGGCGCCAAGCCACGCCCCCCCCCGAATGCCACCAGCTCGCCCTAGCATAGCGGAACCCACTGACCCCCCCCCCCACCCAGACACCTCCAATGCGCGCAGAGTCAGATGGATGTGACGGTACTCACCCCTTTGTGGCTGCTGTGATGCCCTCAAGCGCCCATCCAACTCCGGACACGCCACCGCCAGGATCAGGAACATCAGGGGGGTCATGGTGTGACCGCCACCCCTCCCACGTTGGGAGGCTATCCCCAGCTGGGCCTCCGCCATCTTCTTGCTCCAGGGGCGAATGTCCTCCCATCTTTTACGGCAGTGGGTGCTCTGTCTGTGGTTGACCCCCAGGGCCGGACGTCCTTGACGATGGAATGCCTAATATTTTTCTTCTGGTGGGCGCTGACCTAGAGGAATAGTACAGGGGAAAATGTAAAACTTTAACCGTCTGGACCATCACAGTCATTGTCCCACGTTCCCACCCTTGCCCTGACGCACATACACTCACCGTCCGATCATGCAGGCCTCACCCCCCCCGTATTTTCCATCCACACCACTCCAAACAGGCATTGTCCATACAGCATGCTCACAGTGTACTCACCTGTTTGTCTGGAGGACCGTAGAGTAGCGTGTACTGGGGGAGGACCCCATCCACTAATTTATACAACTTCTTCGATGTGAAGGCAGGGGCCCTTTCCCCAGACACATGAGCCATTGTCGCTTCCAGACTGAGGTCACAGCAGCACTTGCAGTGTAGGTCCTCTCCTGTCAAAGATCAGGTATCAAGTGAGTGAACAGACGGAAAAAGGCAGTTACGTCTGCGGCGGTGCGTACCGTCACCGCCGGCGTATATCGTCATTGGCTCCTGGAACCCATAGGGCCCAATGTTAACAAATGCAAGATTGTGCCGCTGTCTTCGACCGCCTACAGCAACGGTGTACAATGCCAGCACAGTTACCTCATGTCCCCTTGTCCCACATTACAGGTCAGGCAGTCGCCATTTCAGGTGGCCACATGGCATTCATTTTTAATGCGTCACACATATATAGTCCTTGCATATACACTGAGACAGGCACATAGCGTGCTGACAAATGTGTGCAATAAAATTGTTATTTTACTACCTCAATGTTGGCTGACTCTATGCTCCCTGTTCTCATCCATAGGGCACGTCCGCTGGGGTAGGTGAGGAGATGGCGGCATCCTCCGGTGTACAGACCGCTGGTGGACCTGTCGTCAATGGAAGAGAGACATGTAATAGTCACCTACAGACTTGATCGTGCCACAATCCATGAACTGTGTGCCCAGTTGGAGCCAGACCTGATGTCAGCTATCCGTCATCCCACAGGAATCCCTCCTCTAGTGCAGGTTCTGTCAGTATTCCATTTCCTGGCAAGTGGGTCTTTTCAAACAACAGTGGCCATAGCATCAGGGATGTCCAGCCTATGTTCTCAAACGTGCTGTCCAGAGTGTTGTCTGCCCTGCTGAAACACATGCGCAGCTACATCGTGTTCCCTCAGGTGGAGGATTTGCCTACAGTGAAAGGTGACTTCTATGCCCTGGGACATATCCCCAACATCATAGGTGCCATTGATGGGACACATGTGGCCTTGGAACCCCCCGCAGGAGTAAACAGGTGTACAGAAACCGGAAGAGCTACCATTCAATGAATGTGCAGATGGTGTGTTTGGCAGACCAGTACATCTCCCATGTGAACGCCAAGTTTCCTGGCTCGGAGCATGACGCTTACATTCTGAGGAATAGCAGCATCCCTTATGTGATGGGGCAACTCCAGAGGCTCCATATGTGGCTAATAGGTGAGGACAAGGACCCTATACCCTGTGAATAGTTGTCTGGGTCTGGGGTTGTCCCTAAGGGTTAGAGTGTGTCTAACAGATTTTCCTCGACATTTGCAGGTGACTCTGGTTACCCCAACCTGTCATGGCTACTGACCCCAGTGAGAAATCCCAGGACTAGGGCAGAGGAACGCTACAATGAGGCACATAGGTGAACTAGGAGAATGATAGAAAGGACCTTCGGCCTCCTGAAGACCAGGTTCCGGTGCTTCCATGTGGCAGGTGGTTCCCAATACTACTCACCAAAGACGGTGTGCCCGATCATCGTGCCTTGCTGTATGCTGTACTACTTGGCTTTGCGACGACAGGTGCCTTTTCTGCAGGAGGATGGTCCAGAAGGAGGTCTTGTGGCAGCTGTGGAGCCTGTGGACAGTGAAGAAGAGGAGGCAGAAGAAGAGGACATAGACAACAGAAACAACGTGATCCAGTGATACTTCTAGTGAGACACAGGTAGGAAGACATCACTGCCTCCTACATCTGATAAAATTGTTAGACCTATCATCTGTCTGTCACTTTCACCCAGTGTATGGACCCTGAATTGTCACTTTGCCTTTACATTTCACAGATGTGGGTCCTGTGGGTTACCTCATGGACTAGAGCTAGGGGACATAGGTATGTTGAAAATAGAATGGACATTGGTATTTTCCTCAGTTATTACAAATACACATTTGTTAAAGCACAGAATGACTCCAGATTGTTTTGTGATTCAAGGGTGTTTATTTAAGTGCTAAATAGTGGAGGGGGTTGTAAAATGGTCAGGGGTGATGGTGCAGGAATGTCCATGGCAGAGTCCAGTTATTTGTCTCACAGGTGCAATGTCCAAAGGGGCACAGGAAGTGGAGCTAGGGCAGTTTAAGGATGGACAGGGTGTCAAAGTGGGACAGAGGGATGACATTCAGGGTGGTCTCATTTCTTGGCGGGGGTCTTGGCATTGTTCTCTGTCTTTGTCCTGGATCTCAGGGACCGCTTGCCGGGTGTTTCTCCATCTGCAGTGGGTGGGGTGCTGGTGTTGTGGTCCTGTGGCGGTGCCTCCTGTCCACTAGCGCTGGCGGAGGTGGTGGGCAGCTCATCATCCAGGAAATTGTCAGGGTCCCCTTGTTGTGCCACAGTGTCCCTCCTGGTGTTCACAAGGTCCTTCAGCACCCCTACAATGGTGCCCAGGGTGGTGTTGATGGACTTGAGTTCCTCCCTGAACCCCAAATACTGTTCCTCCTGCAGCCGCTGGGTCTCCTGAAACTTTGCCAGTACGTTGCCATCGTCTCCTGGAAATGATGGTATGCTCCCATGATGTTGGAGAGGGCCTCGTGGAGACTGGGTTCCCTGGGCCTGTTCTCCCCCTGTGGCACAGAAGACCTCCCAGTTCCCTGGTTTTCCTGGGACTCTGTCCCCTGAACCGTGTGCCCACTGCCACTGCCCCCAGGTCCCTGCTGTTCTTGGGGTGGTGGGTTTGCCTGGGTTCCCTGTAGTGGTGCACACACTGCTGCGTGACGTGTCCTGGGGACAGAGGAATGGGCCCGCTGGGTGGGTGCTGTGCTGGTGTTTCCTGAGGGTGGAGGCTCTGTGGTGGACTGTGACTATGTCAAGGGAACCGACTGTCCCGAGGTCCCAGATGGGCCGGGCTGGTCATCTCGATCCAGTTGGACAGAGCTGCTGTCATCACTGTGGGCCTATTCTGTGGGGGGGGGGGACATGTCTGGAACCTCCTGTCCGGTGACATTGGGTTGGGGTCCTGCAGGGATGTAAAGGCATGATTATTGCACCTGTGTGTGCCGTGGTGTGCAATGGGTGGGTGACCCTGTACCCCTGTGCTTACATTCTTGTGTAGGACCTTGTGTGATATTTGTTTTGGGGTCTGTGTGGGTATCTGTAGTGGACATGCTTAGTTGTTGCATGCATGGCTTGGTGTTAAGATGTGTGGTTTGTGATAATGGGACAGATGTGAGGAGTTGGAGTGATGGGGGTGAGGGTGAGGGTGGGGTATGTGACAGCATGCAGGTAGGGTGGGGGATATGGTAGTTAAGATTTGACTTACCAGAGTCCATTCCTCCTGCTACTCCTGCGAGGCCCTCAGGATGCAGTATAGCCAAGACCTGCTCCTCCCATGTTGTTAGTTGTGGGGGTGGAGGTGGGGGTCCGCCGCCAGTCCTCTGAACTGCAATGTGGTGTCTTGAGACCACGGAACGCACCTTCCCCCGTAGGTCGTTCCACCTCTTCCTGATGTCATCCCATGTTCTTGGATGCTGTCCCACTGCATTGACCCTGTCCACGATTCTGCGCCATAGCTCCATCTTCCTAGCTATGGAGGTGTGCTGCACCTGTGATCCGAATAGCTGTGGCTCTACCCGGATGATTTCCTCGACCATGACCCTGAGCTCCTCCTCAGATTACCTGGGGTGTCTTTGCGGTGCCATGGAGTGGTGTGGATGATGTGTGAGGTGGTGTGTGTTGTGATGTGTGAGGGGATGTGTTTGTGTGTGTTGTGTGAGGTACGTGGATGTTGTGTGAGTGATGGTGTTGAGTGCCTGTGGATGCTAGTTTGTTCATGGTGGTGACTCTCTCTGGCCTTCTGCAGCAATTCTGGTTGTAAGGGTTTGTGGGTGATGTGGATGTGTGTTTTATATTGTATTGAGTTTGTGGGAGTGGTGTGTGTATGCGTATCAGGTGTGTGTATTTGGAATTGTCCAATGGGGTTGTGTTTTGTAAATGTGTGTGTGTATTTCGAGCGCGGCTGTGTGTACCGCCAATGGTTTACCGCGGTTGAAAGACCGCTGCGTGGATTTGTGGGTCGTGATAGTGTGGGCATATTCCTGTTGGCGTGACGGTGTTGGTTTTGTTATCGCCAGTTTATCACTGACCTTTGGTGTGGCGGACTTGTGTGGGTGTCTGTATTATGGCGGATTCCGGCCTGTGGGTCATAATAGCTGTAGCGGAACTCCACGGCCGTGTGTTGGCGGTCTTCTGCATGGCGGTAAGCAGGATTTACCTCCAATGTTGTAATGAGTGCCTATATTCTTTCATGATATCATGAGCAACACATTTAAATTAATATCACTGTCAACTTGACCTTGTGTATCTTCCTTATACATGACACCATCTATGGGAGATTTATTGTGTTATTACCATTTTGAACGCCACCTACCCAGGCAAGAGAGTTCTGAGGAGATAACACATGTCCCCCCAAATGGCAATACTTTTCCTCTAATACATTTTATTGGCTGGGATGTACTTTTAAATACCTAATTATGGGAAGCCGTTCATGTCAAAATTACAGCTCCCTATATAGGACACCTCCTGGAATGCATAGCGTGTTGCAAAATTAATATGACACACACCAGAATGAATGTACTATGTGTCAAAATAAATATGATACCTGGCAGAGTGAATCTGACTTGAACCAAAACAAATATGAAACCAGGCAAAGTGTATATGCTACTTAGTGATTATTATTAATAACTCACACTCAGAATTGAATAAGAGATATACTGAAATATATATCAATCATACTGAAATAAATATGACCCTCGCTGTAAATAATCAAGCAATCACTGAAACACATACAATATTTGTCAAAAAGAATGAGACATTTCTTGAAATGACTGACATATGCCAAGAGGACTATGACACGCATTGGAATGAATATGACAGCTTGAAATGAATATAAGGTACTGAAATGAAAATGCATTATTCTGAAAGGAATATAATGTGCAATGAACATTACATTTATAAAAAAAATTAATATGGTTTGCATTGAAAGTAATATGATATACATTGACATGATTATAATATGTGTAGCAATTGGTATGAGTCATGTTAAAATCAGTACCATGCGTTAATATGAATGAGACATCTATTGAAAGGAATATGACACGTGCTAAGATGAATATGACATGAAATTAATATGAACCCTTTTGAAATTAATTCAACATACCTTAAACTGAATTTGACCCATGCTGACATTAAAATGACCTTGTCAAAATTAATGTTATGCTTTGAAATCAATATGATACACAGTGACATGAATATTGCATATATTGAAATGAATTTGACCTATGTTGAAATGGATATGACCCATATTTAAATTATAATGTCAGATGTTAAGATGAATATGACATCCACTGACACGAATATACCATTCATTTAAAGCAATATGACACATGTTAAGATTTATATGAACCATTTTCAAATGAATACGATATCTGATGAAGTTGATCTGACCCATATCACAATTAATATGACATTCATTAAAATTAATATGACACTTATTGAAATGGATAAGAAACTATATGAGATAAATTTTGCATGCTTTGAAATGAATAAAGCACATATCGAAATGATATTGATTTGCTTTAAAATTAACAATACATATTGAAATTAATATTACATATTATGAAAGGATCTGATATGAACACAAATTAATGAACTAAAATAAATATATGTTTTCGACTATGTGCTACATTTAGTTTTTGCCGGCCTTTGGACTCTGAGCACTTTACCACTGCTGACCAGTGCTAACGTGCAAGTGCTGTCTGTCTAAATTAGCCTGATGATTGGTTTATCCATGATTGGCATAGTTGTTTTACCCATAAGTCCCTAGTATAGTGCAACATGTGTGCCCAGGACCTGGAAATCAAATGCTACTATTGGGCCTGCCGCACTGATTGTGCCACCCACATGAGTAGCCCTGTAAACATGTTTCAGACCTGCTACTGCAGTATCTGTGTCTGCAGTTTTAAACTGCCATTTCAACCTGGCAAGTGCACCCACTTGCCAGGCCCAAACCTTCCCTTTTACTACATGTAAGGTACCCCTAAGGTAGGCCCAAGGCAGCCCCATGGGCAGGGTGCAGTGTGTGTTAAAGGTAGGACATATACTGGGGTATTTTACATGTCCTGATATTGAAATACTGCTGTAGGAAAGTACCATCTTCCTTGGCATGTTACCCTCATTTGTACCTGTATGTCAGTATGTTTTTGCCTGTCTCACTGGGATCCTGCTGGTCAGGACCCCAGTGCTCATAGTCTATGGCCTAATGTGTGTGTCTGTATAGTGTTTGACTGTGTCACTGAGGCTCTGCTAATCAGAATCTCAGTGCTTATGCTCTCTCTGCTTTTAACTTTGTCTCTGTAGGCCAGTGCCTTCATTTACCAATTTCAATTGGCACACTGGACCCCCCTTATAAGTGCCTAGTATATGGTACCTAGGTACCCAGGGCATTAGGGTTCCCGGAGATCCATATGGGCTGCAGCATTTATTTTGCCACCCATAGGGAGCTCAGACAAACCCTTGCACAGGCCTGCCATTGCAGCCTGCGTGAAATAGTGCACACACTATTTCACAGCCATTTTCACTGCACTTAAGTAACTTAGAAGTTTCCTATTTGTCTAACCTTCACTTGCTGAAGGTTAGGTGCAAAGTTACTAAGTGTGAGGGCACCCTGGCACTAGCAAAGGTGCCCCACATAGTTCAGGGCCATTTCCTGGGACTTTGTGAGTGCGGGGATGTCATTACACGCGTGCACTACATATAGGTCAATACCTATATGTAGCATCACAATGGTAACTCCGAATAAGGCCATGTAACATGTCTAAGATCATGGAATTGTCCCCCGTTCCAAATTTGGTATTGGGGAGCCAATTCCATGCATCCTGGGGGCTCCAGCATAGACCCCCAGTACTGCCAAACCAGCTATCTGAGGCTTGCACTACAGCTTCAGCTGCTGCCACCTCACAGAGAGGGTTCTTCCCTCCTGGGGTCTGAGCAGCTCAGTCCCAGGAAGGTGGAACAAAGCATTTCCTCTGAGAGCAGGCAGTTACACCCTCTCCCTTTGAAAATAGATGTTACAGGCTGGGGAGGGGTAGCCTCCCCCAGCTTCTGGAAATGCTTTGAAGGGCACGGATGGTGCCCTCCTTGCATAAACCAGTCTACACCAGTTCAGGGACCCCTTGTCCCCTGCTCTGGCACGAAACTGGACAAAGGAAAGGGGAGTGACCACTCCCCTGTCCATCACCACCCCAGAGGTGGTGCCCAGAGCTCCTCCAGTGTGTCCCAGACTTCAGCCAGCTTGCTTTGTAAGGTGTGGGGGCACTCTGGAGGGCTCTGAGTAGCCAGTGCCAACAGGTGACGTCAGAGACCCTTCCTGATAGGTCCTTACCTGATAAGGTAGCCAATCCCCCTCTCAGGGCTATTAAGTGTCTCTCCTGTGGGTTCTCTTCAGCTTTTGCTTGCAAGTTTGCTTCAGGAATCCTCTACAGCAACTACTTCATCCTCTGACCTCAGATCAACCGCAGCCTGCTCCAGAAACCACTGTAACAGCAACAAAATATCTACAAGGGATACTTTTCTTCTGCAACTTCAGCTCTAGCCAGCAACTGCAACAGTTTCCACGGTGTGCACACTATGGGGACTCTCTGTCTTCATCCTGCACCGGAAGAACCGAAGGAATCTCCCGTGGGGTGACGGAGTCACTCCCCTGCTCATGCAGGCACCTTCCAAGACGACGACTGGTACCCTTGGACTCCTCTCACAGTGACGAGTGTGTTCCTAAGGACACATAGGGTGGACCCCATTGACACAGGCTGCCCTGAGGTCCTGCTGATGTAATTTGGAGGAGATAAGACCTTGCCTTCGCTGAGATTAATGGTACCCCTGTGAACTGCGTCTTCTTCACCTCCCGAGGCCTCTGTGCACTGGCCCAGGTCTCCAACACTCCATCCTGAGACGCTCAACTCACTGAGTTGTTCTCCAGTGGCGTGGGACCTTCCTTTGTTGTGCTGCACCAACTGCATTTTGCACCTCCTTTGTTCCCATGTCCTGGGACTTCCATGGGTGCTGCCTGGCATCCTGAGGGCTCTCTAAAGTGCTGAGAGCCCCTTCTTCCTCCTCACACAGAGTTGAAGCCCCCAGGTCCCTCCTGGGTTCAAGCAGTACCTTTTTGATGCAAAATGCATATTTGTCGTAACCAAGGCTTGTTGGTGACTTTCGACACAAAATCACATCTGCATCCATCTTCACGTCGTGGGACATCCTTTGCATCATGCAGGAACCCACTGGCATCTTCCTAGGGTGCATTTATGCAGTCTTCATTCAACAGGGGACTGCTCTTTCGCACCCTCTTCTAGTTTGGCAGGGGCTCCTGTCCTTCCTGGAACTTCTTTCGACTTCCTGACTCTGTCCTAGCCTTTTGCAGGTCTTCAGGTCCAGGAATCCAGCAGTTGTTGTTTGCAGACTTGGATGGTTACTGCAATAATCCATATCACGAGGTGTAGTGTGTCCTAAGGAAACTTGCAGTACTTTACTCCTGCTTTTCTGGGCTCTGGGGTGGGGTAATTTACTTACATTTACTGTATTGTTACTCCCCCAGCAATTCTGCACACACTACACTTGTCTAGAGGGGAATTCGTGATTCGCATTCCACTTTCTTAGTATATGGTTTGTGTTGCCCCTAGACCTATTTTCTCCCATTGCATTCTATAGCATTTCCTAATGTTTGCACTATCCTATGTCTAATATCTTACCTTATGTTGGTGTCTAGTGTATATATTGTGTATAATACTTACCTCCAGAAGGAGTATTGCCTCTAAGATATTTTTGGTACTGTGTCACCCAAATAAAAACCTTTATTTTTGGTAACACTGAGTATTTTCTTTACTTGTGTATAAGTACTGTGTAACTATAAGTGGTATTGCATGAGCTTTGCATGTCTCCTAGTTCAGCCTAAGCTGCTCTGCTGTAGCTACCTCTATCAGCCTAAGCTGCTAGAACACTACTACTTCACTAATAAGGGATAACTGGACCTGGTATAAGGTGTAAGTACCCAAGGTACCCTCTACAAACTAGGCCAGCCTATTACATTGGTGGTGCAGCGGTGGGATAAGTACTTGCAATTGCTTTACCACTTTGTTACCTGTGCTTTTCACTAGAAAAGCTTGCTCCAATACTTAGAGCATATATACTATATACCTAGAAGTAATTTTCTAACTTTCTAAAAGTTCTGTTTAACTTTGAAAAAGTTTTTACAAAGTTCTGAAAAGTTTTCTTCTTTTCTCTAAAAGGTCAGCTCTGTTATTCTAATAACTTTTTACTCACTTTTCCTAAACATTTTTCTTTCAATATGTCTCCTATAGATGCTACCCCTTGAGTTGTGAAAACAACATATGAAAATCTTAACTTTAGAAGTTTGAGGTATCTCTGTATTGAAAGACGTTTGGGCATTGGGAAGAACCCCAATAAGGAGTTCCCCTTAAATCTTCTCCTCCAAGATGATCAGGGACTCAGCACTGGTCCAGATCAGACAGGGGAAGAGGTAGAGGATGATTCCAACCAGGAAGGCTCAGAGGAGCAAACTGACAATCCTTGGGAGGGTACTTCCATAGATCTATCTGTAAATAAGTCACTTAGTACAACTGGTAGTGGGAAGGGTTCACACACAAGTAGGGTTCCCTTCACCCCTAGAGGCCAGGTCACTAGAGTGGCCCCTGTTAGAGATAGATCTACCTCTGCACACTCTCATGTTATCTCTGTCTCAGAGGCATCCCACAATTCTAACTCTGTGAACCAGTAGCTAGATAGAGAACTGAGAAAGCGGAGGTTAGAGGAGGCCAGACTGAGGCTAATGCAGCAACAGTTGGCCTTAGACATTGAATCCCTGGCTGGGAAGAAAGAGAGGCAGGGTTTGGGGTTAGTTCCCCATGGTGGCAGCAGCAATTTTAGAAATTCAAATGTTAGGGAACCTTCATTTGACTCTAGAAATCTGCACAAAATTGTCCCTCCTTACAAGGATG
Source organism: Pleurodeles waltl (assembly GCF_031143425.1). Taxonomy (NCBI): domain Eukaryota; kingdom Metazoa; phylum Chordata; class Amphibia; order Caudata; family Salamandridae; genus Pleurodeles; species Pleurodeles waltl. The sequence goes on from NC_090448.1 coordinate 704,743,048, forward strand.
GTGATGACATCTACAAGTGGTTTGCTGCACTTGAGAGGGCCTGTAAAGTTCAGAGGGTCCCTTGTGTACAGTGGTTATCCTTCTCTGGCAAGGGGAGAGACAGACTTATTGTCAGAGAGGATAATGCAGATAACTATAAAATTCTGAAAAAAATATAAATGCACTCTTGGATGGTCTGGGCTTAACCACTGATCAGTACAGACTTAAGTTCAGAGAGACCAGAAAGGAGTCATCACAGGACTAGACAGACTTTGTAGACTGTTATGTGAAGGCCCTAGAAGGTTGGTTAAATGGCAGTAAGCTGACAGACTATGGAAGCCTGTATAACTTGATTCTGAGAGAGCATATTTTGAATAATTGTGTGTCTGACTTGTTACATCAGTATCTTGTGGTCTCAGATCTGACCTCTCCATAAGAATTGAGAAAGAAGGCAGACAAATGGGCCAGAACAAGGGTGAGCAGAAAACCTCATATAGGGGTGACAAGGATGTCAAGAAGAAGGATGGTAAGTCACATGACAAGGGTGGGGACAAAGATAAAAAATCATCAGAGTCTTCATCAGGCCCACAAAAATCCTCTGGGATTGGTGGGTCCAAATCCTCTTCTCAAAAAGTTAAGAAACCTTGGTGTTATATGTGTAAAGCCAAAGGCCATTGGGCAACTGACAGTCATTGTCCAAAACGAAACACCAAACCTCCCACCACCACAACCCCAACTGCAAACACTAGTGCCCCTAGTAATAGCAGTGGTGGTGGGAAAAACACTACCAATAGCCAATCAAAGGGTGTAGCTGGGCTCACCATTGGTAATTTAGTTGGGGTTGGTCTAGTTAGAGAGATCACTGAGGCTGTTTTAGTCTCTGAAGGTGGCATTGACCTAGCCACTTTAGTTGCCTGTCCCCTTAATTTGGATAAGTACAAGCAGCTACCCCTGATTAATGGTGTTCAGGTTGAGTCCTACAGGGACACAGGTGCCAGTGTCACCATGGTGATGGAAAAACTGGTTGCCCCTGAGCAGCACCTACTTGGTCACCCTACCAAGTGACAGATGCCCATAGCAACATTGTAAACCACCCCATGGCTGTTGTGAATCTCAACTGGGGGGGTTACTGGTCCAAATAAATTTGTTGTAGCCACTGATTTACCTATAGAATGTCTGCTAGGCAATGATTTGGAGACTTCAGCTTGGGCTGAAGTGGAGTTGGTGGCCCATGCAGCAATGCTGGGCATTCCTGGGCATATCTTTGCTCTTACCAGGGTTCAGGCCAAGAAGCAAAGAGGACAGGGAAACCTGGATCCTGGAATAATGGATCAAGTGCTCCCAGAAACTAGGGGTAGGAAGGGCAAACCCTTGCCCACTACCCCTCCCTCCACAGATGATTCCCCTTTTGAGGAAGAGGAATTCTCTCCCTGTGCAGAACCCACACCAGAGGAGCTGATACAGCTGAGCTTTTGGGTTCAGGGGGGCCTGCCAGGGAAGAGCTGAGTGTGGCACAGCAAACATGTCCCACATTGGAGGGACTCAGACAGAAAGCTGTCAAGCAGCAAACTGGTGATGTGACTGACACACTCAGAGTTTATTGGGAGAATAATCTCCTTTATACTGAAGCAAGGGACCCTAAACCTGGTGCCACCAGGAGAATGGTCATCCCCCTTCAGTACAGGGTATTCCTCCTAACTCTGGCTCATGACATCCCTTTAGCTGGGCATTTAGGCCAGAATAAAACATAGGACAGATTTGTTCCACATTTTCACTGGCCCTATATGTCAGAAGACACAAAGGAGTTTTGTTGCTCCTGTGTCACCTGCCAAGCCAGTGGCAAGACTGGTAGCACCCCAAAGACCCCCTTGATCCCACTGCCAGTTGATGGGGTGCCCTTCGAAAGGGTAGGGGTTGATATTGTTTGCCCCCTTGACCCTCCAACAGCTTGTGGCAATAGATTTATCCTTCTGGTGGTGGACCATGCCACAAGGTACCCAGAAGCTATCCCCTTAAGGACGATTACAGCTCCTGCAGTGGCGAATGCCCTCCTGGGAATCTTTTCTAGGGTGGGCTTCCCTAAGGAAGTGGTGTCAGACAGAGGTAGTAACTTCATGTCTGTATACCTAAAAGCAACGTGGAAGGAATGTGGTGTTTCCTACAAGTTCACCACCCTGATCATCCACAAACTAATGGACTGTTTGAGAGGTTTAATAAAACTCTCAAAGGTATGATTATGGGACTCTCTGAAAAACTCAGAAGGAGATGGGATGTCCTAATACCATGCCTCCTTTTCGCCTACAGGGAGGTACCCCAAAAAGGAGTGGGCTACAGCCCCTTTGAACTCCTGTTTGGTCACCCTGTTAAAGGTCCCCTTGCTCTTGTTAAGGAGGGTTGGGAACAACCTTTAAAAGCTCCAAAACAAGACATTGTGGACTATATACTTGGCCTTAGAAGTAGAATGGATGAGTACATGAAAAAGGCCAGCAAAAACCTTCAGGCCAGCCAAGAGCTCCAAAAGCAATGGTTTTACCAGAAGGGTGTCCTGACAGAGTACCACCCAGGACAGAAGGTGTGGGTATTGGAGCCTGTGGCCCCAAGAGCTCTCCAGGACAAATGGAGTGGACCCCATCTAATTGTAGAAAAGAAAGGTGAGGTCACCTACCCGTTGGACCTGGGCACTGCCAGAAGCCCCCTTAGAGTGCTTTATGTCAATCGCCTAAAACCTTACTATGACAGGGCTGGCTTAACCCTACTCATGGCTACAGATGAGGACAGGAAGAAGAGAGTGACCCTCTCCCTGATCTCTTCTACAACACTGAAGCAGAAGGAAGCCTGTAAAAATCTCCTTGATCAGTTTTCTGAACTCTTCTTACTCACACCTGTTACAACTATTTGGTGTGAACATACAATTGACAGTGGAGACAGTTTACCTGTCAAAAGTTAAATTTACAGGCAACTTGACCATGTCAGAGACTGCATAAAAGCTGAAGTTCAAAAAATGTTAGACCTGGGAGTTATTGAGCTCTCTGATAGCCCCTGGGCGAGCCCAGTGGTGCTTGTCCCCAAACTGCATAGCAAAGAAGTAAAGAGAGAAATGCGGTTTTGTGTGGACTATACGGGTCTCAATACAGTAACCAAAACAGATGCTCACCCTATACCCAGGGCAAATGAGCTAATAGATACACTGGCATATGCCAAGTCTCTAAGCACTTTTGATTTGACTGCAGGGTATTGGCAGATCAAAATGTCAGAAGATGCTAAAGCAAAAACTGCATTTTCTACCATAGGAGGGCATTATCAATTCACAGTTATGCCCTTTGGTTTGAAAATTGCACCTGCCACTTTTCAGAGGCTGGTAGACACAGTCCTCCAAGGTTTGGAAGCTTTTAGTGCAGCATATTTGGATGATATTACTGTCTTTAGCTCCACCTGGGATGATCACCTGGTCCACCTCTGGAAAGATTTGGAGGCCCTGCAAAAGGCAGGCCTAACTATCAAGGCTTCAAAGTGCCAGATAGGGCAGGGGAATGTGGTGTATCTGGGCCACCTGGTAGGTGGAGAACAGATTGCACCACTACAGGGGAAGATTTAGACCATTATGGACTGGCTCCCCCTACTACTCAGACCTAGGTCAGAGCCTTCTTAGGTCTCACTGGGTATTACAGGAGGTTCATTAAGAACTATGGCTCCATCGCAGCCCTGCTTAATGACCTCACCAGCAAAAAGATGCCTAAAAAGGTATTGTTGACAGCTAGCTGTCAGAAAGCTTTTGAGGAGCTTAAGCAGGCAATGTGCTCTGCACCTGTCTTAAAGAGCCCAAACTACTCCAAAAAATGTGTTGTTCAAACAGATGCTTCTGAATTAGGGGTAGGGGATGTACTATCACAACTGAACTCGGAGGGCCAGGGTCAACCTATTGCTTTCATTAGCAGAAGGTTGATCCCTAAAGAAAAGCGTTGGTCTGCCATATAGAGGGAGGCCTTTGCTGTGGTCTGGGCACTGAAGAAGCTGAGACCCTACTTGTTTGAGACTCACGTCACTGTTCAGACAGACCACAAACCTATATTATGGCTTAAACAAATAAAAGGTGAAAACCCTAAATTGTTGAGGTGGTCCATTTCCCTACAGGGGATGGACTATACAGTGAAACATAGACCTGGGAGTACCCACTCCAATGCAGATGGACTCTCCAGATATTTCCACCTAGACAATGAAGACTCATTTAGGCAAGGTTAGCCTTATTGTCCCTCGTTTGGGGGGGGGGTTGTGAAGGAAAGTACCATCTTCCTTGGCAAGCTACCCCCATTTTCACCTGTATGTCAGTATGTTTTTGCCTGTCTCACTGGGATCCTGCTGATCAGGACCCCAGTGCTCATAGATTATGGCCTAATGTGTGTGTCTGTATAGTGCTTAACTGTGTCACTGACGTTCTGCTAACCAGAACTTCAGTGCTTATGCTCTCTCTGCTTTTAAATTTGTCACTGTAGGCTAGTGACTTCATACGCCAATTCCAATTGGCACACTGGATCCCCCCTTATAAGTCCCTAGTATATGGTACCTAGGTACCCAGGGCATTGGGATTCCAGGAGATCCTTATGGGCAGCAGCATTTCTTTTGCCACCCATAAGGAACTCAGACAAACCATTTTCACAGGACTGCCACTGCAGCCTGAATGAAATAGTACACACACTATTTCACAGCCATTTTCACTGCACTTTAGTAACTTATAAGTCACCTATACGTCTAACCTTCATTTACTGAAGGCTAGGTGCAAAGTTACTAAGGGCCAGATGTAGCAAGGGTTTTGCGACTCGCAAACGGCCAAAAATGCCGTTTGCGAGTCGAAAAAGCCTCTTTGCTATGTAGAAATGCATTTTGCGAGTCGGATCCGACTCGCAAAATACATTTCCGACTCGCAATTAGGAAGGGGTGTTCCCTTCCTATTTGCGACTCGCAATGCTATGCATTTTCATTTGCGACCGCAAGCGCAGTTACCATCCACTAGAAGTGGATGGTAACCCAGGCGCAAACGGGGGGGACCCCTTCCCCTTTGTGTCTGGAATAAAAAATACTTTTTCAGAGCAGGCCGTGGTCCAATGGACCACTACCTGCCCTGAAAAATACCGAAACTAAAGGTTTCGTTTTTTTTTCAAAGTGCAGCTTGTTTTCCTTTAAGGAAAACGGGCTACACTTTGAAAAAAAAAGACTGCTTTATTTAAAAGCAGTCACGGACATGGTGGTCTGCTGTCTCCAGCAGGCCACCATCCCGGTGAGTGCCCTGACTCGCTATGGGGTCGCAAATTGCGACCCACCTCATTAATATTAATGAGGTGGGTCTTTGCGACCCCATAGCGACTCGCAGAAGGTGTCTGAGACACCTTTCTGCATTCCAAATTGCGAGTTGCAAGTTGCGAGTCGCTGGGACTCGCAAATTGCAACTCGCAATTGGGATTCTTCCTACATCTGGCCCTAAGTGTGAGGGCACCCTTGCACTAGCAAAGGTGCCCCAACACAGTCCAGGGCCAAATCCCCAGACTTTATGAGTGCGGGGCCACCATTACACAAGTGCACTACATATAGGTCAATACCTATATGTAGCTTCACAACGGTAAGTCCGAATATGGCCATGTACGGTGTCTAGGATCATAGAATTGTCCCCCCATTCCAAATCTAGTATTGTGGGCCAATCCCATGCATCCTGTGGGCTCCAGCATGGACCCCCAGTACTGCCAAACCAGCTCTCTGATGCTTGCACTGTATCTACACCTGCTGCCACCTCACAGACAGGGTTATGCCCTCCTGGGGTCTGAGAAGTCCAGTCCCAGGAAGGCAGAACAGAGCATTTCCTTTGGGAGGAGGGTGTTACGCCCTCTTCCTTTGGAAATAGGTGTTACAGGCTTGGGAGGGGTAGCCTTCCAGAGCCTCTGGAAATGCTTTACAGGGCACAGATGGTGCCCTCCTTGCATAAGCCAGTCTACACTGGTTCAGGGACCCCATGTCCCTGCTCTGGCGTGAAACTGGACAATGGGAAAGGGAGTGACCACTCCCCTGTCAATCACCACTCAAGGGGTGGTGCCCAGAGCTCCTGCATTGTGTCCCTTGCGTTAGCCATCTTGTTTTCCAAGGGGTGGGGACACTCTGGAGATCTCTGAGTGGCCAATGCCAAAAGGTGATGTCAGACTCCGCTCCTGATAGGTGCATACCTGGGTAGGTAGCCAATCCCCCTATCAGGGCTACTTAGGGTCTCTCCTGTGGGTTCCTCTTCAGATTTGGCTTGCAAGTTTCCACCAGGAATCCTCTGCAACTCCTGCTTTATCCTCTGACCTCGGATCAACCGCAAACTGCTCCAGGAACCGTTGTAACTGCAACAAAGTATCCAGAAAGGCTACTGCGACTCTACAACTTCAGCTCCAGCCAGCAACTGCAACAGTTTCCATGGTGTGCACACTCTGGGGACTCCCTGTCTTCACCCTGCACCAGAAGGACGAAAGAAATCTCCCATGGAGTGACAAAGTCACTTCCCTGCTCCAGCAGGCACCTTCTAAAATGACAACAGGTTCTCTGGAACTCCTCTCCTGATGATGAGCGTGCTCCTTGGAACACAGGTGGTGGGCCCCTTTGACACAGACTGTCCTAAGGTCCAGCTGTCCAAATTTGGAGGCGGTAAGAGCTTGCCTTCCCCGTTTGCGACAGTACCCCTGTGCACCACGTCATCTTCACTTCCTGAGGCCTCTGTGCACTATGCGCAAGAATTGTTCATGCACAGCCTAGCCCAGGTCCCCAGCACTCTATCTTGTGACGCTCAACTCGCTGAGTTGTTCTCCGGCGGTGTGGGAAATTATTTTGTAGTGCTGCAGCAACCGGAATTTGCACCTTCTTTGTCCCCGTGTCGTGGGAATTCTGTGGGTGCTGCCTGATCATCTGTGGGTTCCCTCTAATGTTGAGAGCCCCCTCTGCCTCCTCAGTCTGAGTTGAGGCCCCCAGGTCCCTCCTGGGTCGAGGCAGCACCATTTTGACACAATCCGCGACATTGCCTGAACCAAAGCTTGTTGGACTAATCCAGTGCTACAACTCGCCTGCATCCAACATCTCCATGTGGGACATCCTTTGCATTATGCAGGAACCCACAGCCATCTTCTTTGGTGCTCTTCTGCAGACTTCTTCCAACCAGAGAATCCTCTTTTGCACCATCTTCTAGGTTGGCAGGGGCTCCTGTCCTTCCTGAAATCTTCTGCAACATCTGGACTTGGTCTCCTCTTTTTATAGGTCTTCAGGACTAGGAATCCACCATTTGTTGCTTGCAGTCTTGCTTGTTTCTTGCAATAACTCTATTCACGACTTTTAGTGTGTGCTAAGGAAACTTGCAGTACTTTACTCCTACGTTCCTGGGCTCTGGGGTGGGGTATTTTACCAACTCCCAGTTCCCCTTTACATACTACACTTGCCTAGGGGGGAATTTGTGATTTGCATTCCATTCTCTTAGTATATGGTTTGTGTTGCCCCAAGGCCTATTTCTGCCTCCTGCATTCTATGGTATTTTCTATTGTTTGCAGTATCCTATGACTATTTACTTACCTGATTATGGTGTCTAGTGTATATATTGTGTATAATACTTACCTCCAGAAGGAGTATTGCCTCTAAGATAATTTTGTTCTTGTGTCACTAAAATAAAGTACCTTTATTTTTGGTAACACTGAGTATTGTCTTTTATTGTGTATAAGTACTGTGTAACTATAGGTGGTATTGAAGGAGTTTTGCATGTCTCCTAGTTCAGCCTAAGCTGCTCTGCTACAACTACCTCTATCAGCCTAAGCTGCTAGAACACTACTACATCTCACTTATAAGGGATAACTGGACCTGGTATAAGGTGTAAGTACCTAAGGTACCCACTACAAGCCAGGACAGCCTCCTACAACAGCTCACAAGCCACAGCCCCACACACCTCAGTCACCATACCCCCAGACACCACCACAACACCCACAGACACATCCACCACATTTGCTGTTGTTTTTTAATATCTGACTTTGTGGGAAGTGTTGGTCACCAAGGGTAGATGTTCACTGTATGGATATGTTGGTGTTGATCCAATTGGGGTGTCATTGCATTGTGGTATGCTTGCTAGGGTAAGTAGTTCATCTTGTGTTGGCCAATGTTAGCATGTATGATGTAGATTTGTCCCCTGATATAGATTGTACTTTCGTCTTCTGTGCAGGAGCTAGAGTTTTGTTTGTCCACACATGGAGGGTGTTAAATTGTGGTAGCTTCCTTCGCATTTGACTCACAATGTGTCCACTTTGATGTGTGTACCTTACAGCTACATCTCCTAGATGTCTGGACCATGCTGTTGCCATTGTATGTGCTTTCTTGACTTGCACTTACACATTTGGCAGCTAGGCATATCACTTGGCTCAAATATTGTTTCTCCCTGATATACATGAAGGGTCAGTTCCTATGCAAATGCTGTTTTAGGGGCATGTGCAAAGTGAAATGTGTCCATGAATGCTCCTGATGTCGCCATCACTATTATGCAGGTATTGTTTGCATTGTGAGCTTTGGATATTCGTTTCACAACCTATTGTGCATCCCATTAACCTTCCATTGTGTTGCAGTGTGGGTGCTGTGTGGGTCCATCGATGAGCAGCACCTGCGGCAGGACGTGCGTGTGATGGGCTCCATGGCAGCACAGGTCATGTAACACTGCCTGCAGGTGAGTTGCTTCCTTTATGCTTTCCGTTTCCACCTACTCGGATGTGGTGGTTCGACTGCCACAGTCACGCTGGCGGTAGGCAACATCATAATGTTTCCATCCGGAACACTGGCTCCGTCGGCCTTTTTGGCCAGGCTCGCCACCACGGTGGTCTGCGCTGCCTGGTGGTGCTGGCGGGACTGCAGCAGTCTTTCCCTATGGGACTGCCAGCATCGTGATACTGTGGTCTGACTGCCAAGCAGATGGCGGTCACACCGCCGACATAGTGGTGCACAAACCGCCAAACTCGTAATGCGACCCTTTGAGAATATGTAACATTAATTTCAACATGTAATATTAATTTGAAAGCAAATCCACATAAGTTCAGAGCAAGCCACATTCATTTAAACAGCAGTCATATTCATTTAAACATGGCTTGTGTTCATTTCAATATCTGCATAATTCATTTCAAAGCATGTTACATTTATCTCACATTTTCATTTCAGAAAGTGTGATATTCATGTTACAGAATGTCATATAACTTTTGATGTGGGCAATATTAATTTCATCAGGTGTCATATTCATTTCAAAGTGGCTCATATTCATCTTCACATGTTTCATATTTCTTTTTATGAATGTCATTCATTTCAATGGATGTCATATTCACCTTAACACCTGTCATAATAATTTTAACAAGGGTCATATTCATTTCAACATCGGTCATATTAATTTCAATATATGCAGTATTTATTTTGCTGTGTATCATATCAATTTCAAAGCACAACATATTCATTTTGACAAGTGTAATTTTAATTTCAGCATTGGTCATAAGACATGTTGAGTTTCTTTCGGTGGAGCTCATATTTGTTTCAATGCATGTCATATTCATCTTAGCATGTGTCATATTTCTTTCAATGGATGCTTCATTCATATTAACACATCTTAATTTTAACACAAATCATATCCATTGCAACATATATTGTAATCATGTCAATGTATATCATATCACTTTCAATGCAAGCCATATTCATTGTGATAAATGTCTTGATCATTTTAACGTTACTCGTATTAATTTTAAAACATGTCAAATTCATTTCAATGAAGGTCATATTCATTTCAATGTAGGTCATATTCATTTTAACATGTTTTATATTCTTTTCAATCAATGTTAAGTGTATTTCAATGGATGTCATATTCATATTAACACTTGTCATATTAATTTTAAGATGCAACTTATCAATTTTAACATATATCATATTAATTTGAATATGTATCTTATTAGTTTGAATATGCGTCATATTAATTTCAAGGCGTGCCATATTCATTTTAACAAATCTCATGTGAATTTCAGCTGTGGTCGTACTCCTTTGAAGACATGTCAACTGTGTGTCTCATATTCATTGCCATCTTGGTAATATTCATTTCAACACAATTGAAATTCATTGCAACATGTTTAATGTTCATTTCAATGTACATTTGTATTAGTTTCAATGTGCATTGTATTATTTTCAGAATATAATATATTAATTTCAATACATATTATTATTTTCAATATGCCATATTAATTTCAATGTATGTCATATTTCTCTTGGCATAAGTCAATCATTTCAAGAAATGCCCCATTCCTTTTTGGTGAATATTGTATTTGTTTCAGTGATTGCTTTATTGTTTACAGTGAGGGCTATATTAATTTCAGTATGATTTATATATATTTCAGTATATTTCTTATTCAATTTGGTGTGTGTGTTATTCATATTAATCTCTAAGTAGCATATTCATACTGCAAGGTTTCATATTTGTTTTGGTTCAATTCAGATTCACTCTGTCAGGTATCATAATTATTTTGACACATAGTACATTCATTCTGGTGTGTGTCATATTCATTTTGCAGCACGCTATTCATTTCAGGAGTTTTCCAATATGGGGAGCTGTAATTTTGACATGAACGGCTTCCCATACCTAATGTTCTTATTGATAATATACTTACCTTCCTCTTGTCTGGTTTCTCTTTTGTGTTTTGTAATTACTGATGCCTCTGTGATTCACTTAAAACAATGTCAGTCCTCTGGTTTGCATTTTCCCAAGTAGCCCTGTGCTTAGTATAGGAGGGTAAGCAGTTCTGTTTTGTTGTCACACTTAGCATGGCAGCATCTCATCAGGGAATGCCACAAGAGTATTGCATGTGTAGTGCATTTTTATATTTTTAATACACATATTTTGCTTTGTTCTTTTCCTTTCCACAGGTCCTCACCAATTTAGGTTACGATGTGCGTAGAGCACTAAGTCAGTTACATTTGCCTTACAAATTCCTAATGTAATTAGGGTATGTAGTGTAGCTTAGGAGATGCTTATCTTTTGGTGCTGATGAAACGCCACTTGATCCGTGGGGAGATTCCATGCATGAAACATGTTGACCTTATTTAGTGGCTGAAAGAGAACTGTTCCTGTTCGCCCCCCTGGTGTTGGTAGAGTGGTGGAACATTACTTCCGTTCCACTCCCCTTTGCTTTTAACTTTGACAAGATCCTCTAAGCTTAATAAAATACACTGTTTTGGGGCTCTCAAGCCAATTTTAACTTTCTTTTTCTCTTGCTCCTTTCTGGCTGTAGGATTACATTTATTCCTATTCCTAAATCACGGCACACACATCAAATTAAGATCTCCGGCAAAGAGCCCCCTAGTGGGGCCTGTCAGACATTGCAGCGACAGTCTGACGAGGAGCAAGACCTATGATGAAGCATGACATCCAGTGGAAGTGTGAGGGCACTAGCTTCTAATTTTAGAAGTGCTTTTAGAACCCCTGTCCTTTTCCCTTTTTTATGGAACAGTGTACTTTGCTGATTTGTACTAATTTTTATAAAACGATTGGTACCAAGCTGTGGCTACTTATCAGCTGTGGCTGACCCTGATCACAGAAAAATGTGAAATACGATTGAGTCAGCACTACAAACCACTGAACTAATAGTGGATACATGGGTCCATATTTATCAAGGTTTTGGGTTGCCTTTGTGCCATGCAAGAGGGCTCAAGGGCAACGCAAAGTCTAAGTGAGATTTATCAAGCCACATAAAGCCGCCTTGCATGACTCAGCATGGTTTGCTAAATCTAGAGTAACACAAGGCAGCACAAATTTCTCTACCCAAAGGAGGCATTTCATACGTGGAGCATGAGTGTTCCCATGCACATACACATGCATTCCCACATTTAACATTAGTGGTAGCCCTGGGAATGCGTCAAAATGCCATGCCTGCCCAGGTAAGGCATAACTAGGAGAAATGTATTTATTTCTCCTAATTTTTTCCCTTACTATGTGCGCTGCATTCTACAGAGCACATAGATGAAAATGCGTATGAGGATTGTTTTCTGCACAAAAGCAATCCGACCTACAACGCAGGCATGCTTGCAACATGACGCAAGGTTGCCTACATTGACACTAGGCAGTCAAAAGTGCACCAGCACTAGGAAAGGACAGGAATGCGCCACATAATGTTGAATACAGTGTATTCCTGCCCTTTACTTTTCACACAGCACAGTGCATCAAGGTGGCTTTCTGCACTGTGATGCATGAAAGATTGATAAATCTGCCCCTTGGTACTTTTGAGAATTAATAGATTGCATGTGGACCACTGAATATTGGACTGTCCTGAAGATGCTTTGCCCCATGTCAATCACCTACTCCTTTGCCATGTCAATTTTCATTAGCGTGCAATTTTGACACTTTTCTGTCTAAAGAAATTACACAAATTGTTGGACATTGTGATGGTAAACAGTGAAAAAAATATTGGCTTAACTTAAGGGCGTTGAGCATTGGTTTTGTTGTTTTACGACATTGCCAGGGACATTATGGTGATCATTACATCCCTGGCGGACGGTGTTAAAGCGGCGGTAATACCGCAAACAGGCCGGCAGACAAAAAAAGGGAATCATGACCCTGGCAGAAACCGCCAACAAAGACAGCCACTTTAACACTCCGACCGCCACGGCGGTACAGACAAGCAGTGCGGCGGTCACCGCCAACAGACAGGTGGAAGACAATGTACCGCCCACAGTATCACAACCCGCCAATCCGCCACCTTTTCCGGGGAGGATTCACCGTGGATAAAAACACGGTGGAAACAGCTTTTGAAATGGGAAAACGCTCACCTCTACACATCCCACGAGGAAGGAGGACTCCATGGAGCCGGAACTCCAAATCCTACCGGCCCTTGTGTTCCTACTCATCTACGAAGACCAACGCCTGCGCCGGCGACGACAACGGTGAGTACTGCACCTATGACATAGGGGAGGGGGGAGGCAAAAGTTAGAGGGACACACACGCAACACCCCCACTCCACCCTCGCATATTACAACACACACACCAATGCATACACAAAAATCACAGTAACAACCCACAACCCCCCCCGGAAGAATGAGAAGACAAAATGAAACAGTCCAAACATTGTAATGTAGCAATATAAATGTCTCAAAAATTAACAGATATGTTAGAAAATCATACAAAAGTATATACATTACAAGAAGTAGTGCAGATATGCACATATCAATGTCCATGCACACTAGTCCAAAAATGCATGGGCGCAGCCCACACAAGATCCCTGTCCACAGACGGAGAGAACACTGCAGGGGCATCAGATAGAAATACTACAGGCACCTCAGGGGGAAGGGAAGGGGGGGACCTCAGCCGGAGGAGTGCAAAGCCAGATCCACGACGGGGTCCATGCCCATTGATGTATCCTGGGGAGTGCAAAGCCACAGTCTCTCAAGTCTCTACAGTGGGTGGGTTGCCCACTGTACCATCCCGGGGAGTGCAAAGCCACAGTCTCTCAAGTCTCTACAGTGGGTGGGTTGCCCACTGTGCAATCCTGGGGAGTGCAAAGCCACAGTCTCTCAAGTCTCACAAGTGGGTGGTTTGCCCACTGTACCATCCTGGGGAGTGCAAAGCCACAGTCTCTCAAGTCTCTACAGTGGGTGGTTTGCCCACTGTACCATCCTGGGGAGTGCAAAGCCACAGTCTCTCAAGTCTCTACAGTGGGTGGTTTGCCATGGCGGTGTCTGGACTGTTCAGCGGTGCTTTGCCATGGCGGTGTCTGGACTGTTCAGCGGTGCTTTGCCATGGCGGTCTCTGGACTGTTCAGCAGTGCTTTGCCATGGCGGTTCTGGACTGTTCAGCAGTGCTTTGCCATGGCGGTCTCTGGACTGTTCAGCGGTGCTTTGCCATGGCGGTGTCTGGACTGTTCAGCGGTGCTTTGCCATGGCGGTCTCTGGACTGTTCAGCGGTGCTTTGCCATGGCGGTGTCTGGACTGTTCAGCGGTGCTTTGCCATGGCGGTCTCTGGACTGTTCAGCAGTGCTTTGCCATGGCGGTTCTGGACTGTTCAGCGGTGCTTTGCCATGGCGATCTCTGGACTGTTCAGCAGTGCTTTGCCATGGTGGTCTCTGGACTGTTCAGCGGTGCTTTGCCATGGTGGTCTCTGGTCTGGGCATTGGTGTGTGGCATGACGTTCTCTGGACTGGGCATTGGTGTGTGGCATGACGTCCTCTGGACTGGGCATTGGTGTGTGGCATGACGTTACCTCATGGCCCAGCGGGGCTGTGGCAGCCGGGGCCCTCCTGGGCACTGACTCCGGCCGTGGCGGTGGTCTCCTGACCAGTGACGATACTTGGGCCCTCCTGGGCACTGACTCCGGCTGTGGCGGTGGTCTCCTGACCAGTGACGATACTTGGGCCCTCCTGGGCTGTGACTCCGGCCTTGGCGGTGGTCTCCTGACCAGTGACGATACTTGGGCCCTCCTGGGCTATGACTCTGGCGGTGGTCTCCGGACCAGTTACGACGGTGCTGGTGGTGGCGTCCCGACCGCCGGGAAGGATGCCCCCCTTCTCCGCCGTGATGCTCACACCAGGCTGCGCAGACTTCCTCTGGCCCTTCCCCACCTTTGGAGGAGTCACAGCTGCCTCTGCAATCCCCCTGGAACCCATGTGAGTTGTTTTGCCTCCAGAAGTCTTCACAGGGTCCCGTCGGCCACTTTCCAATTTCAGAGCCTTTACAGGGGGTGGGCTGCCAGTGCCTTGGCTCCGGGTCACACTGTCTGCCCTGGTGGCCGGTGCACTCCACACACCTTGAACAGGCACCACTGGTATTGGAGGCTTTGTGGCTGAGGCGCTACGACGGGACTGATGAATTGGAGGGGGGGTGGGGCAAAAAGGTCAATTTTGCAGAGGGACAGTTTCTGATGGACACTGGGAAGGGTAGTTGGAGGGGGTCTGGGAGTGGAGGAAGAGGAGGTGGTTGTAGGAGGTGTCACTTTAGGTGTTTTGGGTGCAGGTGCAGGTACTGGAGGCTGTCGTGAGGTGGATGGATGTTGGGTGTGTGGTTGCCGGCGTTTGTGTACTTTGGGTGGGGGCATCACAGACACACTGGGAGAGGACACAGGGGACGTGTAAATGGGAGTGGAGGTGGTGAGTGCAGGTGAGCGGCTTGTGGTGCTGGGTGTCCTGGTGCGAGTCCTAGTGCCTGTAGATGTAGTGCATGCAGGTGAGAGTGTAGACGACACTGGGAGGGAGGAGGGAGACGACGAGGAGGGGGACACAGTGGAGGCAGTGTGTGTTGGTGTGTCTGTATGTGGGTGATGCTTGTTTGAGTGCCTGTGGGTTGTGTGGTGCCTATGTTTGCCAGAGCTTCCCTTGGGTGTTGACGTGTGTGCATGCTGGTCTGTAGGTGTGCTTGGGATGGGCTGGGGTACAGGGGATTGGGTCTGGGTGGAGGAGGTTGGAGGGGGGAGACTAGAGACAGGGACAATGGCTGCCATCAGTGGTGAGGCCAGAGATTGCAGGGTTTGCTGAAGGACAGCCTGACCAGAATGAATTACCTCCAGGAAAGCATTACCGTGTTGCAACTCTCTTTCCACACCCTGGATGGCATTCACAATTGTAGACTGCCCATCAGTGAGTGACCTGAGGAGATCAATGGCCTCCTCACTGAGGGCAGCAGGGGTGACTGGGGCAGGGCCTGAGGTGCCTGGGGCAAAGGTGATGCCCACCCTCCTGGGTGAGAGGGCACGGGGTGAACGCTGAGGGGCTGCTGGGAGGGCGGTGCTGGTAGCGGAGGTGGCGGCTGTACCTGTAGAAGTGGGGGGCACAGATGGTGCCGCCACCACACGGAGCTCCCATCGGCGGACGAGTCCGTGTCGCTGGTTGGTGATCCGGTGGCCGACGTGAAGCTCCCCTCGCCCTCCGTCCCACTGGTGCATTCAGAGTCCGTGGTGTGGCCCTCCATGGCCATGTGGGATGCAGCTCCCTCGTGCTCTGGTGCCACTGTACCTCCGCCTGATGATGCTGATGTACAAAAGAACAGGGAGAGCACAAAAAGGGGGGGGGGAGACAGAAGAAGAACAGGTTGAGTGCATGGCATACCGCTACCGTTGGCGGACAATACAGACACAGCAGCCCCCTGCACTACGCCGTGCTCCTGGCCTCTGCAGATGCAATTCCTGGGATGTGGCCTACATGGCTATGGTGGACATCTGCATCACAGGGGCATCTATACCTGTACTTGGCACTATACTGCGGCGGGGAAGAGCGCCACATGGCCTGAATTACAGAGGGGCCTCGTCTACGTATTTCTGCCTGGCCCAGGTACACCCACAGGCCTGCTCCCCCACCCAGACCCCTCCACTGCGCGCAAAGTCTGCAGAATGAGAGTGTACTCACCCCCTTGTGTCTGCTGTGATGCCCTCAAGCGCTCATCCAACTCCAGGTAGGCCACCGCCAGGATCCGGAACATCAGGGGGGTCATGGTGAGACGAGCACCCCTCCCACGTTGGGAGGCCATCCCCTGCTGAGCCTCTGGCATCTTCTTGCTGCACGGCGAATGTCCTCCTATCTTTCCGGCAGTGGGTGCCTCGTCTCTGGTGGGCCCCCCGGGTCCAGACGTCCTTGGCGATGGCACGCCAAATGTCCTTCTTCTGGTGGGCGCTGACCTACATGACATGCACAAGGGAAGAAGAGAAGCCATTACATACTGCACTGTAGATGTAAGTGTCCCCCCTCCCTACCCTTTCCATTTGGCACATGCATTCATGTTCCCTGAATTCTGCACCCTTCCCTCTTACAACCAGCCCTCTCCATCCAGGCCTAGCCCATACAACGTGCTCCCTGGGTACTTACCTGTTGGTCTGGAGGACCGTAGAGTTGCATGTACTGAGGGAGAACCCCGTCTACTAGTTTCTCCAACTCCTGAGCAGTGAAGGTAGGGGCCCTTTCCCCAGACGCAGCAGCCATGGCTGCTTCCAGACCGAGGTCACAGCAGCACTTGCAGTGTAGGTCCTCTCCTGTCGAAGGTCAGGTATCTAGTGATTGAACAGATAGAAAATGGCGGTGATGTCTGCGGCGGTGACGTTTCGCGGCGGTGCGTATCATCACCGCCGGCGCACTTGTTCATTGGCTCCTGGGACCCATAGGGTCCGATGTTAACCAATCCAGCATTGCGTTGCGGTCTACGACCGCCTCCCGCGACGGTGTGCAACGCCAACGCAGTTACCCCACAATCCCATTGTCCCAGTGTAGAGGTCAGGCATCTGCCATTTCAGGGGCCCACATGGCTTCATTTACTTCTGCATCACACATAGCTAGGCCTACACTCAACACACATGCAGGAAGGGTTTTGTGTCGTCTTCTGTGTAACTGTGGGTACATACCGTGCAAAAAAATTGACTCTGTGGTCGCTGTTGTCCTTCCTAGGCGCCGTCAGCTGGGACATTTGAGAAGATGGCGGAATCCTCCGGTGTACCGACCGCTGGTGGACCTGTTGACAATGGAGGAGCGACATGTAATCGTCACCTACCAGTTTGACCGTGCCACAATCCAGGAACTATGTACCCAGTTGGAGCCAGACCTGATGTCACCAATCCGCCATCCCACAGGAATCCCCCCTGACGTGCACTTGCAGTGCTCCATTTCCTTGCAAGTGGGTCTTTTCAGACAACAGTGGCCATGGCATCAGGGATGTCCCAGCCTATGTTTTCCAACGTGCTGTCCAGAGTGTTGGCTGCCCTGCTGAAACACGTAAGGAGATACATAATTTTCCCTGAGGTGGAGGATTTGCCTACTGTGAAAGGTGACTTCTATGCCCTTGGACATATCCCCAACGTCATAGGTGCTATTGATTGGACCCATGTAGCTCTGGTCCCCCCCCACAGGAGTGAACAGGTGTACAGGAACAGGAAGAGTTATCATTCCATGAATGTACAGATGGTCTGTTTGGCAGACCAGTACATCTCGCAGGTAAATGCTATGTTCCCTGGCTCAGTGCATGACGCCTACATCCTGCAGAATAGCAGCATCCCTGATATGATGGGTCAACTCAAGAGGCACCGTGTGTGGCTATTATGGGACTCTGGTTACCCCAACCTGTCCTGGCTATTGACCCCAGTGAGGAATCCTAGGACCAGGGCAGAGGAACGCTACAATGAGGCCCATGGGCGGACTAGGAGGGTGATCGAACGCACCTTCGGCCTCCTGAAGGCCAGGTTCAGGTGCCTCCATATGACAGGTGGTTCCCTATTCTACTCACCGAAGAAGGTGTGCCAGATCATCATCGCCTGCTCAATGCTTCACAATCTTGCATTGCGACGCCAGGTGCCTTTTCTGTAGGAGGATGGTCCAGATGACGGTGTTGTGGCAGCTGTGGAACCTGTGGAGCCTGTGGACAGTGATGAGGAGGAAGCTGAGGAAGAAGACAACTACAACAGGGAGTCAGTCATACAGCAATATTTCCAGTGACACACAGGTGAGAACAATTTCATTTTTTCCCATTACATTCACTGTCACACGTCTTCCTCTATCCTGTGTGTAATTTAATGGCATTATTGGTAACTGAGTTGTTCCTTTCCTTTACGGTTTCACAGGTGTGGTTACCAACGTGTGTCATCTGCATGCATCCTTCAAGGACTTGTGATGTGTGACATAGGTATGTTGGCTTTACAAGTTGACACGCATTTTGACACTGTCATTGATAATACATCATATCAAATCATGGACTGACTCCAGATTGTTTTGTGGTTAAAGGGTGTTTATTGAAGTGCTCAAAAATGGAGGGGGTTGTAAAATGGTGAGGGGTGATGATGGAGGAATGTCCATGGCAGGGTCCAGTCTATTAGTCTCACAGGTACACTGCCCATCTGGGCATAGGAAGTGGAGCTGGGGCAGTTTAAGTATGGACAGGGTAACAAAGTGGGACAGTGGGAGGACAATCAGGGTGGTCTCATTTCCTGGCGGGGGTCTTGCCATCTTGCTCTGTTCTGTTCCTGGATCTCAGGGCCCGCTTGCGTGGTGGTTGTCCGTCTGCAAGGGGTGGGGTGCTGGTGTGGTGGTCCTGTGGCGGGGCGTCCTGTCCACTAGCGCCGGCGGAGGTGGTGGGCAGTTCATCGTCCATGCTAGTGTCAGGGGCCCCTTGGAGTGCCACGGTGTCCCTCAAGGTCTGCTGTATGTCCTTCAGCACCCCTACGATGGTGCCCAAGGCGGAGCTGATGGTCCTGAGCTCCTCCCTGAAGCCCAAATACTGGTCCTCCTGCAGGCGCTGGGTCTCCTGAAACTTGACCAGGACCGTCGCCATCGTCTCCTGGGAGTGGTGGTATGCTCCCATGATGGAGGAGAGGGCCTCGTGGAGAGTGGGTTCCCTTGGCCTGTCCGCCCCCTGTCGCACAACAGCCCTCCCAGTTCCCCTGTGTTCCTGTGCCTCTGTCCCCTGGACCGTGTGCCCACTACCACTGCCCCCAGGTCCCTGTTGTTGTTGGGGTGGTGGGTTTTCCTGGGTTCCCTGTGTTGGTGGACACACCGCTGATTGACCTGTCCTGGGTACGGAGGTTTGGGCCCGCTGGGTGGGTGCTGTGCTGGTGTTCCCAGAGGGTGGAAGGTCAGTGTTGGGATGTCCCTGTGCAAGGGGAACCGACTGTCCCGAGGCCCACGATGGTCCGGGCTGGTCATCAGGATCCAGTAGGGCAGAGCTGCTGTCATCACTGTGGGCCTCTTCTGTGGGTGGAGTGGAGTTGTCTGGACCCTCCGGGGTGTTGACGGTCCTTTGTGATCCTGCAGGGGCATAAGGGCATGATTACTGCATGTGTGTGTGTCGTGGTGTGCAATTGGTGGCTCACAGTGTACCCCAGTCCAAGCATTCATGTGTGTGGGTTTGTGTGATGATGGTTCTGGGTTGCTATGGGTATGTGCAGTGGGCATGCTTTAGTGATGGGTGTCCATGCTTTGTTTTGTCATGCACGGCTTGGAGTTGGGATGTGTGGTTTGTTTTATGAGTACATTAATGAGGAGTTGGAGTGATAGGGGAGGGGGTGAGGGTGGGGGTGTGGGATGGCATGCAGGTATTGTGGGGAATATGAAAGTTAAGATTTGACTTACCAGTGTCCATTCCTCCACCGACTCCTCCGAGGCCCTCTGGATGCATGATGGTCAAGACTTGCTCCTCCCATGTTGTTAGTTGTGGGGGAGGAGGTGGGGGTCCGCCGCCAGTCCGCTGAACCGCGATCTTGTGCCTGGAGACCGTTGAACGCACCTTCCCCCGTAGGTCTTTCCACCTCTTCCTGATGTCGTCCCGATTTCTTGGATGCTGTCCCACTGCGTTGACCCTGTCGACTATTCTTCGCCATAGCTCCATCTTCCTGGCTATGGATGTGTGCTGCACCTGTGAGCCAAATAGCTGTGGCTCTACCCGTAGGATTTCCTCCACCATGACCCGGAGCTCCTCCTCGGAAAAGCGGGGGTGTCTTTGGCGTGACATGGGGTGATGTGGGTGATGTGTGGGGTGGAGTGTGTGGTGATAAGTGTGGTGATATGTAGTGGTGTGTGGTGTTTTGTGCGTGGAAGTTGTGTGGGTGATGGTGTTGAGTGCCTGTGGATGCTGTTATTCTTGCTGATGCTCTCTCTGTGTGCTTCTTTCAGATTTTCTGGTCCTAGGTGTTTGTGGGTGATGTGGGTGTGTGTTTTATATTGTATTGGGTGTGTGGGAGTGTTGTTTGTATGTGTATCAGGTGTGTGTATTTTGAATTGTCCAATGTGGCAGTGTTTTGGAGATGTGTCTGTATTTTGAGCACAGCGGTGTGTACCGCCAATGGAATACCGCGGTTGAAAGACCGCTGCGTGGATTCGTGGGTTGTAATAGCATGGGCGTGTTTCTGCTGGCGTGGAGGTGGAGGTTTTGTTTTCGCCAGTTTAACACTGACCTTTGGTGTGGCGGACTTGTGTGGGTGTCTGAATTTCGGCAGGTTCCGAGATGTGTGTCATAATAGCTGTGTCGGAATTCCGCGGCCGCGGCGGTGTGTTGGCGGTCTTCTGCACGCCGGTAAGGGGCTTTAACTGCCAATGTTATAATGACCACCTATATCTGAGCTGGCAGATGACAAATGCTTCACCATGCGTTAATCAATCAGTCGACTTGTAGAGCACAACTTGTCATCCGTGAGGGTATCCAGGGTCTCAGTCGAAGAGCCAGGTTTTCAGCATCCTATGGAACCCCTGTAGAGAAGGGGAGGTCCTGAGGTGCAGGGGGAGGCTGTCCCAGGCTTTGGCTGTGAAGTAGGGGAAGGAGCGTGCTCCTGCTCTGCTGTGTTCTATGCAGGGGTGTACGAGTCTGAGCTAGAAAGGCAGAGCAGAGGTTTCTGAAGGGTTTGTGGAATCTCAGGCGGTGGTTGACGTATGCGGGTCTAGAGCCATGCAGCGCCTTCAGCACGTAGCTGGGGAGCTTGAACTGGTATCTCTTCGGAACTGGGAACCAGTGGAGTTTTTGAGGTAGGGGGTGAAGTGGGTGTGACAAGGGAGATGCCGGATGATGTTTGCTGCTGCGTTCTGGAGGGTCTGTAGTCTTTGAGCTAGGTGGGCCTCCATATCAAAATCAGTGGTGTTTCTGTATTCCATTCGACTGGTGGTGAGGGCTTGGGTGATGGTGTGTGTCTCATTTTGGAAAAGCCACTTGAAAATCTCACATAACGTGCAGGATGAAGAAGCAGGAGGATGACACTCTGTTGACTTGGGACCTCATGGTGAGTTTGCTATCCAGGGTGATACTAATGGGGTTATTTACAAGCCTTTTATGCCACCGGTGTGTTACTTTTTATATGGGGAAAAGTGACACACCGGTGGTGCAAGGGGCTTGTATATAAGCCTCCACGTTTCCTGGCATGCTCAGCTGGGGTTGGAGTGGGCTTGAGTTCTGTGAGCCACAAGGAGCATCCCAAGGGGAGTTGTTTCTGCCGAACAAGACTTCCTTCTTGTCTGTGATGAACTTAAGGCAGTAATTCCTTATGCAATTGGCAATGCTGGTCATGCATTGTTGGAAGTTGGCCCTGGTGGTGGTGGAGCTTCCAGAGAGAATGAATTGTGTGTTGTTGGTGTAATATATAATGTTGAGTCCATGGGATTTGACAACGTTGGCAAGGGGGGACATTTAGATGTTGAAGAAAGTGGGGCTGAGTGATGAGCGTTAAGGGACTCTTCAGATGATTAGTTTGGGTTCAAAGGTGAAGATGGACTTGTTGTGTTCTGTTGGTGAGGAAGGAAGCGATCCATACGAGGGTGACTGCTTAGATACTTATGTCGTGAAGTATGGCGATCAGCATGTGGTGGGAGACGGTGTCAAAGGCTGCTTAGAGATCGAGGAGAATAAGGGTGGCTGTCTCCGGATGTCATCTGTGGTTAAGATCAGGGCTGTCTCTGTGCTGTGGTTGCTGCAGAATCCAGACTGGGAGTCTTCCAGGAGGTGGATGTATTCCAGGTAGATCATGAGTTGTTGGCTGATGGCTTTTTCAATGACTTTGGCTGGGAAAGGGAGGGGGACAAGGGTCTATTGTTGCTGAGTTATTAGGGGTCTGCTGAAGGTTCCTCCAGCCGTTGTTTTAATTTTGCACACTTAGGGCCAGATGTAGCAATTTCCGATTTTGCGAATCGGAAATTGCGAGTCGGTGCGACTCGCAATTTCCGATGTGCAAAATCGGATGCAGTACGGTGTCTCAGACACCGACTGCGAGTTGCCATGGGGTCGCAAAGACCCACCTCATTAATATTAATGATGTGGGTCGCATTTTGTGACCCCATAGCGAGTCCCTGCACTCACAGGGATGGTGGCCTGCTGAAGCCAGCAGACCTCCATGTCTGTGACTGCTTTTTAAATAAAGCAGTTTTTATTTATTTTGCAGCCTGTTTTCCTTAAAGGAAAACGAGTTGCAAAATAAAGAAAATAACAAAACCATTTGGTTTCGGTTTTTCAGAGTATGCAGTGGTCCATTGGACCACTGCCTGCTCTAAAACCCCCTTTTTGGCAACATTCACAAAGGGGAAGGAGTCCCATGGGAACCCCTTCCCTTTTGCGAATGGGTTACCACCAGTGTGACACTGGTGGTAACTGCGAATTGCTTTGCGACTGCATGCGCGGTCACAAAGCAATTTAGCATAGCGATGCGACTCGCAAATAGGAAGGGTACCCCCCTTCCTATTTGCGAGTCGCATTCACAATTTGCGAGTCGGTACTGACTCGCAAATTGTGAATGAGCATCGTATTCGGCATTTTGCATGGCGCAAACTGCGATTTTCGCAGTTTGCACCATGCAAAATGCTTTCTACATCTGGCCCTTAGAATCTTCTGGGAAGCTGGCTGAATCCTGAGGTGTTGAGTAGAGTGGAAAGTTCGAGGCTGAACCTAGATGCTGCTAGGTTGAAGACATGGTGGGGGCATTGGTCAGATGAAGCACCTGAGTGGATGGATTTCATGATGGTGATGGTGTCTTGAGTGGTAAGGTGGTTCCATGTGTTAGCCTTGAGATAGTCGTGTGTATGGAGGTATGGCTGTTGAAAAAGTCTTCAGGCTTGAATTGGGGGTTGAAGGTTCTGTAGATTTTGAGAAAAGAGCTCCTTAATGTCATTGGGGTTAGCTTTGATGTCAGGGCCTTTTGTTTTTCATCACACGCAGTTGGCGGTGGGATACGTTGAGTGCTGATTCGTATGTGGTTCTTTCTTCTGGGTCTTTGTTGGTGCATCACCTTCTCTTGAAGTGCTTGCAGTGGCGCTTGGCTGTCCTGCGATCCCTGGTCTATCAGCTGGTTTGCTTTGTGGGTCTTCTGTGAAGATGTCAGCACAGTCAATTATCCAAGCGTTGAAGCTTCCGTCATTCTGGTTTACTTTGATGTAGTACTTGGGAGTGTTGAGGGTGAGTGTTTTTGGTCCATTCAGTCTCTGAGGCCTAGTTCCAGTTGTGACGGGTGGCGTTGGGTTGCATCAGTGGGGAGGGCAGGGGGCTCGTAATGATGAAGTGGACTATTGAGTGATTGGTCCATGTGAGTTCAGTAGTGTCGCTGTATTTGTTGTATTCACCGAAGGTAATTATGCAGGTCAAGCATGTGTCCTGCGATGTGTGTGGGGTCGTGTACAAGCTGGGTGAGGCCGATGGTGATCAGACTGTTAAGGAGGTTGGCAGAGTTAGAGTCAGTTATGTAGTTATTGTCAATGTGGTGGGAGTGGAGGCCACCCAAGAACCTGTAGTTCTTTGGGATGATGGTGAGGTGGGCTGATGAAATCGGTAATGAGGTTGCAGAAGATGGTTTGAAGTCCCAAATGGACTGTATGCAAGGTGTCTCCTAATGGTGGATTTCTCCCCCATTTGGAAGGTGAAGTTAAAGTGTTCCATGCAGATGGTGTCTCCAGTGGCAGTCGTGCATTTGATGATGGATGATGGGGGATGATGGTGATTCCTCCGCCTGGCTTGTTGATGCAGTCGTGGTGGGTGATTCTGTATCGGGATGGTATGGTGGTGGCAATGTTCGGGGCTGATGCGGGGTTAGGCCAGGTCTCAGTTAGGAAGACAATGTTGGGCGTGAGTGTCGATAAGGTCCCAGACCTCAGGTGTGTTCCCTGAGTGAGCGAGTGTTGAGGAGGGTTCATGCCAGCTGGGTAACTGGTGTTCCACAACGAGTGGGCTGGCTGATGGTGAAATGGATGGGGCCATGCCTATTGTGGCTGGTGAAGTGGCAGAAAGAAGGTGCAGGTGAAAGGTCCTATCGTGGAGTGCAGCGTGGTGGTAGTGTTTGTGACTGCATCCAGGGTCAAGGATGTGGAGGGCAGTAGAAGTGTGGGTATGGTGGGTGGAGGCTAGACCAGGGTTCCTGGTGCTGGGCGTGGTCTAGGCACGGGCGGCCCAGTCTGCACCCCCCTGAGATTGGGAGTGCGTAGTCAACTCAACAGCTTTGACCTCGCCCCGCTGCTGGTCGTGTGAGCAATCCCTTGACATGGACCTGGTGGGATGTGAAGGAAAGGGTGGCCTTGATTTTGTGGGTCTCCCCTAAACTGATAGAGTAAAACCCTCCTTTCTGACACATGAATGTGGCTCATGAGCACAATTACACTTGCCTTATTTCGCCAAGGGCAGAGGCACACATGATAGTAACGCTGAAAATATTTCAGAAACTTTGCATTGAATGAGCACATTTTACCCCCTCCTCTAAACAGACATCCTAAACTCAACAACTACTAACTATGAGGCAGTGACGTTCATAACACCGGCCAACTGTGCAAACACTAAAAACACATGGCTGCAGCTGGTACCACAAAGAACATCATCGACCTGGCACTGGATGCTTGTCTCACAAAAAGTCACATGGATGTTTTCTCTGTGCACTGACTCTTGGGTGAGGTGGATGCTACATCTACATATGTGATTTATAGACAATGCCCTATCAAAACCATGGTGCTCCGATCAGAGGTCTGACATGGATATTGATACAGCAGGGAAGGACCTGCCAGAAGGTGGCTATTGAGAGGCATGTTCGTCTTTTGGCTTTAAAACAAAACATTGTAGGCAGCGGATAATTGAATGGGCAGAGTACAGAGACATCAGATACAGATGAAGTGGGAGGACTGGGGTGATCACTCAGTATGGATCCCTGCAATGGGAGAAATGGGCAGTTTCAGTGAGGAACTCTCAGTAAACTAACCTTGATCCTAAAAGCAATCTATGAAACACACACTGCCCCCAAACAAGAGGATGATGCAGTTGTGTTGGAGTTGGGCATGTTTTGTAAAAATCAGAAAAAACTATCTCAAAGGGTGTGCAGTTCTTAAGGGAGCTTACACAACACAACCACAGACAGCTGACAATGTAAAACACATCCAAGACTTAATGAAGAGAGTTATGTTTTTAGAGGGTTGGGCTTAAGATGCTGAGTGCAGAGCATGGTGCAATAATTTATGTACCAATTGGATGCTGGAATGTAAAGACGGTTGAGACCCTAAGCAGTTGACAGAATAGTGGCACCAGAAAGGAGTGTCCTGTCTTGCCCTAACCCCTCCATTCACAGTGGCATGAGCCCACAGTGTGCCTGTCAGACTGTCCCTGCCGGGAAGCCCTGCCTGACCCATTTTTGCAAAAAATTTAAATTACAGAGACACTATCCTTTGTGGCACTAGGAAACCAGTGTACACAGTCATAGAAAATTTAGGTCATGATATTCCCAGATTATACCCTGATGGTCCAATAGAAATGTTCTTCTTTTTACCTAAGTGAAGAAGAAATGAAGATTCCTTGATTTACAATTTGTGCTGCTGTTCTCCACAAACATGAAAATCACTGAGCATCATTGCCATTCTTCGAACTCTCTTCCTCACTGATCCAGGAGCCACATGGGGTTGGGTCAAACTATATGAGGACATTTGTCAAACAGCAGAATTAGGAATCATGGAAGAATTGCCCTATACTTGTTCTATAATATTGCAAAAGAATAGCAATGGGGCCAAGTAAGTGTATGGAAGAAAGTTTCCTACTTCTTGCAAATGCAAGAAAGCAGAAAGGAAGCCATAGCCAGGGCAGCAGGAGTGAAAGACACACGCCATAGTTCGAAACCTACTACAACAGGATTAATGATCTCTAGAGAAGAATCACTCTCAGATGACAACAGTGGGGGCACTCCACAGCTCCCAATGGTTTAATCCTCAGTCTTCATACTACTTGCTCTGATGTAACCGTCAGGTTTACAGGAACTGTGCAGGTGTATACACATAGGGCCTGATCCCAAATGGATCTGTAATTTCATCCCATGCGTAAACCCCTGTTTAAGCACGGGTCAGAATTATGGCTTTGGAGGTATTTAAGACGTCCAGCAATTATCAGATGCATTAAATATGACAACCTTTGTAATATTTTGGCAAGTCAAACCTGCCGAAATTTAATGGGGGAAAAGCATGCAATATTTATCATATCACGTGGATTTTGGTTGGTTAAATAACAAAAATCTGCATGCAGTTTGCCAAGATTATAAGCTCTCTTGAGAGCCGGCTTTCTCGTGAGGCTTCAGAAAGCACGTCTCAAATGTGAGACGGCGGCTCTCCTTCACCAGGTGCGGTCCCTGGGGTCTGATTACCATATTTAGTAAGGTTTTAGTTGCAACTATTGGCAAACACACAAGTACAGTTTTGGTGTAGTACAAATACCTATAGTGTTGGTGCAATAACAAACACACAGATATATTGTGGTGCAGTAAACATACCCATAGTGGTGCCACCCGTCTTCATAACAATGGAGGCTAGGCCGTGGATAGACAGAGGGTTATTCCTAAGATCTTACAAATTGCCCTCCAGAAATGGGATATGAATTGCGTCCTCGGGTCAGAAATGATACTGGAGGGCAAACTATGCAGCCACACAACAAGTTCCAAAAAAAGGCAGCTAAAACAGGGGCTCAAGGAAGCCCATGTAAGGGAATGCAGTGACACATTTTGGTGAAGGTGTCTAAAGCCACCAGGATGGTGTCATGGCCTTGATCTTTGGGAAGGTCTGAAATGAAGTCCATCGATATATGATGCCTTGGATGTGGCGGGTTAGGGAATGGTTGAAGGAGTTCTGCAGTCTTTTGGGAAGAGCTTTTAGCTCTCTGACAGGTTTTGCATGTGGAGACGAACATCTTACAGTCCATGAACATGGTTTGTCACCAGAAGGAGCTCTGCAATAGGTCATACATTTTTGCAGTTCCCTGATGCTCTGACAGAGGGGTAACTTGAGGCCATTGTAGTGCGTTGGTTTGTAGTTCCTTGGTTGGTAGATAGAGGGCACCATCATCAGATAGCAATCCATGGGCTAGCTGATAGGTGGGCTCCGTGGCTAGAAAAGGTGGCACGTCTTTTTGCTGAATGGCTTGGTATAGTTCGGACTCCCAAATGGAGAGAGAAGCGCACGAGTGAGAGGGAAAATTGGTAGGCAGCAAAAGTGTTTTGGAACAGTCAAGACAGACAGATAAGGTTTTTTCTGTGTTCTCCTGTCTAGACAAGACATCTGACTTATGGTTGCTAGCGCCAGTCTGAAAAGTGATCACAGACTTGTAATCCACAAAGAAAAGTGAGCACCACAATTGCCTGGCAGTCAGGGCCTTGATGGATTTCAGGAATTGTAGACTATGGTGGTCTGTATACTACGTGACTGGGTGCTGAACCTCTGTGAGGTAGTGTCACCACTCCTGAAATGCTGCCTTGACGAGCAACAACACTCTTTCAAATGTGGTATGATTCTTCTATGCCCTATTCAGTTTGTAAGAAAAGAAGGCTACAGGATGTTGGAAACCCTGTGCTCCTTTCTCTTTGGGATAGTAGGGTGCCTATTTTAACATTGGAGGTGTCTGCTTCCACAAAAAATGGTTGGGAAGCATCAGGACGGAGAATAATGGGCGCCAACATGAAAGCTATCTTTAACTGAGCAAAGGCCTTGCAGCAGTAGGTGACCAGCAAAAAACCTGCCCCTTCCGAAGTAATGCTGTAATCGGAGCAATGAGGGTGGTGAATTTTCCGGTAAATTGCCTAAAAAGTTGCAAAGCCCAAGAATCTCAGGATGAGTTGAGGACATTGCAGAACTGCTTGCACCTTGCTATCATCCATAGTCAGACCATCTGCCAGGATTATGAATCTTATAAATTGCACAGAGGTGACATGAAAGTTGTATTTCTCGAGATTAGCATAGAGATCATTTTCTCGTAATGCATGTAAACCCTTCCTCACATGAGTTACGTGTTCGCTTATGGACGTAGAATAAATGAGACTGTCAACTAGGAATACTACCACAAAGACGTCTAGGAATTCGCTCAGGGAGCAATTTACGAAAAATTGGAAAGCCACAGGGGCAAAGGACAAATGGCCTTATTTGATACTCAGAGAAGCCAAATTGAGTGCGGAAGGCCGTCTACTACTCATCCCAGTCCTATATCCGTATCAAGTGGTAAGCCTTGGAGATGGAGTTTTGAAAAGATGGTTGTCTTCTTAACTTGGTCCAACAATACCGGAATGAGTTGCAGAGGATAACAGTTCTTTCTGGTCACATTATTCAAGGCCCTATAATCTAAGGAGGCTCACAGGTTCCTGTTCTTTTTGGAAAGAAAAAATAATGGGGAGGACAATGGGGATTTAGCATGGCAAATGAAACCATTAGACAGGTATTTGCCTAGGTATTGTTGCTGGTGCTCGGTCTCTGGTTCAGTAAGGGTGTAGATGCAACTGCACGGTAGCCAGGCCCCAGGTTCTAAGTCCATTTTGCAATCTAAATGTTGGTGGTGAGAAAGGGTCTTAGCCTTTTGTTCACTAAACACATCTCCTGAAACCTGCTATTCCCAGGTTAAGTCTTCATTTTGAGGAAAACAAGCTGTGCGTGTAGTTGCGAGGCAGTGTTCGATGCAGTGTGTGGAGGGGAATAGGAGGGAACCCCGCAACCAATTGATCTAGGGGTTATGTAAGCATAGCTAGGGGAGGGCAAGGATTAGCTATACTAAGGGACATCAAGTAGGTTAAAAGTCAGTTCTTTGACGTGACCCCCTGAACTATGGGGGTGATTCTGACCCCGGCGGTACTAGACCGCCGGGGCCAGGGTCGGCGGGAGCACCGCCAACAGGCTGGCGGTGCCCCGCAGGGCATTCTGACCGCGGAGGTTCAGCCGCGGTCAGAAGAGGAAAACCGGCGGTCTCCCACGGGTTTTCCGCTGCCCTTCTGAATCCTCCATGGCGGCGCAGCTCGCTGCGCTGCCATGGGGATTCAGACACCCCATACCGCCATCCTGTTCCTGGCGGCTCTGCCGCCAGGAACAGGAAGCGGTATGGGGTGTCGTGGGGCCCCTGGGGGCCCCTGCAGTGCCCATGCCAATGGCATGGGCACTGCAGGGGCCCCCGTAAGCGGGCCCCACTTTGAATTTCACTGTCTGCATTGCAGACAGTGAAATTCGCGACGGGTGCAACTGCACCCGTCGCACCTTCCCACTCCGCCGGCTCCATTCGGAGTCGGCTTCCTCGTGGGAAGGGAGTTTCCCACTGGGCTGGCGGGCGGCCTTTTGGCGGTCGCCCGCCAGCCCAGTGGGAAACCCAGAATCACCGCAGCGGTCTAATGACCGCGGAGCGGTGTTCTGGAGGGGGGAACTCTGGCGGGCGGCCTCCGCCGCCCGTCAGAGTTAGAATGACCCCCTATGTATTGTGGCCTTTTGGATCTAGGGAGTGATGGGACCTGATAATGACAGAGAGCCATCAACTGCCCTAACCTGTTCAGGAGTTAGCTTACACAACATGGGGTTTTATATCAGCGTATGTATTGCCAGTTGCAGAAATTGCCAGCTGCCCCAGAATCAATCGTGACAGACATTGTTAAGCAGGGAATATCAGGGAGGAACAAGGATATTTCCACAGTAACTTAGTGTGTGGTCGCTTGGACAGTCTTTTGCACAATGTGGGGAGGTGGCTTCCAGGTCTTTTTGAGTTTCTTCCCACAATCCCTTCAAAATGTCCTTCCACACCGCAGTACAGGCCTTGTGTCAATACTCCTTTTCTTGGCTGGTTAACAGAAACCTGAAGGATCCTATCTGTATCGGCTCTGCTAAGGGATCTTGGGATGATCCTGTTGAGGAGATAGTTGGACCTAACTTCTTTTTCTTTTGCCCTTGCACTCTGTCAATGGGTGATCGAACTGTAAAATAAGACTGATTAGTTCATTGCAATTGTTAGGTCTATCCAGTACTTGTGCTTAAGCTCATCCTTCAGGTCTCAGTAGAACAGCAACACCCCCTTTTTTCTGGCCTTTCAGCATCTACTACTAAGAGGTTGAAGTGGGCTAGGGAGCTCAAAAGATCCAGACTACCTTGTCATAGTTCCAAGAGTTTGTTATCCACTGTTTGATTTGCGGTGTGGCGATCGAAAATCCTGCAAAGTTCTTGCTCAAAGGCATCAGAGTTATATATTGTACTGTCCTCCAGCATTAAAGGGACCAGCCAGGAGTCTGCTTCCCCCATCAGGTAGGATAATACAAAGGTTACCCTTGATCTGGTCGTAGGGAAGGATGCTGAGCAGCACAAGAAGTGTAGCAGACCTTGGGTCAGGCAGATATTCAACTTCTGAGATTCACCTGCAAAGCTTTGAGGCATGGCTCCTGTGGTCGAGGCAGGTCCCCATGATTCTGTCCACCTGCTGGGAAGAGTCACTACTTGTGTACACAGGCTCTAGTTTGTTCTTGTGATAGCTTAAGCTGTCTTTCCACGTCCTGCAGGATGCAGTCCAGATTGGTCACTGAAAATGTTCCCGAAGCCAAGATGCTCAGGCAACCAATAAGATTTAGGGCCGTATTTATACTCTGGTTGCGCCGAATTTGCGTCGTTTTTTTCGACGCAAATTCGACGCTAAACACACGCCAACTAACGCCATATTTATACTATGGCGTTAGACGCTTCGGGCGCCAAAGTGCCCGGAGTGTGCGTCATTTTTTTGCGTGAACCCCTTCCTTGCGTTAATGAGATGCAAGGGAGGCGTTCCCGTCTAAAAAAATGACTCCCAGGCCTTTACGTGGAATTTATACTCCCGGGCAAAAGTGACGCCCGGGAGTGGGCGTGGCCAAAAACTGCGCATTTGCGCCGCTTTTTAACGCCTGGGTCAGGGATGGCGTTAAGGGACAAGTGGGCTCAAAATGAGCCCAGAGTGCCCTCCCCTGCCCCCAGGGACCCCCCCTGCCACCCTTGCCCACCCCAGGAGGACACCCAAGGACGGAGGGACCCATCCCATGGGCATTAAGGTAAGTTCAGGTAAGTATTTTTTAATTTATTTTTTGTGGCATAGGGGGGCCTGATTTGTGCCCCCCTACATGCCACTATGCCCAATGACCATGCCCAGGGGACAGAAGTCCCCTGGGCATGGCCATTGGGCAAGGGGGCATGACTCCTATCTTTACAATGATAGGAGTCATGTTGATGGGGGATGGGCGTCGAAAAAAAATGGCGCAAGTCGGGTTAAGACGATTTTTTTGACTCAACCTGACTTGCCCCATTTTAAGACGCCCATACGCCATTTTCCCCCTACGCCGGCGCTGCCTGGTGTACGTGGTTTTTTTCCACGCACACCAGGCAGCGCCGGTCTGCTAGCGCCGGCTAACGCCATTCAATAAATACGGCGCCCGCATGGCGCTTCAGAATGGCGTTAGCCGGCGCTAATTTTTTTGACGCAAAACTGCGTTAGCGCAGTTTTGCGTCAAAAAGTATAAATATGGCCCTTAGTGGCTTCTCATTCTGTCAGGGAGGCTACAAGTAGATTCATTCTGTCCTTGTTCGTGGCCAGCCAGTTGCAGGGACAACATTGACTCAGTCTCCCTCACACCCATGCCATCACCACTGGAAGGTCTCTGTGGAGGGATCGGAGTGAACACAAGGGGAAGGGGTCTGGAACAAACAATAAACTAAAATAAGAAATCAAAACAACAAGCCAAAAGAAGGAACCAAAATAATAATGCCTAACTGAGCGCAGCTTGAGCTGATTAATTTCTTCTCCTTAAGGGTGCCATCACCTGACACCTAAGAAGTGCAATTGCTTCTGGGGCTGGTGACACAATTCAATGGTTCCACTGTAAACTGAAGAATGTCTTGAACCTTATCAACCAGGCATTAGGCAACAGCACCATTTGCCACCACATGAGAACAAGGCACCTTCCAATAGAGTATTTCACCAAAACATGAGTTGAGATAATGTTCAAATGCAACAAATGGCAGCCCAGGACTAGTATAGACACAACACTACAAGGTACTCCCCAACTGTGTATTCCCTCATACACAGGAAGAGATGGTATGCCCAAGCTGTAACAAGAAAGTCCAACGGTTGATCTGGTGAGACCCGAGCAGCAGTACTGAAATCCTACCACCTCCTAAAGAATGTCCTCTGATTGGTAGGCCAGGCTAGTTACCGCTGGTTGGCCAACAAGTACAGCTCTCAATAATGCCACCCTATATGGGAGAGGCCCAACCTCCCAACACTCTCACAAAATCAGATCCCTTCCCCCTAAAAGGTAGCACTTATCGGGTGGTAAGGGTCGCCAAAACGTTCTGCAGAGGTTCTTCAGGTAAATACTTCCCCTTTGGGATCCTTAATGTGAAGCACTGATGTTTTTAGGAGAGGTATTTAAGTACTGGTAACATCAAAGATGGCCACAGAGATTATTACCTCTTGCGAGAGCTGGCATTCTTACAAGGCTTTGGGCAGTGGGTCTCAAATGCAAGACGGCAGCTCTCCTTCACCAGTTATGGTGCCTGGGACCTGAGAACCATTTTGAGTAAGGTTTCTGTTGTAACAATTGGCAAGCACTCACCTATAATTTTGGTGCAGAAAAATTACCCATAGGTGCATATTTACAAGCGGCTTAAGCCCCAAGTGCATCACTTTTTTTGAAGCACCAGTGGCGCAGGCTGCAGGCCTATATCGACAAGGCTAAGCAAAGCCACTTTGCATGTTTTTTTCATGGCTTTGTAGATTCGGAGTAAGACAGCACAGAACAAGTCGCTGCGTTTCCTTACTCTGAGTCAAAGAGGCGTTCCCTAGGCGTTGCAGTGGGATTGCCCAAGCCACACCCATGGATTCTGATGCATTCCCAGATTTACAAGGATTTGTAAACCTGGGAATACGTCAAAAGCTTACACCTCCCCAGGGGAGGTGTTCAGGGAGAAATAACTTGATTTCTCCTTGTTCTTTCCTCTTTCTATGTATGCTGCATTCTGCAACACATAAGCAAGGATGAAAACACCTCCATTGATTCTTTTTGTGCAGGAAAGTGTCTCCTCCTATCCAAACACAATTATTCCTACAATGCAGACACCCTTGCACCATTGTGCAAGGGAGCCTGTGTTGGAGGATGGCAGCCAATTGTGCGCCAGCACAGTGGAAAAGGTCAGTACTGCGCTGTATTTTATAGATACAGCACATTCCTGCCCTTTTCTTTTGCCGCAGTGCAGCACAAGGGGTAGCCAGCAGCATAGTCACGTATGGGGACCTGAGTGGATTCCTGACAGTTTGGTGACCACATGCACCACAGGCACACCTGATGAGGATCTGTCACAGACATTTGTTTGAGACAGTCCTTATGGGGTTTAAAGTCCGTCCTTATGGAAGGGGACATTTCCCCAGCACACTGTTTTTTGAAGATTTTTCTGATGTTTAAGGGCCTCAAAGAGGTAAGATGTAGCTCCGGATCCATTTCTGGTGGTGAAGAAAGAAAGGAACCAACGTCAGACTGCAGGAGTGGCACCGATAAAGGCTCTGCACCTAATTTCTGGAGCGGAATAGAGTCAGTGCAGAGCCTCATGGTGTCAACTACCAGCACACCGGGGTACTGCTGAAAAGGTTTCTGGATCCAGTGGGACACCTGGGGAATATTCAAAATGTGAGTAAGCTCCGGCTAGATGTCTATATCAGAATGCAAAGGCGAGGAGAAAAAAGTGTGGGTCAAGGTTCATTCAGCAAGTGCTGGACGCCTAATTTTTGCCTGTAGATTAATTGCTTCAGGCAGGTTTTTGAGCAGACAACTGGCTTTGACAATGAAGGGCCAATAAAGTCCTGTAGCTGGATTAGGATTACAGGGATAATACAGAGTGACATGCAGCTGTGGCTGTGTATTTTGGAAAATTGTAATGGTGTGAAGTTGTGGCTTTACGATAACTCAGTGGACTGTGCAGTGGAGAATTTTTTCTCAGGCCTATGGATAAGGAGATTTCAAACTGTACTGAGAGGTCAGTGGTATGCAGAGATATGGATGGAGTGTAAGTTACAGAGGTGGTACCACATGGCTTTTCTGGAATACTTTCTAGTGTACTGGTGTTATGCCATTAATTGTGTTTGACCACTGACTGTGTTTCACCACTGCGCATATTAGTTGTTCAATGTTCACCAGTAACACATTACATTTTGTACTCAGTTTAGCTGCCTAATGGCTTTAACGTGGCATTAGACATTACATTTTGTATTCAATTTAACTGCCTATTGGCTTTATCGTGGAGTTAGACATTGCAGATGAGCTGTGTTTTTCCACATGGTAGACCAAGCTGTGTTTTTTGTATTTTGTTCTCACCGAGCCCTAGCGAGATAAGAGAGCGTATATTTTGGTGTTTTCCTCTCTACCCAGCCTTGGGAAGGAACGAGCTTTGGAGACTTGGCCACCCTCCAACGCTTGTTCTTTTCCCACTGTGATACAGTAGCCAGCATGTTTTGACTATTAGAGGAAAGGGCCTGTTAGCAGGCTTTTTCATTATAAACTTTGTCCCTGGGCAGCAGCAGGGGGAATTTTCCAAGACTTCAGTCAAGAGCGGACGTCAGCTGTCTGACCTCACGTTTGGGTGGAAAATCTCTTTCTCGCAGTTAAACAGGAGTCATCAAGTTGCAGGCATGAGAAAGATGACGAGCAGTGATAGGCCCTACGGTGATGAATTTTGACGTTTATTCTTTGCTTTGAAGTTATGCTATAATATAATCACATGTAGTTGCTGTGTACATTGCAATTGAGAAGTACTTTGATATATTTTTCCTTTCATTGCTGTGACTACTTTTAAACGTGTGCTTCCAACCTACCAATCTCATCTCTCAGGAACCACGTGGTGAAGTAATAATAATAAATGTCTTCTTTAAACTAAGAAGTGCATTCCAGAGAAGTTTTGTCAGCTCAGTCATAAGATAAGTGAAAGCAAAACAACTGGCCATGGGGTTGTGGGGTGAAGAGCTAGAAGACAGGAGAGTTTGTTGATATAGCTGAAGTTGACATATCGATTAGGTTTTTAGTACTTCACACCATTTCAGAAATACCAAGCATTTACATACACATTTATACAGAGAGCGTATAGTCAAAAACTTGCAGGGAGGAAACTGCAGGACTGTGTGTCAGAAGTTCACAAATTAACAGAAAAATCATGATTTGTAGATGACACATACATAAAACTCAATTCCTCTATTGTGAGTGACCAAGAGTGAAAATATGCTCAGGATGGGAGGTTCACAATATGTGAGAACTGGGAGACATCAATGTATGTCCTGAGAGGTTGCAATGGGTGGTCTGTGGATTGATATCACTGCAATGTATCTACCCATTACAGGAGGAAATCATGCAAAGACTTTGCAGGCTATGATGGATAGGACAAAACACTGACGCTGTTTATCACACATATCACTACCTGTTTTCAGATCTTTCATGGAGAAGTTCCCTCTGTTAGTTTTTACCTAGGGCAATATTACCAAAAGTGCCCTGGCAATACAAAAAAGGATTCAAATGCATGTGGCATCAATGGGCACCTTACAAGTGAGAGCTGGGGCCTCCTTCATCATAGGCAGCAACATTTTAAAAAACTCATATATTGATGACACTGGTTGAGACCTCTTTTAGAGTCTCTTCAGATGCAGTGAGTGGGGGCCTAGTGATGAGCAGACCCTCTGCTCCAGCAGGAGGGAAGGGCACTTCTGCTAGGCTCTGTGGAAGATTTGCTGTACATGGGACCTGGCACAGAACCTCTGTCTATGCCAATGCCTGGAATATATTGAATTCTGATGCCTAGGGACAATTATAAATTTTGCACTGCAAATAAATTAATACACCACCTGGCTGAGGGGCATAGATGTGAAGTCCAGAGAGGAGGTGCCATTCTGATAAGTTCCCAGAGAGTTTGCTTAAGAAGGTTGCAAAAGGAGCAGTATAAGAACTACCAGCAAATTAGTTATTACCATGAGGAACTTTTACTAATATAATCAGGTGACAATTGATGCCTGGTAATCTGGTTAGACTATCAGATAACATGTGCCACATAAAATGCCACATAAAATGTCACAGAATTTAATTTCCTAGAGGCAAAATCAAACCAATATTCAAGTTCTATTCAGGCAGGAATTACTTTCCTTATCAGGTGTAGACAGGAAACTCTCAGGTGTGTTTTTCCAAGACATGGCAAGATATGGTTAGCTCCCTAGGTTTTTCGCAAATGGTAAGTACTATATCTCACACAGTAAAAACGTTTCAGCCCAAGTATTGGGCCTCTACTAGATATTTTTATGTACAGCTTATTTAAGATTCTTGTAATATGGGAGCTACACTAGATCTATCAGGCCAGGAGGATTCTACTTGTGCTACACAACCAAAGGCTTTCCACTGTCTATTTCAGATTTGTATTTCCACATTTATTTACATAGTGCTAAATGCTGCAGTGTTGCAGCTTTTATTCTAAAAGAACATTCTTTCTAATGGCAGTTATTAAACAGAATGCACAGAACTGGATTAGTGAGATATACATGTATTTCTTATAATTGCAACAGTTAGAAAAACTGATCCCATACTGATATGTTTATGGAAAGATCTAAATTTTTTATTTCATGAATTTCAAAATATTTTATGGTTTCTGTTAATGGTCATATGTATTTTTGCAACAGTGAAATAATGAATAAATGTTAAAAGAACAAATGAATGAAAAGTAAAGCAGTGCTCAAAGCGGAAATTGCACAGCTCAGTTTTTACAGGGACATAAACAGTTAAAGCACATATTTGAAAACCAACAGCCAAGTGGTTGCCATCAGTTAACGATAAGGTACATTATGAGTATTAACAAATTGTAACAATGAATGAAATTTCCAGGTCATTCAACAACTGTATTAGTCAGAACACGTTTCAACCCTGCTCTATCAATGAATGGGTCTTCATCAGTGCAGTGACATGTGGCCATTGCATTGTAAGACCACAATTATGGATTCTCATAAAGCAAGATCCACAAATAAAACATAACATCAACTAGGTCCAAGGTGACTAGGATTGAGCAAATAGGGTCTACAGGTATATTGTAGGAAGTCCGTAATTTGGGGTTTCTGTTTGAACAGATAGATCAATAACAGATCCATAAAAATTGAGTGTGCTGATTCTATGAGCTCCAGCATGAAAGATGGTGTGTCAAGCAAGGAAGAGGAGTGAGTAAAATAGGCTGAGAAGGGGAATAGGGCAAAGAGGTATTTAAATAAACAAAGAGTAACAGATTTAAATGATAGCCTAAAAGCACAATTATACAAAGGTATTGAAGAATCAGTTGACAATGAGAAATATATCACTAAAGAACAGGGGTGAAAGTCTGTGACATTGCCCACCATAGATTAATGGGTAATTCAAATAGTCAGATGTCTTGGAGGATGGGGAACCCCTAACTCATTCAAAAGACATTAATTTCAGCATTACAGGAGAGCTGCCAGTTATAGGTATTTCATCCTATGTTAATCCAATGATTAATATAAACTCCTGAATTTAGATCAGTGCAAGAATTCCATTCTTTATTTGTAATTGCAAACTTGTAATTCCTCAAATATTCCTAAAACATGATTCACTATTTAGGAACATACAGCCAACACGTTTTTCACTTCCCAGTGGCTAGAAAGCCCGGGGCTTTTTCAAAGCATGTGGGGACTAATGACCAATGCTGAATTCCTAGTGAAATGTATGGGTTAGCTCAGAAACAACCTGTGTGAGGTCCTGGTGAGTAGGAGGTCCATGTTAACACTTAGCTGTGTCGGGCAAGGAGCGAAAGTCTTTTTAATCTCTTGCAGTCACACGACTCAACCTCTGTGCATGGCATTGCGGTCAGGCTTCTACAGGTATCATAGGGGGTATTATATTTTCCAACTAGCCCCATTCTGGTTTTGTTGTCTGAAAAGCATAGGTTTGCCCTTTCTGGGGATTTTCAATTTTGCTGAAAAGAACATTATATATTTTAAGTGAAAGTCATTGGCTTTCATGTAACTGCATCAAAAGTTGCAGACTGTGATGTTTTGGCAGCACTTCTCAGGAATTAGATACACTCTAGATAGGGATTGCACTTTTTATATTTATTTTTCTCAAGGTATTTCAACATAAACTTCAGATGAAGATTAATGCTTGTTCTTTTTCTTCTCTCTTCTAGGTTCCAAGGATGAGGTCCGCCCACCGGTCCCTCAAGAGAAGCACAGTAAGTATTAATGAGTATTTGGTTCTCCTTCTTAGTTTGATACCATAATCGCAAACACCATGAATGTGCACTGAAAGCTCAAAGGGGTGGATTGGGGGTGGGGGGGGAGAGAGAAAGGTTTCTTTCCCTTGTAGGTATGGGAGGAAGAAGAAAAATATAAACAAATGTATACTGTGCTCCAATAGGGTAGCAAGGCTTATACTCAGCCCCTCCCCTGACATGCAAGACAGAGCCCCCCCTCCGCCTCGTGATTTTTCACTTTGTTAGAACTACTGGGTTGGTCAGATAGCCACAAGCGTCTTCCCCAGTCCCTGCACCTGGCCACACCTGACAGAGCCACGCTTCTCCTAAAGGGTGGTGGGAAGATGCAGCTCCATTGCAAACAGCCTCCTGATTCGTGTCCTGGTCTGCTTCGGGTTGCTTCCCTTCCATTGTTTGCTGCTCTGGGTCAAAGACAAGGGGACAGTTCCCACCGTCTTCTTCAGCTCCAGTCGACCCTCAAAGACGTTGGAGTACCTGTTCTTCTTCTGGTCGCTCGGCACTGTTCACTCCTGGCTCTGCCTTCGGTTGCCATTGCGAAGATGCCGTCTTCAAGTCTGGCCCTTTTGTACTTCCTGACGCCAGGGCCAGCACTCAGAAGTTATCCTGTAGCCGCTACTCCTTTTCAGAATGTAAACTTCTCTTAAAGGGATGGTATTCGTCCTACAGGGGAGAAGAGGGATATATTGAGATCTCGTTCTCGTGGCGATTAGGCAGTCGCTGACACAGACATAAATAGATGTTTATGGCAGCGCGGTCAGGCTCTAAGTATCCTGATCTGACAGCTATAACTTTTCTGAAATTCCTGAAGTGCAAGGGTGCACCAAGGCCATGTACCAGAGACTTGAAAGGATGAAAATACCAATTAAGTTGTGTTATATATGACTTTATTTTTCACTGGAAAACTTTGACGATTATGTCAGCCCCTGGAAGAATTGAGATTTAAGTGTGGTTTAGCTAGTGGTACTTTCAGAGATCTTCCTGTCCCTTGAACAGAGCAGACCTCTCTGAGGTACAGACCTCATACTTTAATTTCTATGTGGCTACATGCTACTTCACCTCTCTTCACAGAAACGTCTACAGAAGTTCTGTCATACTGACCTTTTCTCTGAATTTTATAGATACTAGAATAACTAGGAATCTAGATTTAATGGTTAGGCAGGACAATTTGGATTTGGACTTGATGCATCTAACGCTTTTTCTGATTTCCTGCATTGTCGCTATTGAAATATTGGTACTGCATATGTTGATCAAATTCAATATTGTGAAACGCATTAATTCGTCATTGGTGATCTTGTACATTTATACTATGATTTTGAGACTCATTTATGTAAGCTTGACTCTGGGGGTCATTCTGACCCTGGCGGTAAAATCCGCCAGGGCCAACGACCGCGGGAGCACCGCCAACAGGCTGGCGGTGCTCCCATGGGCATTCTGACCGCGGCGGTACAGCCGCGGTCAGAAACGGAAAACCGGCGGTGTACCGCCGGTTTCCCGCTGCCCTGGGGAATCCTCCATGGCGGCGCAGCTAGCTGCGCCGCCATGGGGATTCCGACCGCCATCCTGTTCCTGGCGGTTTTGGCCGCCAGGAACAGGATGGCGGTATGGGGTGTCGTGGGGCCCCTGGGGCCCCCTGCAGTGCCCATGCCATTGGCATGTGCCAATGGCATGGGCACTGCAGGGGCCCCCGTAACAGGGCCCCACAAAGATTTTCACTGTCTGCCATGCAGACACTGAAAATCGCGACGGGTGCAACTGCACCCGTCGCACCCCTTCCACTCCGCCGGCTCCATTCGGAGCCGGCATCCTCATGGAAGGGTGTTTCCCGCTGGGCTGGCGGGCGGCCTTCTGGCGGTCGCCCGCCAGCCCAGCGGGAAACCCAGAATACCTGCGGCGGTCTTTTGACCGCGCAGCGGTATTCTGGCGGTCCCAGCCAGGCCGGCGGCTTCCGCCGTCGGCCGGGGTCAGAATGACCCCCTCTGTCTGAAATAAAGCCCTTAGAAACTTTAAGCTGGTCTCTCAGATTGAATGTGTGACCACTGAGTTACACTATATTTAATTTGAATAATTTGATGCATTGTCTCCTCATCCCTTGGAACAGAGAAAGAAAAGATTAATCGGACCCCAGATTTATAGATAGGGACCAGTGCTGGATCAGCGGTATGATCTTAAATAGTGAATCGAGCTTTCAGAAAATTTGAGGAATTCACAAGTTTGAAATTGCAAAAAAAGAATGGAATTCTTGCACCGATCTGAATCCAGGAGTTTATATTATTCATTGGATTAACTGAAGATGAAATACCTACAACTTTCAGCTCTGTCCTGTAACACTAAAAAGGAGAATTAGAAATGCTTGGGGATGACAGGTAATACATTTTCTGGTCTTTTTGCAGGACATGGATTTTGGAATTAATTTCATTCCCTTTGGTAGGTAATTACAAATCTATGCTCCCATGTAGCCGGAGGTTGCAATGAAATGAGAAGTGTGTCTGAGAGATCTGCAAATTTATCTCAATTAGCTCTGCCTTTTTGTGTCTCTGTAGGTCAAGATTTTTCAACTCCTTCTCAGAATCCACTGAATCAACCAATAATCACATTGAAAGGGAAGAGTCACCTAGACTAGGCAATAATTGAAGTTTGCATTATCTTTGGCAGATACACTGTATGCTCGCAACCTATCTATAATAGGCTGATGTTTATGTGCCCAATAAATAACCCTGTGGACCACAGGTGCCTTTGGCTTGAAAAGTAAAGATGATCTTATATAGCAGTAGTAAAAAACAAAACAGAAGAAGTAGAACGGTTGGAATTTCAAAGAGTAGTTATGTAGAATACTGTGTTTATTCATCCTGTGAGAAACTTATATTTAGTAGATAAAGTTACAATTTATTTTTTAATGACTTATTACTGATAACAGTGTAAAACATGAGGATGGTTGATTTTTGCTCATTTAGCTATCTACATTTTCCCGATGCCTCTGCGAGGAATACCTCACAATGTTTCTTACAATGGGTCAACCAGAATTGTTTTTGTGGGACCATTGTCTTCGGTGGAAGGAGTTAAATAATCAATTTCTCTTTCATAGGTGCTTTGTGTCCCACTTTGATGATGTTTCTTTTTTTCCATTGATCTAAACAAATTGGAGAAAAGAGAGAAAAGGGATTATTCCAAATGTAAATAAATACAGTTTTCCCACTGTGGCTTAATTTTATTTTCTTTGCAGCCATGTACCATCTCATACATTCATGTAATTCACCTTTTGTTAAAGACAACAAAACCATCCCCTTGCTTAAATGTCACTGCTATAGATCCCTGTTGAAGTCTTTCTCATAGCCTTGCAAAACAGATACCTTAGTTCTCATTTTGAGATTCCAGTTGCTGATGTTATTTTACTTGGTTTGTATTTGTGTTGTTTATGGTGGTTGAAGGATGTCATGACAAATCTATAGTTATGTATAAACGTAGTGAATGCTTATCAAGCTAGTGTTTTTGTATTTCTGTGGTTGAGGGAAGTGAGTGCATACTATGTAACATCTGCTCTACATTGGGTTAGAATTATAGGTGTTTGCTATATGCTACTTTCTTTTCTATTTAATATAGTTTAGGATTATGAGACAACGTCCTGCTTGTGTCTCTTGTATTCTGCAGCTGAAGGTTTGAGGTGCATTCAATGGTATTAGTTCATGGTACTCAGGGTCACTGTGTGAACTGTTATCAGTATTGTCTTGCTATGGTTTAGAGTTCCTATTTTTTTATTTTCTAATAAAATGGTGTAGAGAAAACCATCATAATCCATCTAAATTAAAGTAATGGGTGTCATTTCTTTTAAAACCACTCACACCCTAGCGTTCTTGTAGAAAACAATGTTTCTAGAGTAAACCATTTGACAAAGAAACTGTGTCTGAACCTTAAGAATTAAGCCTTTTGGTGGCAACCATGCTCTGGCAAATATCAATCAAGTAAAGACCAACAAAAAAAAATCCTTCTAATTTGACTGGTATATCTCTAGAATGACGAACATGGTCAACGTTAATTTTTGTTTAATAACTCCAAAAACATTGTACATTTGTTGAAACACATGAGATAGTAAGGAAAATGCAACAAGTCTACTAGTTTACATTACAATTAATATATTTAGAATAAAGGTGAACATTTCAGACAGGTATCTTGATGGAGTGCACTAAAGTACAAGTTACTTACCTCCGGTAACAATATATCTGGTAGAGACATATTCTAGTTGCAGATTCCTTACCTTAGAATTTTCCCCCTGGTATCACACTGGATCCATAGATTTTTTCTTCGAGCAATATGCTTGCATGTCAGTAGGTGGCGTCAGTCAACTCCGGGGGTGTCGTTGGCATCGTAGTCTCGGTGACGACGTTGGGAGTAGTACATAGACGCCGCCTCAATGCAGTGACGTTAGTTTCTTTTCACAACTTTCCACAGCCAAAGTGCAGA
The DNA here is from genome assembly GCF_031143425.1 of Pleurodeles waltl. Lineage (NCBI taxonomy): Eukaryota > Metazoa > Chordata > Amphibia > Caudata > Salamandridae > Pleurodeles > Pleurodeles waltl. The sequence goes on from NC_090448.1 coordinate 704,786,472, forward strand.
GCCGTGAAGAACACTGAGATTGGTACACCAGAGCTAAGGCCTTGAAAGGGGAATTCCCTGTCCCTAGAAATAAGTTCACAAGCTGGGAGGATGGGTGGGCCAATAAGGAATCTGCAACTAGAATATGTCTCTACCAGATATATCATTACCAAAGTTGAGTAACTTGTACATCTGATAGAGACGTCTAGTTGCAGATTCCTTACCTTAGAATAGATACCCAAGCAATGCAATCCTCTGAAGTGGACTGTGAACCAAAATCATACTAGAAAGTCCTGCAGGACCGAACGACCAAAGTAGCTGTCCCAACGGACCTGACTGTCCAGGCAGTAATGTGTATCAAACGTGTGCATGGATGCCCACGTAGCTGCCTGGCAGACATCCAGGACAGGAACTCCGCGTTCTAACGCAATGGAAGCAGCAGTTGCTCTGGTGGAATGAGCGCGAAAGCCCTCAGGAGGTTGTTTCTTGGCCAAAGCGTAGCACATCTTGATGCAAAGAGGTACCCATTAAGAGATGGTACATTTTTGCATCGCCTTCTCTTAATTCGCACTAACATATCCAACAAAGAGTTGATCGTCCACCCGGAAATCTTTAGTACGATTAAGATAGAACGCCAAAACTCTTTTTGGGTATAGACAGTGGAGTCTCTCCTCCTCATGAGAAGGATGTGGGGGTGCGTAAAAAGTAGGCAAGGGGATGGACTGCCCTACATGAAAAGGCGTAACAACCTTGGGAAGGAAGGAAGCCTTATTGTGCAACACCACTTTTTCAGGGTGCACAGACAAGTATGGGGGCTTTCAAGAAAGAGCCTGAAGCTCACTCACTGTGAGCAGAAGTGATGGCAACAAGAAAAACAGTCTTGAAAGTAAGGAGGCATAACGTACAGTTGTGCCTCAACTCAAATTGAGTACGCATTAAGAAATTAAGGACAAGATTGAGGTCCCACTGAGACATGATAAATTGAGTGAGAGGAAACAAATGGGTGAGACCTTAGAGGAATCGGTTGACAGTAGGAGACTGAAAGAGTGAAGGCTGATGAGGTAATCTAAGAAAGGCCGAAATAGACGATAAATACCCTTTAAGGGTGCCCAAAGCAGAGCCCTGCTGGGCTAATGTAAGAATGAACAAAAGAACCACAGAAAGAGGAGCAGAGAGGGGGTCATGAGATTTGTTAGTACACCATGCCACAAATGTATGCCAACGACAGGCGTATACCGTTTTGGCGGAGGGACGCCTGGCTGCCAGTATAACGTCACAGGCTTCGGGTGGAAGGTCAAAAGCTGTCAACTACCACCGCTCAATCTCCATGCATGAAGGTGGAGATTAGACAGGTTTGGGTGGAGAACCGTCCCCTGCTGCTGCGACAGAAGATCTTCCCGAAGAGGCAGTCTGAGTGGAGGATCCGTGGCCATGCTCAATAGCACAGGATACTATACTCTCCGTGCCCAGTCTGAAGCCACCAAGATAACTTGGGCCCAGACATTCCTGATCTTCTTGAGAACTCTGGGCAGATGTGGTAAAGGCGTAAAGGAGGCCGGAGTTCCACTCGATATGAAAAGCGTCTCTGAGCGAGTGCTGCCTTGAAAACTCCAACACGTAAAACAGCTGACATTGCGTGATCTCTGCGGAGGCGAACAGATCTAACCAAGGCTGTCCCCACCGCTGAAAGACTTGCGCCACCTCCGGATGGAGACGCAATTCGTGATCGGCTATGCATTGACGGCTGATGGCTGACGGTGTTCAGAGAGCCCGCCAGATGTTGAACCACCAGGGTAATGTCCTGATGTTGCAGCCATGTTCAGAGGCGTAGTGCCTCCTGACAAAGGGTCCAGGACCCTACTCTGCCCTGTTTGTTGCAGTACCACATGGGGGTAGTGTTGTCCATGAACACTTGCACTACTTTCCCTTTGAGAGAGGGAGGAAATGCTTTCAATGCAAGCCTGATCCCCCTGAGCTCCAGAAGATTGATATGTAGCCCAGACTCCGCCGGAGACCAGAGGCCTCTGATCTCCACCTCTCCTATGTGGCCACCCCATCCCAGAAGTTACACAATTGTCATTATGGATAGATCTGGCTGGGGAAGGGAGAGGGATCTGCTGTGGACCCAATGCGGATTCGAAAGCCACCACTGCAGGTCTTTCACAGTCCTCTCCAAGATCTGGACCATGTCAGAGAGATTTTCCTGATGCTGCACCCACTGGAACTTCAAGTCCCACTGCAGAGCCCGCATATGCCACCTCACATGTGTCACTAGCAGGATATAGGAGGCCATGAGGCCCAGCGGCCTCAGAGTCAGTCTCACCGAAACCCAAGACAGAGGCTAAAAGATCGGAATCATAGCCTGAATATCTTGGACTTGCTTTTCGGGAGGGTAGGCCCGAAACTGCACTGTGTCCAGAACAGCTCCAATGAAAGGGAGCGTCGAAGAGGGAGTCAGGTGTGACTTCGGCCTGTTTATAGTGAACCCCAACGTATGTAGGAGGTTTGCCGTAGTCTGAATGTGAGAGACGACTTTCTGGGGCGAGTTCGCCTTCAACAGCCAGTTGTCGAGGTAGAGGAAGACTGAAACCCCCAACCTGCGCGGATGAGTTGCAACCACCGCCATCACTTTCTTGAACACCCAAGGGGTGCTTGGTTGTAAGGCTGAAGGGGAGCACGGTAAATTGAAGTGCTCGTGACCTACCACGATTCGCAGGCAACGTCTGTGGGCAGGCAGGATGGGAATGGGGAAATAAGCTTCCTGCAAGTCCAATGCTACCATCCAGTCTCCGGGGTCCAAGGCAGACAGGACCTGAGCCAGTGTGAGGATTTTCAATTTCTCCTTCTTGAGGAAGAGATTGAGGTCCCGAAGGTCTAGGATAGGACATAAGCCCTTATCCTTTTTGGGAACCAGAAAGTAGTGGGAATAACAACCACAACCTATTTCTGGAGCAGGAAACTTCTCTATGGCTCCCTTGGTCAAGAGAGCCTTAACTTCATGGCAGAGAAGTGCCAAACGATCCTCTGGAATATGGCTGACTGATGGAGGCATGGCTGGTGTGGCAGATTCAGGGAAGGGAGTAGCCCCTTCGAACGATCTGCAATACACACCTGTCCGTAGTAATGGATTCCCAGTGGGACAGATGATGGTGAATCCTGCTGCCAACTGGATCGGAGTGAGGGGGACGGACAAGGAGGGTTTGGAGGCTGCAGCAGGGGCAGGGGTGGACTGGGCAGAACTCTGGTTCCCTGTCCCAAACCCACGTGGGATTCCACGTCCCCGGCCACGCAGCGGCTGAACAGCATGGGTGGCATGGTGGCTGGGATAGGGATGTGACAGGGAGCCCCTTCCATGGCCACAAAAGGGATGGAAGGCAGACTGTTTGGGGCGAGGGGCAGTGGAAAGGCTGAGGGACTGAGCTGTAGCCCGGGAGTCCTTGAGCCTCTCCAAAGCCAAGTCCGCCTTCTCTCCAAAGAGACGGGAGCCATCAAAGGGCATGTTGGACATCCCCCGAAACACTAGATGTACACAACCAGGTGTGGTGCCTCAAGGCCACTGTCGTCACAGCTGATCTACCTAGAAAGTCAGTCGTGTCCAGCCTGTATCTAATCGTTAACTTTGCCGCATCTCTCCCATCAGTGACAGCTTGGTAGATGATAGCACTGGCTTCCTCCGGTATCTGCGCAGAACTTGCGCAACCATATCCCACAGAGAGTGAGTATAGCAGCCCAAAAGCCATGTGGTGTTCACGGACCACAGCGCGAGACTGGAGGAAGAAAACATCTTCTTCCCAAATTGTTCCAGCCTTTTTGATTCCCTATCCGGGGGTGAGGAAGGGAATGTGCCTGAGGAAGAGGATGCCTGGATGACAAGGCTCTCAGGCGTGGGGTGTTCGGATAGGAATTTAGGGTCATTCGGGCGGGCCAATGGGGGCGTGGGATATACCTATTCACAGGAGTCCCTGTGTTGGGTCTGGACCAAGTACCCAATAAGACATTAGTGAGGGCTTCATTGAATGGCAGAAGAGGCTCAGATGTGGAAACCCCTGGCAGAAGCACCTCCGTCAGGAGATTTGACCTGACCTGAACAGTAGACAGCTCAAGGCCGAGGACCTCAGCCGCCCTACTGACCACCATAGAATAAGTTGCTCCCTCCGCCGTAGCCACGGTAGGAGGAGACAGTATGCCAGTGTCTGGAAAAGTGTCAAGGTCACTAGCCTTGCCCAACTCCTGTGCCCAGTCCAAATTAGGATCATCCTGGTATTCATAAGGGTACAGGGACCCTCCAATCCTTCCCCAAATTCGTACCCATAAGAAAAAGGATCAGAATCCGACCTGGGGTGAATAGGCACCCTTGAAGATGGAAACAGCATCGGCCAACGGAGGTCTGACTTCGAGTCTTCAGGAATGAGGATCGGGGCGATGGTGGGCACCTCTGACGTCGGGAGCGTCGACAATCGAACCAGCGCCAGAAAAGGTCTCAATGGTATGACCAGTGCCAGTGCGGATCTGAGAGTGGATCCGGATGGGACCTCGGTGGCCGGAGCTGAAGGCGCGGATCCCGGAGGCCCACCAACCAAACCCTTTGGGCCCGAAGGCACTGTATTGTGGTCGGCCTGCCCAAAAATTTGGTGCATGGCCTCATAAAACTCTTTAAGGAGGCTACGAAGACGGAGGTCTCGAGCATGGATGTTCCTCCCGCGTCGCATCAGCCGAGCGACGGGGTAAAGTCGAAGGGTGACGGGATCTCTTCGACTTCTTCTTCTTCTCATCTTGTCCTGAAGACTTTGAGGAAGGAGAATGGTGGTGGCTCCGTACGCAGTCTCAAGACCTTCCCCTCAAGTGAGATCGGGACCTACGTGGAGTCGAGCGCTGGGCCGCCATACGGTTGAGAGAGTGCTACCTCAAGGCCTTTGGGTGCATGGCCCGGCACTCGGAGCACGAATTTGGGTCGTGGTCGCGCTCCAGGCATGACAAACAGACCTGATGCGGATCCGTCACCAACATCATGCGGTGACAGTCCTCGCACGGTTTGAAACCGGTCTTCGGGGACATCCTCGACGCACCAAAAAACTCGACAAAAGGGTCGAAGTCGGTCAAAAAGAGACCAGGGTAGCTCTCGTCGGATGAGTGCGTGGTGTGGAAAGAAAAGAACTGACGTCACTGCAATAAGGCGGCGTCTATGTATTTTTCCCGATGTCATCACGGTGACTACGACATCAACAACGCCTGCTGAGCCGACGGACGCCACCTACCGACACGCAAGGGTATTGCTTGAATCCAGTCTGACACCTGGGGGAAAATTCTAAGGTAAGGAATCTGTAACTAGAAGTCTCTATCAGATTCCTGCTACAGACAAAGGTGGTCATTATGACCCTGGCAGGCTTCTGACCGCCAGGGTTAACATGGCGGTATCACCGCCTTCAGGTTGGCGGTAATGACCATCAAATTATGACCGTTGAGGTGATCCCTCCTATAGACAGCCAATGTATCACAACAACCGCCAGCACGGTACGAACACCGAATACAGCGGTAGCCACCTAAGGCAGGCGGAAGACAAGGATCCACCCACCACATTATGACATAGCACACCGCCACGATTTCTGGGGCGGTAGCAACAACACCAAAAGCCTGGCGGAAACACATCATTTAAAAGGAGCCACTCACCTCCAGGAACACACAGGAGTCTGTGGCCGCCACGGAACCTGAAATGCAAGTATTCCGATGCTGTACCACGTCATGGCTGTCCTGGAGCACCAACGCCGATGAAGACGACGATGGTGAGTACAGCCGGCTAGCACACAAGGGTGGGGGAGAGTGGCACACACAAGCACAACACACACCATACTTACACCACACACCCAGAAACACAGGCACAGGAATATAACAGAAACAGAATCCTGGAGTAAATAAACGCAGGACACATACACAGTTCCAACCACTGTATTCCTTTTGTATGAATATGTAAAATGTAAAAACATGCACAACTGCAGAAATAAATAAATGCAGGCCCAAAGGCCAGTCTAAAGTCACTAATGCCCACAGGGCAAAGTCCAAGCCCCAACTTGACTCCTGACAACATCGGTACTCCACTATGCAGGGGCATCATGTTTGAAATGGGCAGGCACCTCATGGGGTGAGGGGGTTGCAATTCTTTGTGAGGGAGGCTCCTAGCCCACTGGTTCTGGAGGGGGATTCCTGCCCACAGGTTGAGAATGGGGCTGCCTGCCCACTGGTTATTGATGGTGCCCCTTGGCCTCTGGTTCCAGATGCTGCTCCTTTACCACAATATTTAGTGGCGGCTCCTTGACCATGGTTTCCAGTGGGGCCTCCTTGTCCAGGGATTTCTGTAGGGCATCCTTGTCCTGGGATTTCTGTGGGCCTCCTTTGCCTTTGATTTCTGGGGGGCCTCCTTGGCCTTAGATGGCTCGGGGGCCTCCTTGGCCTTTGATTTTTGTGAGGCCTCCTTGGGCAGGGATTTCATTGGAGCATCCTTGGCCCTGGGTTTTGGAGGTGGCCCCATGGTCTTGCCAGGCTGTTTGTGAGGGGGTGGCACTTTAGCCCTCCATTTGGGGGGCGAGGAGTGTCCTTGTTGCGGGGGTCTGGTTTCTCACTCATGTGCCCCTTAGTGGCAGCTGGAGACTTTGGGGGTGGAGCTGTGTCGGACTGGGTGCTTGAGGTACTGGGCTGGGGTGACGGGGAGAGGGGGAGGAGGAGGGAAGAGGTCAAGGTGGGCAAGGAAAAGCTTCTTAGGAACAATAGGGCACGATGTGGGAGGAGGGATGGGAGTGGAGGTAGTGGGAGTGGTTGTAGGAGGAGGAGGTGTGCTGGACTTGGGTGCAGGTGCATGAACAGTGTGTGTGTGTGTGTGTGTGTGAGGTGGATGGCTGTTTGGGGTCTGAGTGCGAGCGTGTGTGTGTTACTGGAGCGGTGGGCAGACAGGGTTGGGGAGGACACGTATGTGTGTATGGATGTTGTGGTGGTGTCTGCAAGTGAGGTGCGTGTGCTGCATGAGGTGGTGGTGACTGCACTTGTGGTGTGTGGGGTGCATGTCTGCCTGTCTGCTGTTACGGTGACTGTTGCAAAAAGAACAGATGATGGACGGAATGCAGAGCAAATCAAACATTCACCCCCAGTCACAAAGATCTGGGTTTAATCCATAATTTTTTTGCTCACCACACCACCCAGTGTGGATCCAGCCATATGCAAATAAGTCTTGACCCTGTTCCTCATGGGAACAGTCCAGCCCAAACTGCCAAGCCAGGTCCTCCCTGGACCGGAAACAAGCATCCTAGGACCGGTTTCAGGGTATCACCTTTCATCAGCTAGGCTAGCTTGAATCCAGTGGTGCAGTGAGCACGGGACCCACGTCTGGGCATACCCTTCCCACTTGGGGCGACAAATGCAAAAAGAACAGATGATGGATGGAATGCAGAGCAAATCAAACATTCACCCCCAGTCACAAAGATCTGGGTTTAATCCATCGTTTTTTTGCTCACCTCACCACCCCAGTTTGGACTGTTGTGACTGTGGGCAAGGCTATGCAGGTGGCAAGATCTGGTACTGTTGATGCAGTGCATGCAGGTGTGAATAAGTATGTGACTGTGAGGGAGGAGGCGGGGAGACAGTGGATGATGTTGTGTTTGCATCTGTCTGTTGGCTGTGTGAGTGCTTGTGGACTGAAGTGTGCTGCTTGTGTTTGTCTGTGCGAGTCTTGTGTGTTGTTTTGGGTTTATGCTTGTCAGAATGTGTGCGTGGGATGGGATGGGGGTGAGGAGACTGGGACTGCGTAGTGGTAGTTGGATGGAGGACTGATGAAACAGGGACACTGGCTGCTGTCAGTGAAGAGGCCAGAGCCTGATACAACTCTGTAGGGCCACCAACCCACCGTGGATGCCCTCCAGGAAGGCATTGCATTGCTGCATCTGGGATGCCAGCCTCTGGATGGCATTCACAATGGTTGACTGTCCTACAGAGATGGATCTCAGGAGGTCAACAGCCTCCTCATTGAGGGCAGCAGGGCTGACTGGGGCAGGGCCTGAGGTGCCTGGGGTGAAGGAGATGCCCACCCTCCTGGGTGAGCGGGTACAGGTAACTCAGTGGGGGGCTACTGGGAGGGTGGTGCTGGTACAGGGGTGTGGCAGTAGAACCTGTAGCTAGGGTGGCCCCAGAGGGGTGCGCCACCACCATGGAGCTCCCATCGGAGGACGAATCAGAGTCAGTGGTGTCACCTCCTGTCCCCGCCATAGTGCTCCCCTCGTCCTCCATCCCACTGGTCCCCTTGGCGTCGGTGGCCTCCTGATCCAGAGGGCTGCAGCTCCATCATTCGCCTGTGCCCCTGCTCCTTCTCCAGATGATGCTAAGGCACACATGGACAGGAAAACAAAAGGAGAGAGATGGGGAGAGAGAGAGAGAAAGGGAGCACAGGGACAATCTCAGCACCAACAGCACAGATGGCAGACCCATCACTGTCACACACGGAGACTGAGAATGGGCAGTATGGACCACACTGGCATACCATTGGCTAATGACCACAGCAGGTAGGAGCCAAACACTGCCAGCTAAACACCAACTGGGACCAGCTAAGCCCTGTGAGACATAAGAAGCCACCTACCTAGCTATCTAATACATGCTTTACACCCTATTAACCTGAGCTGGACCACACAGCAATATTTGAACTGGCATATTGGGGCATCCACTGACTAGTACCCTGCACCCAAATCCCATGCCAGGCAACAGAGATGGTTGACAAACACACTGTACTCGCCCCCTTGTGGCTGCTGTGATGCCCCCAAGCGCCCATCTAAGTCTGGGAAGGCCACTGCCAGTATGGGGGTCACCAGGGGGGTCAGGTTCCGATGGGCACCCCCTCCCTCGTTGGGAGGCCATCCCTAGCTGGCTCTCTGCGGTCTTCCGGGCCTACCATCTCAGGTCTTCCTACCATTTCCTGCAGTGGGTGCTCCACCTGCTATAGACCCCCAGGGTCCGCAAATCCTTGGTGATGGCACTCCACAATCCCTTCTTCTGATGAGTGCTGACCTGCAGAGGAAACACAGAAGGCAGTACACCATGAACCTGACAATCTAGCCTGTCACACATATGGCCCACAAAAAGCATTTCCCCTCATCAGGCACACACACGACCCGTACTCCTGCATTGACGCTGCCACCAGCCATAAACCCCGCACCCACCTGACACACTGCCATCACACACACACATCTCCATGCAGTCATATTGCATGCAACATACCCATAGTGTACTCACCTGGTGGTCTGGAGGCCCATACAACTGGTCATACTGGGGTAGGATCCAGTCCACGAAGCACTCCAACTCCTCTGACGTGAAGGCTGGGGCCCTTTCCCCTGTTGCATGAGCCATGGCAGGTTCCAGACACAGCTCACAGCAGCACACGTAGTGGAGATGTCATCCTGTGGAAAGTCAGGAATCAAGTGAAGTGGTAGGAAGGAAATGGCGGTCACATTCGCGGCGGTGAACACCATCAGCGCCGGCACTGATCATCATTGGTTCCCATACTCCATAGAGGGCCATGTTAGCCAATGAGGAATTGCATAGCGGTGCAGACCAGCTTCTTCCATGACGCCAGTGGTGTGAGGTCACTTCTACCTGTCCCTGAATACAGGACAGGTGGATGCTATTTTCTAATGCTGGTATACATACACAGATTAATCACTATGGGGGTCATTACGACTCCCGCCGGACGCGGTGACCGCGCGCCTGGCGCGAGCCGCCAAAATACTGTACCGCGGTCGCAAGACCGCGGCGGGTATTTTGAGATTTCCCCTGGGCTGACGGGCGGCCTTCAAAAGGCCGCCCGCCATCCCAGGGGAAAACGACCTTCCCACCATGAAGCCGGCTCGTAATCGAGCCGGCGGAGTGGGAAGGTGCGACGGGTGCTACTGCACCCGTCGCGTATTTCACTGTCTGCTATGCAGACAGTGAAATACTAGCGGGGCCCTCTTACGGGGGCCCCTGCAGTGCCCATGCCATTGGCATGGGCACTGCAGGGGCCCCCAGGGGCCCCGCGACACCCCCTACCGCCATCCTGTTCCTGGCGGGCGAACCGCCAGGAACAGGATGGCGGTAGGGGGTGTCAGAATCCCCAAGGCGGCGCAGCATGCTGCGCCGCCTTGGAGGATTCTGACGGGCAGCGGAAAACCGGCGGGAGACCGCCGGTTTTCCTGCACTGACCGCGGCCAAAGCGCCGCGGTCAGAATGCCCTAAGGGGCACCGCCAGGCTGTCGGCGGTGCTCCCGCCAACTGCGAGCCTGGCGGTCACAGACCGCCAGGCTCGTAATGAGGGCCTATGTCATTGTAGTCAAATGTATTCACCTACACAGTTGCAGTGTCCAACATACAAACATGCTCTGTGTACACTGCTGTAGTGTGTTCATGGTTCCTGTTGCCACTCCTTTCTTACATTTGGGTCCCTTATGTACCAACCACTGCAGAGGAATAGGAGGAGGCAAGCACCCTTGTACAGACCCCTTGTAGACTTGGCTACACTGGAAGACAGACACATCGTTCTCACCTAACGTCTGGACAGAGCCACAATCACAGAGCTGTGTGAACAATTGGAGCCTGATCTGCTGCCTACTATCTATAGCACCACAGCAATCCCCCCTCTCGAGCAGGTACTCTCAGTGCTCCATTTCCTGGCAACAGGGTCTTTCCAGGTGACAGTGGGCTTGGCTACAGGAATGTCACAGCCAATGTTCTCTATTGTGCTTGCAAGGGTTTTTTCTGCCTTGCTCAAACAAATGTGCAGCTACATCACATTCCCCAAGGTAGATGATTTACACACTGTGAAGGCTTGATTCTATGTAATGGGACATATACCTCATTTTATTGGGGCCATTGACGGGACCCATATTGCCTTAGCCCCCACCAGGGCCAATGAACAAGTGTACAGGAATCGGAAGAGTTTCCACTCACTCAATGTCCAGATGGTGTGCCTGGCTGACCAGTACATCTCCCACCTCACTGCCAAGTATCCAGGGTCGGTGCATGATGCCTTTGTCCTGAGGAATAGCAGTGTCCCACAGCTTATGGCACAACTACAGAGGCACAGAGTGTGGCTAAAAGGTGAGCCTGTGTCCCCACCCAATGTTTGTGAGTGTATGTCTTCAGGAGTCATGGCCTATGCCATTGTGCAGAGCTAATGTGTGTCCCTTACTTCTTGCAGGTGATTCTGGCTACCCAAACCTGTCCTGGCTCATGACCCCTGTTAGGAATCCGAGAACAGGGGCTGAAAATAGGTACAATGATGCTCATGGGCATACCAGGAAAACTATAGAAAGGACCGTCGGTCTCCTGTAGGCTAGGTTCAGGTGCCTCCATCTGACAGGTGGATCCCTATGCTACTCCCCTGAGAAGGTCTGCAGAATTGTTGTTGTGTGCTGCATGTTGCACAATTTGGCCCTCAGACGGCATGTACCCTATCTGCAGGAGGAGGGGGTGACAATGCAGCTGTGGCAGCAGTGGACACTGAGGACAGTGAGGAGCAGGAGGAGGAGGAAGAGGAAGAGGATGTGGACAACAGGTCACATTTGATCCAGCAGTACTTCCAATGACACTCAGGTAAGACTGTTGAACTAAACATTTCTACATTTTAGTGTTGTGCTGTGTGACTGCAGCATGCTGCCAATCATTCCCTTTGCATCCCACCTGTTATCTATGCATTCCCTTATTGCAGATGCAGGTGTTGTTCCAACAGTGTACTGCTGTGATGTGTACAGACTGCTGAGACACCTTTGTTGGATGGATCAACAAGTTACTGGACATTTACATAGGATCATGCAGTTCATTGCAGTTCATTACATTGTACATTACCTGTAGATAAAGCACTATTACTCAAGTTGTGTCCAAGGGCGTTTATTGAAAATTGTTCTACAATGGGAAGTGCAATAGAGTGTGGTGATGGTTGGGAATAGTCCAGGGTAGTGGTCCAGTCTGTTTGTAGCACAGTTCCAGTGTCCCAGGGGCCATAGGAAGGGGAGCAATGGCAGTTCAAAGTGGACAAGGTGACACAGTGGAACACAAGGGGGATATTCAGCAGGGCTCAATTCCTGCCGGTGGTCTTGGTCATGGCAAGTGTCTCTGGTGTCTGTCCGGGTCGCAGGGAACGTTTGCGGGGTGGTTCACCTTCTGCAGGGGGAGGGGTGCTGGTGGCCTGTGGGTCCTGTGGCAGGGCATCCTGTCCACTAGGTGCAGAAGTTGTGGAGGGCTGGTCAGTTGTCTGGCTAGTAGAAGGGGCCCGCTGGTGTGATGTGTACTCCCTCATGATGTTGGCCATATCACCCAGCACCCCTGCTATGGAGACAATGGTGGTGTTCAGGGCCTGAAATTCTTTCTTGATCCCATGGTGGTGTTCCTCCTGCAGCTGCTGGTTCTCCTGCATGATGTCTGTCACCTGACCCATCTTGTCCTGGGACTGTTGGTAAACCCCCAGGACAATAGTGAGTGCCTCCTGGATAGTTGGTTCCCTGCGCCTGTCCTCCACCTGGAGCACAGCAGTCCTCCGAGTGTCCCTGGCCCCCTGTGCCTGTGTCCCCTGAACGGTGTACCCACTGCCACTGACCCCAGGACCCTCATTGTCTTGCCTGTGAGGTGTGGACTGGGGTCCCTGTACAGGTGGCCACACTGCTGACTGACGTGTCCTGGGGACAGAGGTCTGGGGACGTTGGGTGGCTGCTGTAGTTTTGGATACTGAGGGGGGAGGCTCTATGGTGGACTGGGAGTGGGCTGGGGAAACCGAGAGACCAGTTGTCCCTAATGGGTCAAGGAGTTCATCCAGATCCAGAACTCCAGAATTGCTGTCATCACTGGGGCCATCTTCTGGTGAGGGACTGGGTAGCCGTGGCACCTCCTCGCCGCTGAGATTGGCTGGAGCACCTGTGGGGCTGTAAGTGGTGTATTATGATTCATGTCTGTGACATATTTTGCATCCTTAGCTTCCCCTATATTATTGCTGTTGCCCTGCCACCTTTTTTTGTGTATGGTGATATATTGTGGGATTGTTAGTTCTCCATGCTGTGCATGCATTGGTGGTGGGTGTACATGCAGGGCTGGGAGGGATGTGCATGCAGTGGGTATGGCATGCAGGGCTTGGCATTTAGGTTAGTTAATTGTGGTGGTTCTCTGTGTGGGATGGAGTGGAGTGATGGGTGTCAGGATGACGGGTGGTGGTGACATGCAGGTGAGGGGGAATAGGCAGTAAATATTGACTCACCAATATCCGGTCCTCCGACAACTCCAAGGAGTCCCCCGGGATGCAGGATTGCCAAGACTTGCTCCTCCCATGCTGTCAGCTGCAGGGGAGGAGGTGGGGGTCCACCACCAGTCTTCTGGATAGCGAGCTGGTGACTTGCTGCTCTGAAAAGTACCTTCCCCCGTAGGTCATTCCATCTCTTCCTGATGTCGTCCCTTGTTCATGGATGCTGGCCCACGGCCTTCACCTGGTCCACGATTCTCTGCCATTGCTTCATCTTTCTGGCAGACTCTATGTCAGTTCTCCTGCTGACTCTGTACCTGGAGCCTGATTTAGATCTCAGTGGAGGAGTTACTTTATCTCAATGGTAACGGATATCCAGTCTGTCGAAATCTAAATACCATTGTTTTCTATGGTATTTAGATTTTGGCGATGGGATATCCGACACCGTTGCAACAGAGTAACCCCTCCGCCGGGATCTAAATCAGGCCCTTAGCCTTTTCTTTTGATTAATGAGATATTGATACAGGTTTGAATTGACTAATTAACTTCCTTTTTGCAATCTGTAATGATTATTAATTTTGAAAAAAACCTTCATGGTTTGGATGTTGAATCTTGTCTTGTGTAGGTTTCCCTTATTTGCCTTGGAACCTCGTCGTTTGGGAATCACACATCCCCGGTCCATTTAATCAGTCCTTTGAATTTATCAGTAGAAAGCACCGCCACATTAGTGGAGCTTCTTCATGCACCTAAACAATCATTCCCTGCAACGCAGGCCCTATGGTGCAAGGGTGCCTGCATTGGCACTAGGCAGCTAATTTTAGCACCAGCGCTACAAAGAATACAGGGGTGCACCGTATTGTATTAAATATGGTGCATCCCTGCGTTTCTGAAGTGACACCGTGTGGTGCTGCCAAATTTGTCGCAGTGCCACAATCGCCACTTCTTAGTAAAGGCCTTCTGTGGGAATTAATGATGTTGCGTTAGTCAGTCAACCCCAATCACTGTGTTATGTTTAAAATATTGACTTTGAGTTCCTCCTTACTGTTCATTCTTAGTATATAATGTCTACAAGTGTGGATGATATGTGATTCCTACAACCTTATAACCCTCAATGCCTTAAGTAACATTTCCTGTACAATGATTCACACACTTGTATAATTTATTGCGTCCCTGTGTGTGATGTAAAGCGATCTGACACCCTATACTGGGATAAGTAGAGCTATAAAAGAACTGAAAACCAAATACCTTGGTAGGTGCCATCTAAATCAATCATTATTAGTGTAATTACTCATACACACAGATAGCTTTTAAATAAGGGGGTTGAACAAAGTCAAAAACCTGCCTCTGAGTCACAGTTTTTCTGAAGTACTTATGAAGTGATAAGCTGTCCATTGCCTTTGTCTCTAGGTGTTCTAGGCTCCAGATGTCTCCCATTCAGGATGATAATTACACAAAAGAAGGGCTGACGCCATTTCGATGCGCCGTGTGGGCGTCAAATTTATACTTTGACGCACGGCGGCGCAACCAACAGGTGGGAGTCATTTTTTTTTACGCACAACGCGGCGTCAAGTCGTAAAGGAAAACAACGTTAACGCGACGTAAATGACTGTGGGTCGAGTTACGACAGCGCAACCCGGAAAGCGCTGTTTTTTTTTACGCAATAGTGTCAAAAATACCCACGAACACTGCCCTTTCAGCATAGGAGAGCCAAAATGGATCCCAGATGCCACTACAGACCCCAGGAAGATGACAGCAGACCAGGAACCAGTCAGGATGATCCATACAGGAACCAGGACATAGATAGAAAAAAAAGAAAGTGTCGCTTCAGTGCAGAGGAGCAGGAAATCCTGGTTAAAGAGGTGACGGAACACCAGCATCCACTGTTCATCACCTCTAAGTTGCTAATCAGCAGGAGAGAGGCCATATGGCAACAAATTGTTGACAAGATCAACAGTGTGGCTGAAGTACGCAGGACAGTCACCGAGTGTAAGAAACGCTGGCATGACTGCAAACGTAGGACAAACGAAAAAATGGCCAGGAACAGGAAGGCAGCACTGCAGACTGGAGGTGGGAGTCCAGCACACCAGGAGGCCCTGGACCACATGGAGGAGATGGTCGCAGCCGTCATCCCTGAGGAGATCGTCACAGGGATTCAAGGACAGGACAGCACAGACTACCACGAGACAAAGCACATGCAGGGTAAGTCGCATGGGGAATTATAATGCAATAATGTTAACTGCAACCGGGGTGGGGAATCTCTACTACACAATGCATGTAAGTCAGCATATATATGGAGTGGCATGGGTAAAGGGGCACGGCAGGGGGGCATGCCCAGCACAGACAGAAGCTGGGGCACGACATAACACAACACCAACAACAGTCCCATGGGGGCATCCTGTCATGACAACAATGGAGCTAAGGGAAAGCCTCAACAGGTGGGAAGGCCACTACGTCAAACTTACATCCTGGCACTCGTCAGTCAAAATATATCCTACATCAACTAGGTCCCTATCAGTAATCCAGTAGCCAAAACAACAACTGCAATGTAAGTGCGACAAGAGTTGACACTAACACCTCTGATCTCTGTGCAGCTATAGTAGCCAATGACAGTAACCTCCCCATGGAACATACATACCTAAATTAGGGGGGAAGATGACATCTGCAACAATATCCAGAAATAAGACAAAGGCACCAGTACACTCAAATGTCAATGCCCATAGTTGACACATACATCAGCCAAAGTAAACAGCAATAGGAGCCACACAGCATTAAGGACACACACATGCTGCATACGTCAGGGTCCCTCACGTGCCTGGCTAACAAGGCAACATCACAAATGTCATACTGCTCAGACAACAACATTGAGGAGGGGACACATGTAACTGGTCACTGAAATACACCTGCACAGTCAGAGGACCAAATAGGACATTGATACTATAAACAGGGCAATCCAATTAAACACACATTAACCAACATCAGCTGGAAACATTAACAATGTCTACATCCATATCACATCGTAACATTGCCATGCATAGGATATGCCACATAACAATTACAATTAGGTCAATGTGAACAAGCAGATTTTGGGGCAGGTCCTGAGAGGCAAGTGTGCTGCCAGGGCAATCACAACACCCACAGCCAGTGAAAGGTCTCACCATACGAATAGATATACACGGAGGGTCGAGTAGGACAAAAAGATGGCTATTCCCTAATTGGTACAAAGCAACACCTAGAGGCGATTAGGCAGACAAGTCTGATAACTCTATATCATACATGTGACACACAGGTGGGCCATAGGCCTATAACAATGCCCATATGAAGGACAGCAGATACCAATACCAAACAAGATCACAAAGTAAAGTCATCCAAAGGCTTGCATGTTACGGCAAAATTGTCACAACACAGACACACTAATTGTACCCTGTTTCATTGCAGAGGAACATGGATCATCTGCTGATATGCCTGTCCCTGATTTCCCTGATGACATGGATGACGAGCCCATAAACATTCCCCAGGAGACCATCCAAAAGGTCCTTGAAACCCTCCAGACCCCACCTTCAGTCACAAGGAGGAGCACAGAACAAGCAGCCATCACAGAAGAACCACCCACCACCCCAATTGCAAGACCTGCCAGCTCCTACACAGCTGAGGATTCTGACGACACTGGCACCAGCTTTGAAAGAACTGTAGTTGGTGTACAGCGGGAGCTGGCCAAGAAGGTGCGGGTGGGGATGCAAAATATGGCAGCCAGCCTTGAGGGGGTGCGTTCGTGCATGTTGTCATTTGCAGATCAGGCAGCAGCTATGCAAGCCCTAACATCCATACTGCAAAGACTACAAGAAACTATAAAGGAATTCACCACTGCAGTAAGGGAGTTGCCACAACACCTCGCACCCCAAACTTTCCACTGCATGCACGAATGCAATCATGACTCCCTCAGGGCCGACCTGGCTGCCTACCATCGTGATGTGGCTGCTATTCTCAAAAACGAGCAGGCCCTCCTTGCAGCAGTA
Organism: Pleurodeles waltl; assembly: GCF_031143425.1. Taxonomy (NCBI): domain Eukaryota; kingdom Metazoa; phylum Chordata; class Amphibia; order Caudata; family Salamandridae; genus Pleurodeles; species Pleurodeles waltl. The sequence goes on from NC_090448.1 coordinate 704,803,695, forward strand.
CTGCCCTTAAGAACTTCACAGGGAGCAGCCCCCGGGATGTCTGACTCCACGTCTTCTAACACTGAGGTGTGTGTTGCCCCTTCACAACCAACAACAACAAGGACAAACCAGGCAACACACACATCAGAAGAAGAAGACATGGAACAGATCACATTCTCACGGAAGAGTACCTGGAAGCACTAGTCCCTGCACCATGGCCTACTTTGACCAAGGTCCTACGTTTTGTCAAATGCCAGTCTCACTACAACTATACTCAATGACTGTTCTGCTAACCACTGTATGACTTGTCAGCATTGCCAGTGAATGTCTCTCTCCTACTATTCGGCAAATCCTGTCCCTCTGCACTGTCTGTTACATCACCCCAGCATGTCAGGAGCATCATCCACACCCCTTCTGTAGGATCACCATGTAAGAATGCACCAGAACGGACTCAGCAAACATGGACAATGTACATTTTGCACTACAGCACCTATCAATAAATAGCACTTGCACACCTAATATGTCTCTGTGTTATTTGACACATCAACTGTGCAGTAGATAACTCTAAAGTGCCTGTGTGACAACCATGTAGCTTGTCAATACAAGTGTCCTGACATCATGTAGTCTGATACATCTGTGCAGTGGCCAGGACTGCATCATAGCCTGACCATCCTGAGGAGAATAACTAATGAAGGGACAAACCACACACAATTATGCTGTGTTGGACAGAATAATGCTCCATCTATAGCAATCCAAGTCAACTAATGGTGGCTGATAAATGTAGGCACCATGCAATACTAAAAAATGAAATTATGCAGCATAATCTAAGCAAACACAACTAAACACTGCATCAATCACCCTTTCTGAGTATACTTCCATGAAGGGAAGTCATGCTGAATTTTTACACACATGATCTATGTCAGCATTGAAGACAACAAGACAAGAGTGTTTACAACACCTCATTTACAAAGATGTCCCTGAACATCACACTGCAGTCCGACCTAATAAATTACCCACAATACCAAGTCTGGAAGCACACTTTGTGATGTAGAATACCTACTCATCAACACAAATCCTTGGTGATCCATGTAAACTACTAATGGTGGGTCTACCAAATGGTGGATACTTACCAAGTTAGCACAGGGGTAGCTGCCATGTTAAACCTCTATTTTCTGTGGTGTGTAGCATAGGACACAAATGTCATAGAAAAACAATCACCTACACTGATGTCAAGGCCATGATAAAGTAGCAGTTAACGCATAATGCAAAGGGTTAACTATATGTTTATTCCTATGTATTCACACCAGAGGTAACTAAGGGAAAAGTCATACCTACACTAATCTAACCTGACAACTCCAAACCCACAACTGTCCCTAACTAACCTAAGCTAAACTTACTCTACACATATAACGAATCGATCTAAACATCAACCCCCCACCCACCATTATGAGACAGGACACATGCAGGACAACACATACTAACCTACACACATACTATACTATCCTAAACAATCATATATTTGTTTGTATTTTTTTTTTTTATAATTTTTTGAATTTTTTTTTTTTCTAAACAGACAGGAATCCCAACATTGACCCCCACCCACCCACCCAAAAATGAAAAATAGAGAGAATAAGGACCCCCCACCCTCCTCCCTAACACTAACTAAGCTAACAACCTACACTAACCTAACACTAATCCCCAAAACCCAACTATCATGACAAAAAGGAAAGAGGAGAGAGGGGAGGGATAAATTTAAAACAATCAATAAAGTCCTAGAGGTTGGCCCTCCGTAGGGTCCGCCTGATGGACCGAACCCTTTTCTTAATGTAGGCCACATCCTGGCTTAGCTTGTCCACCTTACTAATAAACTTGTCCATTTTCCTGTCTAAAGCCAGGAATGCCGCAGGGTCAATAGGAGGGGCTGCTGCTGTCTGTGTGCTGGCAGAGGTGCTCGGTGTGGGAGTTGTTGTTAGCCCACTGGACTGTCCTGCAGCTCTGAAATTGCTGGGTCCAGGTCGTGCTGCAGAGGCAGGGTCAACTGTCCCCACTGTTGCTGGGGCCACTTGGGGAGAACTGGTGGATGTGGTGGTGGTGGCTGTTGTGGGCAATGTTGGGCCACCCTGTGGTGAGGCCCACCATGCTCCGGAGGCCCGATCCGCTTGGTATTTTCGGGCCATCCTTCGGAACCCCGACTGCACCTGCAGGATGTGCCGGTATCTCATTCCCCGCCTTTCAAACTGATGTCTCTGTGCGGCACTCATGTTTGCAGCTGTGAAGAGAAAGGGCAACTATTTACCATAGGAAATGTATTGGGTGGAATAGCACAATGGGTCAATTGCACATTACTTTTACTGTAGTAGTAACAGCTATTTTCACAACATAGATCATTGAAAGTCTCAGAGGAAGTACATGGGAAGCCTGCATACAAAAGGGCATCTCACACCTAGCATATCCATGTCTCTACATGATGGGTGACATCAGCCTAAACTTGTCATCCAAATAATGGGTAATGCAGCTGACATTATGGCTGTACCTCTTCCGCCTACTGACTTCACTACATATGTCACTCTATGTGATAACAATCACAACCCTCAATATCTGCCATTTGTAATTGTTTTTTGCTAATATAGAACTCATGTGCCATAACCGAGTGTGTACACTAGGTTCAAAAAAAAGTTGCAAAAGGTCACAAGTATGTGTAACATACTGGTTGCTACAGTCCTAGGTACCCTATTCCCAAACACATGGCAGTCTTTGAGGGTGGGGTGGGAAGAACAACCAACAATCCCATATTCAATGCACACCCAGGAGTGTATAGAAAGGTCAACACGTATTTGCCTCCACACACAACACCAATGGGCTAGCAACAAATTGGAGTCAGCTAAACCTTGTCCTATCCAAGCTCCACACATGTCAAAATGTACTGACTTAGGCCAACATCACATACTACCAGTGAGGCATATTTTACCACACACACAGAGGAGCAAGAACACCCATGATCATGAGTAGAATGAACACCTAGGCCATTGCACTCTAGTCCCACACACTTCTAGTTCAACTTGTGGAAGTACATGCCCCCGGAAGATCCAACCTACAGTGTACTCAGTCCATCCTCAACTAGGGAAGCTGCATATTTCAGACAAGCCTTTTGCAGAAGCTATCTGGGAGAATGTCAGTCTGAAATGCAGACTCAGTCCAAGCCAAGTCCCAGAGCAACTCTTACATTAACCAGTGTATTCCACATGACTCATCCCATTCCCCATAGCGGGCCCGACTGGAATGGCCTACAGACCCAAAATCTGAGAGATGGATAAGCATAGGTCTACTAAAACTGAAGTGATATTTGACATCCCACTAATGGAACAATACTAATGAATGGGCAGCGCATCAAACCTTGAATTCTGTTGAACACACAGTAGTCCATCATGCATCACCAGCAAACAATAAAAATAGCACACATGCAACACTCACTGTAGGTGTCGGGGTCCGCAAAATGAGCCACCTCTCCCACAGTGTACAGTGCAGGTCCACCTGTAAAGCATGGAAGGAAGAATATACTCAGAATCCGTGCACTGACAAACAATTGCAATTACAAAGACAATGTGAGAATATGACATGCGTAATGAAACACTTTCACACATGCTCATACTGCATGGAATAATTCTTGAGCAACATTTACATTGGATGAGTCTCCTGCTACAGTTACACACCCTACTACACACATGCAGTGGCCTGGACAGTCATGTGGTGTCAAAGATGCACCTCCATTAGTATGCCCCAACAATATAGGGGTGCATTCATCTCATCATGTGCATCCAAGAGAGACATCCAAAAGCTGGTTACTTGAGGACTGCATGACCCCTCAAACTCAAACAGCCTATGTGGTCATTTTCAACACACACCAACCAGACACACATGTGACATATGTGTGGACAACATAGCTAACTTCAATTGACGTGAAGGCAGCACTCATTTATAGCATCATATTGGGTTTACAAATGTCAGTCTAGCTATGGTGTCTACATATGTAGGTATGATGTTTCAACATCCATTTTTCACTGGCTATTGTGACCTGTAGAGTTCAAATTGAGGCATTAACGTGTCGCTTGTCTGACACAAAGGCAACACTACATTACATACTGCTACAGGCAACCGGTATGTGTAGAAAACATGAGCTACCTGACTGCTAGCATTTGTCTTCCTTCACATTGTGCAACAATTACCCAGTAGGTTTCCCTAGCATTACACACAGTCAGCTACTTATCTAGCAGATTGGGTAACAATCATCACATGTCCCCACACAGCTTTAAATTGTTCACATGTAATTGATGTGTACTCACCAACATGGCCACCAATCCTGATTCCCAGGTGGTCCAGCAGATCTTGCTCCCTGGATATCAGATCAGCCCAGCAGTGCTTAAGTTGATGGTCATTCCTCAGGCTACCATAGACACGGACCAAGTGATGGCGCACCTTCCCCCACCCGACTTTACGGGCCTCCGTGTGATACCCCTGTATCACACGACCCCCAGCTTCCAGCATGAGTGGGAGGAAATGGCAAACAAGCCATATAAATCCCCCCAATTCCTCCTCACCCATCCTGGCAAGCCGTGGCCTACCTGACATCTCAGCACTAACAAAGTGGAAAAAGTTGGAGAAAAAGGAAAAGGGGGAAATGGGGAAAGGTAGAGTAGTGAAATACAAAGAAAACTTAGGAAGAAAAGCCCAACTAACCCCTAAATTACACTACCCAGAACAGACTCCCACAGACAATAAAAGAAACACTGGACTTGACAAAATTATACAATACAGACTCACACAGTATTCAACAACAAGACAATGATGACAAAAGCACAATAGAGACGGTACACTGGACACAAAAGCACTAAAACACAGGACAATACTTTCCACACAGCCACACAGTCTAGAATAATCTGAGACTGCAAAGTGAAAGTGAAAGTACACCCACAGTACAGATTCTGTAAACACGATATCCTATTACATCACATCCTGCATAAAATGGCCACCGTTTTTCCCCCGTTATGCGTCATTTTTTCACGCATACAGATAGTGCGTCATTTTTTGACACATAAGAGTGCACATAATGCAGAGTCAAAAAAAATTTCATCATTGTTCCCTTATATTTGTTTGAGGCTTATTTTACAGTTCTAGAGTTTAAATTTAAGCCGCTGGCAAATATGATGAGCAAATATGAAAATTAATTTTGACTCTGCATTATATGCACTCCTGTGCGTCAAAAAGTTTGACGCCAAGCTGTATGCGTGGAAATATGACGCATTATGGAAAAAATGGTGGCCATGTAATGCTGGTTATTAATATATTTATTTTAATTAGATTTTTTTGACTCACCATTATGTGCACTCCTGTACGTCAAAAAATTATGACGCCCATGCTGTATGCGTGGAAATATGACGCATTATAGAAAAAAATGGTGCCCATGTAATGCTGGTTATTAATATATTTATTTTAATTAGATTTTTTTGACTCAGCATTATGTGCACTCCTGTACGTCAAAAAATTATGACGCCCAAGCTGTATGCGTGGAAATATGACGCATTATAGAAAAAAATGGTGGCCATGTAATGCTGGTTATTAATATATTTATTTTAATTTGATTTTTTTGACTCAGCATTATGTGCACTCCTGTACGTCAAAAAATTATGACGCCCAAGCTGTATGCGTGGAAATATGACGCATTATAGAAAAAAATGGTGGCCATGTAATGCTGGTTATTAATATATTTATTTTAATTTGATTTTTTTGACTCAGCATTATGTGCACTCCTGTACGTCCAAAAATTATGACGCCCAAGCTGTATGCGTGGAAATATGACGCATTATAGAAAAAAATGGTGGCCATGTAATGCTGGTTATTAATATATTTATTTTATTTTGATTTTTTTGACTCAGCATTATGTGCACTCCTATGCGTAAAAAATTATGACACACAAGCTGTATGCGTGGAAATATGACGCATTATGACAAATATGTCTTTAATTTTTCAAATTGTGAAAATAATTTTGTCATGACCAAACGGTGCTAAGTGATACACATTTGGGGTTAGCTATGGCACATGTCCCTTATAGGATGTATAGAAGGTATTCACAGTGCAATAGTAATGATTGCTCAAAATGGTTATTACCCATAATTGTACACATATTTTGGGTAATTGCTGATGGCTAATTTCAAATGATGAATGGGATACCAGGATGTATTCCTTAGCAAAAATGTGTCCACATTTATCATGGTAATCCAAATTATATATAGGCCAAATAGGTAGTGCAATTGTCACCTACACTTTTTATGGGGGTAACTTTGTCCTAATTATGAGTTTGTGTATCTTATATGTGTTTTACTTTTGACATGTAGGCCACACATGCGCCTTATGCATGTGTGTACTTCACATGTGCATATTTCATGTATATTTGGGGGGCGGTAGAGGTGGACTTAGGCCCCTAGCACCCTAGGGTTTGCCCTTCCAGACTTGCTAATTTATCCAAGGGTTTCCCTAATTCAGTAATGCTAAACCTGCAGCAGCATGCTCATGGAAGCCCATAGGGTATGATTCACTGTTTGCCATTCAATAATCCCATTTGCCCATTTGACGTTTGCCCTATTGATTCTTTGGAGCAATCTGACATACCATTTTGCATTGATATTTTTTGCTAAATCTCAACGTTCCTCATGTGCTGATGACAAATAGGTTGTTGATGTATGTGGCCCTTTATGCATTACCTGGTTTAGTGGCATGTTTAATTCTTCCTGCTAGGTTCCAACTGGGACACTACTGTGATCGGCTGCTTGCAAATATTTTGTTGATTGGATGGTACATGTTTATATGTGTGGTCCAATGTAGATCCACTATCAACTGTCAGGGTGTATGTTGTCACTGTAACTTCCAGGTCTCCTCATGAGTTAGTGGCAGCTAATCTTGTTTCAATTGGGCATTGTTTGTAGCAAAAATGGAGAGAAGCCATTGAGGACATGGTCACCTACACATGGATGGTCCCACCCTGTCACTGAACACGTGTAATGAGACTTTCAAATGGGCAACCTTTTTGTGCTGAGTGAGAGAATGTCTCAGGTGTCTGGATCTGGCATGTGTCATTGCTACATTTCTACTCCAGTTGGCCTCTGTGGATGGTAATGTATCATGAAACATCATAGCCTCTGTGCAGAAGTAAATTGCTGGTATTCAACACACGACTCATCTTTATCATTTGAAAAAGTGTTACTCAGCGTTTTGAACAGTCAGGGTCCTCATATGTGTTGACTTTTCATGGACATTATCTGAGGTTTCTGGCTTTGATGGAGGCCATTTACACCATCATACACTATGGTCCTGGTCCACTGTCACACTTTTAAGTTTAGGCATTAATGAAGGTCAGACAACGGAAGGGCCAAGATTTGGCTATTCATGGGCACTGTCACAAGTCTGATGCAAATGACAGTCAGATGATGCACTACTATGTATTTGAGTATACATTGATGAGGCTAATGACAAATTAGTGTCTGAGGTATAAAAGGTTTTGGACAGCATGTGTGGTCCATAGGTAGACCCCAGGTATCTGTAGAGTGACCCACAGACAGGTGCCAGTCAGGCTGAGAGGATGCTGGGTCAATCAGGAGCAAGCTCTTTCAGTAATCACATGATCATGTGTTCTGACTAGGACTGGTCAGAGGGAGCATTAGACAGTTGAGATGTCACACTGTGTATGTCCTGTGTTGCTTTGAAGGTGACACATGAACCCTGATAAAGTGTTACACAGCAACATTAGTGTCAAAGCTTAATGATGTAATGGCTCACATTCAAACATGTATGCAGTAGGAGGCATCAGCAGGGACGGGGCATGTACATTTGGGAGGTGTGCATGGAGGGGATCACAGGTGTGGTGGCCTCCATCTGTGTCTCACTAGTCCTGTCAGATGGGATTAGCTGATAAATAGCCTACAGTACCTTTCACAGAAGAATCAATCTACAGGTGATACCAGGCCTTATAAACTCCAAGGCAGTGTATTATATGAGCTGTGTTCCATGCAGTGAGATGGTAGTATGACAATGGTCGGCATAGTAAAGGGTGTGGCACACTGGATGACTCTTGTGAGTGTGTGTGTGTAGATGAGGGAATCTGAACAGCTGCAAGTGTGTGTAATGTTTTTAGAAAAGGGCTGACATGTAGATGGGATGTGATGTGCTGGATGCTTGTCATAGGTGTAGCACTTGTGCTGTGTATGTTCTGCTTATGTGTAACTCTAGTGACAGATAGTCATTGCAATGATAGTAAGTTGTTGGAATTACTGTTGCCAAGAGTCTAGTACTACATTCCTGTTCCTGAAGCATTAGCATGTGAACTGCCTGATGTATGAGCCCTGTTTTCCCCTAGTTGAGTGATGGTGTTTTAGTTGTGTGCCATCTGCTGCGATGATCCATGTTTCCTACATGTATGTGAGTCATATGTGTGGTCCTCAGCTATTGCCCTTCAGAGGTGAACTGTACAGGATGTCTGTCATTTACATGGTGTGTGTATTTGACCATTGTATGGTGGCCATTACATTTGTGGTGTATATTTTTTGTGTGATGATTGTTATATCATTATTGCTCAATGAGACGACATTCTTCTTCAGCAATTTCAAACTAAAGGTGGGCAGAAAAGAATAGGCCAAACCATGATGTGGTGTTTGTTATCTGTGTTTATTTACAATTGTGCATTAAGTGGTGGTAGTGATTATTAAGAAAAGAAATTATTTACAATCTGTTGGCGCCTACGCACTCCAGCAGCCGTGTTTGGTTGTTCCCCCTCCTGTTGCAGGCCAGCATCCTCCTCTTCGTCGTCTTCAGGCATGTATGGGTCTGGTTCCAGGAGGGGAATGTTCCTTTTTACACAAATGTTGTGCAATATGGCACAAGTGAGTATGATCCTACAGACCATCTCTGGGGAATATAGTAGGCTACCGCCAGTGATGTCAAGGCAGCGGAACCTTGACTTGAGGATCCCAAAGGTGCGCTCGACAATGCTGCGTGTCCTCTTATGAGCATCGTTGTATGCCCGCTCTGCAGCAGTAGTCGGGTTCCCAAATGGTGTCATTAGCCATGGCTGGATGCCATACCCCTGATCAGCTGAAAGAAAAACACAGAATGGGATCATGTTGATGTAGCTGGCACTATTGAAAAGACCTTTAATGGCAGTAGTTGTCTTGTGTTGTCTGTGACTCTTTTGTGTACTAATGTGACAACCTATACTTGTAGGCTATACCTTCTGCATTGTGTTTTTTCCTTGGCTGAACAAGTGTTTGTCTGCTAACCGTTTGTCAGCAGTATGTTTTGGGATTTGCAATAGAGTGTGTCCTCCCTAGCATTGTGACTTGTGATACAGGTGTCCGTGTGTCTTCACTGAGGGTGAAATGATAGTTCCAGGCACATTTAAAATTGAAAGTGTTGTTAACACGTTCATATCAAAGTGCCCTGGACATCCCATACCTTGAAACATATGCAATGTATTAATGTAAAGGTTATTGTGACACTTACAATTTGCAAGGTGACATGTAGGCAACCACACTCATTAATGTCTTCACATTAAGCTGTACAGTAAATTCCAATGTGTGACAGGTTCAATGGTGAGTTAAGAAACATGGCTAGTGATGTGAGGTCCTCAGTGTGTTCCTGTCTAGATGTTGCTGTTGTGGTGTATGTGTTGTGTGTCCTAGAGGGTTGCTGTGCAGTGTGTATATAAGTAGGTTTCTGTACTTACCAACAAGTAGTCCATTGCCATACCGTCCATCCTGGAAGTGTTGGTTAATGGTGCTGTGACGTAAGATGAAGGAGTCATGTACACTCTCAGGATATTTAGCCACGATGTTGGTGATCAATCCCTGGTGATCGACTATGGCCTGCACGTTGATTGAATGTGTGTGCTTCCTGTTGCGGTAGAGGTGTTCAGTTGCAGCAGGTGGCACAAGGCGTAAGTGTGTGTAGTCGATTGCACCAAGGACGTATGGGAAGCCACTGATGGCGTAGAACCCCTGTTTAGTTCCCTGCTGCTTCTGCAGTGTGTTAGGGAAGCAGATGTGGAGGGGTGTCAGGCGAATGATGGCATCCAGTACTTTTGGCAGAAATGCGGATAATGATGGTTGTGATATTCCGCCAACCAGGGCACCAGTTGTTTGAAACGAGCCACTTGCCAGCAGGTGAAGTACGGCAAGCAGCTTTGTTTCTGTTGGATAGATGTCACCAAAGTGGGGGCCAACTGCTGTTCAATGTTTTGCAGCAGCTGCTGAATGGCCTGCCAGTTCAACCGGTACCTATGTATGATGTCGTGTTCCCTGAGGCCATGCAGGGTTGTTCTTGGGTGGAATATCCTCTCCTGCCTTCTGCGCTGCCTTTGGGGTCCCTGCTGTTGTTGTTGTAGCTGCTGTTGTTGCTGCAGGGCTCTGCGTCTACGTGCACGCTGGATAAAAATCACCTCCATATCTCCCTGTTGCTGCTCTGCTGTTTTTTCTGTGTGTTCTGATTAAATACAGGTGTGTTTGCCCCATTGTAACACCTGCCCTGACCCAGGCGTTAAATTTTGACGCACATCGGGCTTTGCGTAATTTTTTTGCTCCGCCTCCCGGCCGAGAGTCATTTTTGCCCGGAAGCATAAATACGACGCACGGCCGCGTGAGTAGTTTTTTGGACGGGAATGCCTACCCTGCATATCATTAATGCAGGGCGGGTTGCCGCATCCAGAAAATTACGCACACGGCGGATTTTTGTCGTCCGCGGGCTCGGGCGTCAGGGTTTAAATATGGGGCAACGTTTGCGCTGATTGTGCGTCAAATTTTTTGACGCACAATTGGCGCAAACGGAGTATAAATATGCCCCTCAGTGTCACACCCAAAGGAGGGTACTGCAGGCTGTTAAGGTTTACAGGTTATTTAGTTGTTTATGCAACACTTGTGATGGGGTAACTGATGATGCAAACATGATTAAGGCAGAAGAGAAATATGGGACAAACGGAAGATGCAATTGAGATCTTAGAATGGAGTGTACGGTCGTCAATTATGTAAAATGGTGGAGGGTGGGTTCCTAATTGTGCAGACAATACATTCACATAGCCTGTATATAGGAAACACATTTGGAACAAGAAGACAGTTCGAAAAGTGTAAAGAGATAGAGGGGAAAATTCTATCATGCAGGCTTTACAACCAATTCCAAAGGAGTGGGAATAGTGTTACCCTTGAACACACTAAACAACATGTAGATAGTTTGGATAAGCCTGCTTAATGGTATGGATATATGTCAGATGAACATCTATGTTTCTAATACAGATGATCCAAAATTCGGTGATTGCTTCCATAGTATCACCCTAAAAATATATTGGGAATGTTCAATGTGTTGGGAGACTAACTGTATATTAGATGGCAGAGTTGAGGAGATGTCTGTACCCACAAACAAAAGAATGTTCCTGTTTCTCTTCTGAGCACAGCATACACAGGAAGAGATTATTTACTGGTGTTGGGGCATTATAAACCTACAGTTTGTACATTCTGCTAAATGGGCAGAGCATTTTCATTTCATTTGACACTGACAGTGGAGATAAGTTGTGGCAGTGCAGAAGCCAAGAACCCAACTTGGCGCCAACTGATGAAAGTATCGGCGGACGAAGCGTTCAGGGAATCCCTGGGCATAGTATCTATGCATTACTAAGAAGACAACAAAGACACTGCCTTGATGAAATGCATGGACTGGGGGCAGTAGTAGAGATAGTCAGAGGAATAACAATGTCCAGAGTTACTTCAACACACAGACAGATTGAGAGAGATATTACGATGGTGGAGGCGGATAGAGGTAGACTGTCAAAGTGAATGCTGCACTTCCCTATCCGACTCCAGAAATATTGGAAAAAGAAAGAAACTTTTGCAAAATATTATGCTCATATTAGAGACATATCAGAATAGACAGTATAGGCACAAAAATATAAAGTGGAAACATTATCATCATGGCAATAGAAGCGGAAACATAATATATCATCACTGGTCATGAATAGGCATCACATGGGCCAAGAAGTCCACACAAAAGATGTTTTCTTTGAATATCAGGGGAGAGGATGTGGCATTACAGTCAGAACTGCCAGCTTTTGAACTGGGGAACCAAGTTCGAGTCTCAGCGTTGTCTCAACATCTTGTGATTCTGTGCAAATCATTTAATGTCCCATGCCTAAAAACATGTGATCTTATGAAATGTAAGTTGCACTGATGTAAAACACTCCCACAACTTCAGGTCGAGGTCGGGCTAAATAAAACTGCAAAAATAAATAAAACCATAAATAAATAAATAAAATATATGAGTAAATATGGACTCTTTGAAAAAATGCCCTCCTAAAATAAATATTAAATGAGTCTAAAAGTTTGTAAATGGTGTCCCTGCCCAACCTGTCAAAAGCACAACAAGAAACACTAGAGGCTTCCCTAGAATTAAATGAAATAACACTGGCTGTACAAGAATTGAGTAGTGGTAAAACACCAGGCAAAGGTGTTTACCCAGTGTAGTTTTATAAGTCATACAGTAACACATTAGATAGGTGGAAAGTGGTAATACTGCTTAAATCAATGTGAGAAGCGCTAGTAGAAACCCTATTAAAAAGATCCACGACAATAAATCCAAAAGATCACTGTGTATTCTGAACATATAAACCAAAATACAAGGAAAAGCTTTGTCCAACAGACTAAAGACAGTCATTCTCAATGCTATGTATCAATGGTTTGCCACCACAATTTCGGTTGCAAGCCATGGATATTTTACTGATTCCTCAAAGAAAGTGGTACCCATTTTCACAGAGACCCTTTCCTCTTTGTGTAAGTGAAAAAGTTTTGTTTTGTACTGAGCTGTTGTCCAGGGATTGTATGACAGAACATTGAAGACAAAAATATTGTAAGTCAAAATTCTGTGGCAAAAATATTGATGATTAAAATATCAAGAAGGTAAGTGCATTAAGGGAAGTGTAGATTTACTGTTCTTAACTCCATATTTACATACCTTGAAGATGTATATATTATCATGGTACGTAGCTGTGAAGTTAAGTATAATTAATCTTTGCTTGACTATATAAAGTACATTCCTCACAAAATTTTTGTCACAATATTTTGGCTCCATGATATTCTGTAGTCAATATTCTTGCCAAACAACGATCCTAGAAGCCACTCCTAACTATTAAAAAAACATTGTTTTAAAAAAAGGACTTGAAAAATGCAGATCTATTACCTTTAAGGAAAATAGGATTCATTAAAAAATTTACTTTAGTTAAATGCAATCATAGGCATGATGGATTGCTGACCCCATCAAGTCACCATTCTTCTAATGGCATCTGTTAGACCTGTCAGCCTTAGGGTGGTCTTCCCCCAAACATGTTTCCTTTTACCCTCCTGTTTTTCTGAATTTGTTTTTTGTTGACCATAAGACTCTGTGCACTTTACCACTGCTAACCAGTGCGAAAGTGCCTACACACACTCCCTAAAACATGACAAAATTGACTTACACCTGAATGGCTTAATTCATTTACTTGTAAGTTCCTAGAAATGTGGTATACCTTTTGCCAAGCCAACAGCTCCCTTTTTAATACACATGTCACCTCAAGGGTAAGGCCCTACATGGTCCGCAGGGGAGGGTGCATTGTATATAAAAAGTTGGACTTGTACTTTTAAGTTTTACATGTCCTGGTAGTGAAAAATTCCCGAATTCCGTTCTTACTACTGTGAGGCCTACATCCCCTATAGGTTAACATGGTGCTACCTTATTACATTTAATAAGTGATAACTTTTGTTCGGGAGCAGGTAGAAATCTCATGTTTGATTTCTAGGGAATTGTAATTTAAAATCTTCTTTTATTTATTTATTTTATTTATTTATTGGATTTATATAGCGCACAGCTACCCGGAGGTTTCCCGGCGCCTAGGACAATGCAAGGCAAAGGCAGGATTAGGAGATCAACTTGGACGGTTACTGGTTAAAGAGCCATGTCTTAAGCTCCTTACGAAATCTAATGAACACCCTTTCATGACGTAAGTAAGAAGGAAGAGAATTCCAGAGAGAGGGAGCTAGGAAGGCAAAAGAACGTCCCCCCATTTTGGCACGTCTGATTCTGGGCACCTGGAATTTTAGTTGATTGGAAGATCGAAGCAAACGAGAGGGCCGGTAGTGTTGGACCAAAATTCTAAGGTAGTTGGGAGCTAGGCCCGTATTAATTCTATGCATGTAGCATAGGGCTTTGAATTTGGTGCGGTTCTCAATTCTCAGCCAATGTAGTTCACGAAGTGCACCAGAGGTAGGAGCACTTCTGGGAAGTTGGCAAAGAAGCCTGGCCGCAGAGTTCTGAACAACTTGAAGTTTGTGTAGTACTTCTTTTTTCGCACCGAGATAGAGCACGTTTCCGTAGTCCAGTCTAGAAATAACCAGCGCTTGGACCACTGTTCTTTGGGTAGCCGCAGGAAGCATCCAGAGAATTTTACGAAGCCACTTCAGGATAGCAAAGCAGGTAGAAGCTACTTTGGTCACCTTTAATGGTAAGGTCAGATTTTAAGTCACAATTCTGAAATGCCACTTTTCAAAAGTTGGCATTTTCTTGTCCTAACCATTTGGTGCCTGCAGTCTGTTTCCCGGGTCACATGACTAGGTTTAGTTGGCCTTCTAGACAGCCACATAATAGAGAGCCTGGGTGCTGGAAGAATGGGCCATCTAAGTCAGGATGTGGGAGTGGGCGGAGAAGTGCACAGCTCGACTTGCACTTCAAAGTCACAGCTTCAGTTCACACACAAATAGTTTCACCCTAGCCTAATATGTCTGCAGATAGAATGGCAGTAGGGTAGGAAGGCAGAAAATTCCAAGCACCTATGTAGGGGAAAACCCCCAGAAGTTTCTTCTACTTTAAAGGAGGCACCAGGTATAAAAATGTGTCCCTCCGACACACTTTTCTGCTCACTACTGGACCTGTAGAAGGACTCTGAGAGGACTGCCCTGCTGCCTGTGACCTGCTGTGTACTTTAGAGTGTTGCAATGCTGCACCAAGAAGAAACTGCCCTGCTGCTTGACGCTTGATCTGTACCCTCAGCAGATTACACCTGCAGTTTGACTCCTGCTTGAATCCAAGATTTTCAGATTGACCCCAAGGGCTAATTGGCTGGCCTCCTGATCAGAGCCTCATTGACAGAAGAGGTTCCAACCATCTTGAAACTGCACCTGGACCCAGCATGATTCCTGACTCTCCAAGTGATATCCTTCCTGTACTGGACCTTTGGAAGTGGTGCTAAAGGTGCTCAAATAGCCCAAATCCAAAACCTGGGACTTAGAAAATTTTCTGCCAAAAAATGTTGTGAGAATCGAGAGCAGCACAGGACCTACCTGCTGCCTGATCTGCCCAATGTGCATCAATGGCTACTCTGACTTTGCAGCTGCTTCTGCTGCATTTTTCTCCCTAGTCGCAAATCCTTTTCCATGGCTTCTCGTAGAAGGAGCATCTGGCCTTATGAAGCCATCATGGGCTACAGCCTGCAGCTTGATCTCACTGGAGATTCTTGACTTGCAAAAAAAAGAGACTAAGGTCCTTATTTAGATATTAGCGGATGAGTTACTCAGTCTCAACGGTGATGGATATCCAGTCCCCCAAATTCTAAACCCAAAGGATATATTGGGATTTAGATTTCGGCTGATGGAATATCCGTATGGGATTTAGATTTCGGCTGACGGGATAGTTATCACCGTTGTGATGGAGTAACACATCCCCCAATTTCTTGATCAGGCCATTAGCTGCATTGCCCTGCTGAACTTTACCTTCTCAGATATTTTCTTGTTGAAATTTCTTCTAAGCCTGAAAGTAAGCGGAGACCAGGCCCAATTCCACTTTGTGCATCTGAACCACACTTTCTAAATTAGTTTGGAATTTTTCTTGTGTTGTGTTTTCACTTTGTTACTGTTTAAGTGCTGTATAAATAATTCACACATTGCCTGCAAATTAAGCCTGACTGCTTTTGTGCTAAGCTAATAGAGGGTTAAGCAAAGGTTAATTTAGTGAATTTTTGTGGTTCAACCTGACAAGTTTGTAACTGCTGCTTGAGAAGGGCTCACACCCCACTCACCCAGCAACCAAATTTCTCACAGCATCCATTCAAAGAAGGCCATAATCTAGGACGTACCTCATGAACACTGATGAGGTAGGTCGAATTGCAACACACTCGAAAGGTGACTTTGGGAACCAACCTAATAGTACATAGGCCGGTTTGCAAAATCAAAATAGATTTTCAAAAGGTTGGTGCACAGTTTGAAACCACTTTTTTGCCTATTGATTATTTGCATGCCTGGTCCAAAGGGTGCAATGCTCAGATGCTGCAGTATGTGCAGAAAGGTCCTCTAATGTCTTCACATACAGGTGTGACCAACTAGTCTGTTGTTAGTAGGGAAAGAACCCTCTCCAGTTTATGTGTTCCAGGATGATCACGGAGGGAATCTGAGCCACAGAGGGCTGTATTTGTTTGGTAAATCTGGACCTTTCCTTATCATTTTTAATATAGTTGCAGATATATGTCCTCTTACCTTTGTTTAGGTTTGCAGACTATTCATGACTGTTTGAATTGAGCATTTTTTGATTTTTGCTTAATGTACACTCCTTAATTCATGCGGTAGTAGTGCGAAAGGCGAAGAGTTGTGTGTGAGTCAGGCTCTTGCACCTCTCATTTGATGTGAGCAACGAAAGCCTGACCTTCTCTACCCACAACCACCTGCTTAGCAGCCTGTATACAGCCTTTTTTAAGTCCCAGGACAGTCAGATTTTGCAAGACATATGTGTGGTGAGTACTGCCATTTTCCTCTGGTGTCCCATGGCCTCCTGTACTCTGTTGCTTCAATTGGCCATCCATGTTTTTATCTTTATATGTTTGGCTACCAAAAGGTAGCAGGTTGACCTATCAAGGCTTACCTCAGTATGTGGTAGAGGATTTAGACTTCAGCACAGTGTACCCTACAAAGAATTATCTTGTTAGAACTAAGTGGGTTATTTAGAGTTTTGGAGATGCAAGATATACGCCAAAACTGGCATATGTCCTTTCCATCTTGTCTATAGTAAATACCCATGTATACAATCTAAATAATCTTATGAACTCTAAGTAACTGTTTACATCTGTTAAAAAGGAATAGGTCTTTGAATATGTGTAGGGAAGGTAGGACATTTGCATAAATTATTTACACAAAATAGCTCAAATGTGGCCCCAAACACTATGTTACTGCTAAAATATCACAGGACATTTGGTCACTTATATTCTGTAAAAAAAAAAAAAAAGGTTCAGGTGTTTTTAGTTATACTTAATAAACTCTCAATGTTTTTAAATGTACAATGTATTTACATGAGGCTGTCCATAGGGAAGAGGTGCTATTTGTATTAAGTTATGTACAACACGTGTGAACTCTTCCCTGGGTTCTCACTGGCTCTGGTAGCAAACTTAACAATTCTATGAAGTGTAGCTCACTGCAGAGGGCCGTGCAGCAAAACAGCCCAAAATTTCAAAGCACCACAAATACTCACTGTTCACAACGGAACAAGGAACCATCCAAAGTTAAAAATACCAGGGGCAATTTACCCTCTTTGGGCCATATTTACAAGCCGCATGGCACAAGGCTGGCGCAGCAAGTGCCTTGCTGCGCTGCCCTGCCCCACTGGGAAATGGCAGAAATGCACCATATCTACAAGATACAGTGCATTTCTGTCCTCTTCCCCTGTGCTGGTGCAGAAATTGCTGCTTTGCGCCAGCGCAGGCACACTTGCACCATGGTGTCTGCATTGTGGGGATGATTGTTTTTGGGCAGGAAGGAATACCTTCCTGCACAAAAACAATCAATGGAGGCATTTTCCTCCTTCTATGTGGCCTGCAGAATGCAGCACACATGGAAAGAGGAAAAAACAGGGCGAAATAAAGATATTTCCCCACTGTGCGTCACTCTTATGCCACCCCTTGGGTGCCGTAGGCTTTTGACACATTCCCAGGTTTTTAAAACCTTGTAAATCTGGGGTTGTGTCAAAATCCATGGATGTTGCGTGGGAAAACCCATGCAACACCCATGAAAATGCCTCCCTGACGCAAACTAACGCAATGCAACGACTTGAGCTGCATTGCCTTAGTCCGTATCTTCAAGGCCATGAAAAGCAACGCAGAGTGGCTCTGTGTGGCCTTGCAGATATGGGTCAGCAGCTTGCACTGCCACTGCATCACAAAATGTGATGCACCGGTGGCACAGGCTGCTCGTAAATATGGTCCTTTGTGTGTGGGTTACAGGACTACCGAAGGTTAGATAGTCTGTATCCACATATCCACATATCCACATGCAACACAGTTTAGATACAGACCAGGTATGGTCAACTGATCTCATGTTATGGCATTGCGGGCTCCTAGTGCTCAAAAGGAGTAGCTTTCAAATGCAGGTCTCCAAAGGTGCTAACTTTCTTGGGCCCATATCGCAACAAGAATTACAAAGCCAACAGGTTTGACTTTAATGTGCCAACTATGTAAACACAGGCATTTACAAATGCTGTTTAGGTGTGGTGTATGCACAGATGCTATTGATCACAGTAGAGCCTACTCTTTTGGATTTTTCCTGAAAAAGGTACCTAAAAGCATTAGTTTCTGTATGACCTGGGATTCTCTAAACAAAATGGGCCTTCTGATCCTTTTCCAAAGTGAAGTATGTTTGGGCTGCTTTGTAAGCTGGTCTACTGTTTTTAATTTGATTTTAAACTATTTTTATTGCATTTATCAACAAACAGACAAAGGTTACATGTTCAAGGTACAGAATAGTACATGGATGCAGGATTAGCAGAGCAGTAGAGAAAAGTAACATACAAACTGACAGTGTTTGGAGTGACATACTGTTTCTAATATAGAATATTTATTTAGAGTTTACTTTGGAGTTTGGCCCTTGCTTGTGATTGTATGGCTTTGTTTTCTATCTCAGTTGTCGTAGTGTGACTCAATGGCTTTCCTCCTAAGAGAAATTGGGTTGCTGGGGTAGGGGACTGAAACCCTTCTCAAGCAGAATCTTCAATTCTTCTCAGGTTGAAAAAACAAGCAAACCCTAAAGTAACCTTTGCTCAACCCTCAGGGTGCTTTGCACAGCACAGTCAGGCTGAACTCAGAGGCAATGTGTAAAGTATTAGTGTAACACTTCCAAAAGTAACACAGTGAAAGACACCTCAAAAGGATCCCACAACATGGTTAGACCAGTAGAGTACTTTTTAATAAAATAAAACAAGACCAAAAGGACAAAATGTGGATATCTGGTTGTGGCGGACCGGGACAAAGTCACACATTTGGGCCAACTAAGATGGAGCGTGGGCCAGCTACAGGGACTCAGTTAGGTCGGCTGCGCAAAGTACCTTCAATCTGGGTTTACGGAGAGTTGTGAGGATCCGCAGTACAGATGCATCACCCAGCCAAGGCAATGCATCGGGCTGTGAGATGCAGGGAGGATGCGATGCGAGAGCCTGTATCGTCATCAAGGATCCTGTCATTGGGGCTTGCAATGCGAAGTCTGGTGTCAAGGATGCAGTGCACAGTCTGGCAATGTGTTGATTCTGAGGAGCTGTGAGGCTACGATGCAGAGTCTCACATCATTGAGGATGATGTTGATGAGGGATGCAAGGGCCTGCACCAAAAATGCATTGTGCAGTTGGCACGATAAAGCAGTTCTGAGTGCTGCAATGCAATGCTGTTCTTTGCGATGGTTCCAATCCACGCTGCATTGGCGATGGGTCTTTTCTGTCCGGGTTTACGCTGAGCAGCAGAGGAGATGGGTCTGTTCCTATGGATCCACAGAGGCTGGAAGAGCACCTTAGGCCCACATCCAAGGGTCCGGGCCTGAGGCTCAAGTCGGGAGGAAAGCAAACTAGCATGCTGGAGTCACTCTGGGCTTCTTGGTTCAAGTGATGTAAGTCCAGTCCTTCAGACCCAGGCAGGAGGGCAGCAGGCAGCAGTTCAGCACAGCAAAGCAGCAGCACAGCAAGGCAGTAGTCAAGCAGCGTGGCAGTCCTTAAGCAGCACAGCAATCCATCTTCCTGACAGAGTATGCACAGGTCCAGAGGTGTACTGAAGTGGTGGTGTATGAGGTCCACTATTTATACCCAGTTGTGCCTTTGAAGTGGGTAGAAGCTTCTAGAGGTTTCCCTTTTGAAATCACCAGGCATCCTATCTCCCTGTTGTGGCTCCAAACTAACTACAGGGGGTATGCAACTCTTTGTGTGGAGGCAGGACATAGCCCACGTAAGTGTAAGTGGGGCAGTGCCAACCTCCTCCCTCTCCAGTGATGGCCTCTCCAATCCCACCTTAGCTTCCTATTGGGTGTGACTGTCTAGGAGGAATACACAAAGCTCAACTGTCAGCTACACCCAGGCATGAGACCCAGTTACAAGCTGCAGGCATCAAATGGCTAAGGCAAGAAAATGCCAACTTTCTAAAAGTGGAATTGTCAAAATTGTAATTTAAAACCCGACTTCACCATCAGTTAGGATTTTGAATTCCAATTCCAGAGACACCAAACATGAACTAGTTACCTGTTCCCCTTTGGAAATTACACTTATATAATATAATGAGTTAACTCCAATGTTATCCTATGGGAAAGGTAGGCCTCGCAATATAGAAAAATGTATTTTAAGAGTTTTTCACTACCAGGACATGTAAAACTTAAATGTACATGTCCTTATTTTTTAATACATTGCACTCTGCTCTCTATGCTGTTCAGGTCCTACCGTAG
This sequence comes from Pleurodeles waltl, assembly GCF_031143425.1. Classification (NCBI taxonomy): domain Eukaryota; kingdom Metazoa; phylum Chordata; class Amphibia; order Caudata; family Salamandridae; genus Pleurodeles; species Pleurodeles waltl. Next base: position 704,824,457 of record NC_090448.1, read on the forward strand.
GTGTTGGACCTGGCTTTTTGACAGGGTCATCCTGAAACTTTTTGCCTCCTTCCTCCTATTGTTCCTGACCTGTTGTTGTTGGCTTTCGAGCTCTGGGCACTTTACCACTGCTAACCAGTGCTAAAGTGCATATGCTCTCTGTGTAAATTGTACTATTGATTGGTTTATCCATGATTGGCTATTTAATTTACTTATAAGTCCCTAGTAGAGTGCACTATATGTGCCTAGGGCCTGTAGATTAAATGCTACTAGTGGGCCTGCAGCACTGGTTGTGCCATCCACTTCAGTAGCCCCTTAACCTTGTCTCAGGCCTGCCATTGCAAGGCCTGTGTGTGCAGTTTCACTGTCACTTTGACTTGGCATTTAAAAGTACTTGCCAAGCCTAGAACTCCCCTTTTTCTACATATAAGTCACCCCTAATGTGTGCCCTAGGTAACCCCTAGAGCAGGGTGCTGTTTGGGTAAAAGGCAGGACATGTACCTGTGTAGTTATATGTCCTGGTAGTGTAAAACTCCTAAATTCGTTTTTACACTACTGTGAGGCCTGCTCCCTTCATAGGTTAACATTGGGGCTGCCCTCATACACTGTTGAAGTGGCAGCTGCTGATCTGAAAGGAGCAGGAAGGTCATATTAAGTATGGCCAGAATGGTAATATAAAATCCTGCTGACTGCTAAAGTCGGATTTAATATTACTATTCTAGAAATGCCACTATTAGAAAGTGAGCATTTCTTTGCACTTAAATCTTTCTGTGCCCTTCAATCCACGTCTGGCTAGGTTTAGTTGACAGCTCCTTGTGCATTCACTCAGACACACCCCAAACACAGGGTACTCAGCCTCACTTGCATACATCTGCATTTTGAATGGGTCTTCCTGGGCTGGGAGGGTGGAGGGCCTGCCCTCACACAAAGGACTGCCACACCCCCTACTGGGACTCTGGCAGACAGGATTGAACTGAAAGGGGGCTTGGTGTATTTCTTAGGCACTCTTTGAAGTCACCCCCACTTCAAAGCCACAACTTAGTATAAAACAGGGCCTCTGCCCTACCTCATCAGACACTTGCTGGAGAAGAAACCTGAACCAGAAACTCCATCCTGCCAAGAAGAACTGCCTGGCTGCTCAAAGGACTCACCTGTCTACTTTTCTACAAAGGACTGCTGCCTTGCTGTTGGCCTGCTGCCTTGCTGAACTCTTGTCTAGCTGTAAAAGTGCTCTCCAAAGGCTTGGATAGAGCTTGCCTCCTGGTCCCTGAAGCCTCAGGACCAAAAAGACTTCTCTTTTTCACTTGGACGCTTCGTGCGTCGAAATTTTCGACGTACAGCTTGTTCCGCGGCGAGAAAAACACTGCACACCGACGCTGATCGACGCAACGCCTTCGGGACGACCGGAACTTCAACGCACGGCCTCGCAAGGACAACGCCGCCCGACTTCCAGAGGAGAAATTGACGCGACGCCTGCCCTGAGAGCGAGACTTCGACGCACAGCCCCGCGGAACGACGGGCAGCCGGGAAACAAGCAGGAGAATCCACGCACAGACCCGGGACATCTGGTAATCCCCACGACCCATAGAAAGAGACTGTCCGCGCGCCGGAAAATGACGCACAACTTCCCTGCATGAAAAATAACGACGTAAGTCCATGTGTGCTGGGGAGAAATCGACGTACACACCATTTTTCCATGTATCTCTTCTTCTGCGGCCCTTTGCGGAGATTTTCCACTCCAAACCAGGTACTTTGTGCTTGAAAGAGACTTTGTTTGCTTTTTAAAGACTTAAGACACTTTATATCACTTTTCAGTGATAACTTTACAAATTCATATTGCATCTTTGATCGTTTTGACCTGCAAATACTCAGCTAAATATTAGATATTTTTCTAAACCCTGGGTGGTGTATTTTTGGTGGTGCTATATTATGGTATTGTATGATTTATTGCACAAATGCTTTACACATTGCCTTCTAAGTTAAGCCTGACTGCTCGTGCCAAGCTACCAGAGGGTGGGCACAGGCTAATTTTGGATTGTGTGTGACTTACCCTGACTAGAGTGAGGGTTCTTGCTTGGACAGAGGGTAACCTGACTGCCAACCAAAACCCCAATTTCTAACACTAGGGGAGACATATGTATTAACAAGCATTTGCAATGCAATAGGTCTCACATTTGCTCGAGTTAGAGCTATTGGCATTGTAAATTCATAACTGGACTTTTCTTGCCACATAAATTGGTCAACCCTGCCTTATAATTTGATATTTTCCTGCCATGTAATTCCAGTGGCCCTGCATAGAACGAAATCACTTCCATTTACCTTCTTTCTCTATCTGCAGCAAAAAATGTAAATGTTGCCATTTAGCATCCTAATTTAAATCTGCCATACTAATTCCAACAGAATACCACTTTCACCACCCTGCAATCAGAGTTGCTGGCTGGCTAACATAATTCCCCCAAAAAAGACACAAGACAGCCACAGGGGAGAAATAAACTAGAAGGATCCCCCAAACATATCAAGAATGTTCAAACAGTCCTAGTGTAATAAGGATGTTAAGTTGGCCTGAATCACGGTCATAATTGTGATAAGAAGAGATTATTAAAACATATACATATATCATATAAACATTCATCAGAAATAAACTTTTGGCAAGGAAGGTACTTCTTAGACTTTGACAGGATAGGATGCAAATCGATGAGTCTCGTGAACACGCAGAAGGTGAGGAAATGCTGCACTATTTAATGAACTCATTGTTTACATCCAGTCTAAAATCCCTCTAAACATGCACGCATTCGAAACAGCTTTTTGCCATGAAACATACACACATTTAGATTCATAAAGTATTCTGCAATGTGCGATCTACATAAGCGAGCCGATTCAAATTGCCATGGCCACCATAAGCATGGGCACGAAGGAGAGACACAAAAGGAAAAACAAGTTCGCTCACAGTCAAACATATTGGCAATCGTGCAATGATCGACATAACAGGGTCAGTCTGCAAGGCCCCAGGGACAGCACACATGATATAAAAAGATGAAGTAAAGGGGAGAAATGAAAAAAAAACACCCATTAATATGGAATGTACGACACAATAACACAATACACATATTGTGAACTGAATCGGCTTTAAAGAGAGATTTTATTCGGTATGAAAAAATTAATCCATTAAAACAAATAATCACCAATACATTAGTTAAAATAACAATAAAACAATAAAAATACCCATCAAGAATATAAACAGATAAGACCTCATTCATTAAAACAATAAAATAAAAGATTTCATTCTAAGAACTCTACATTTTTACGCCAAGCAATAGTTCCCTTGAGGAATGATCCCAGGCCCTTCAACACCAATACCTCTGAGGCCATTTGCAACCACATAAAAGCAGGACGATATTGCACGAAACCCTTGGGCCTTAAAAGAGGTAATAAAAAACAAGTTCTAAACGGTGCATAAAAAGCACAAAACAATGTAAAATGGGGCAAGGTCTGTTAGGACACCCCATCACAGGGGCAGGGTCTAATAGATATTTCCCCATACTGGCCTAGCAGGAAACACAGATTACTTCTAATGATCCCCAAACATAATCGAGTAATGAGAGACCTTTCCCTCACATCATTTATCTCTAAGAGATAGCGCTCAGGACCCACCCCCATCTTTAGCATAATAAAATCCCTGACCGATTTTTTCCCTAAGGCCTCCCCCTCCCTTTTGGTCGCCAGGATTCCCAGAAAATTATCCTTAACCCATTTTTTATCAAGACTAGTCAGGCCCTCAGGATATTCAAATAAATCAGGCCGCCCTAGATCGTGGGCCATCTTCCTTATATAGGTCAGCCAGGGAATGTTTTTTACATTGTCACAAGCCAAACAATCCCTTAAAATATCCGTATTAAAAGTAGCATGTTCGTTACTCCAGATTGAAATCCATAACAGAAGGGGAGAAAAATGGATATTGTCTTGCACAAACTCAAGCTCCAGTTCCAAATGAAGGCAAAAAACAAAAATATTTTGTCCAACTCCCAATAGCCTTCTACAGAACCGATTTCCTTCTACAATAAGGGCTCGAGTATCCATATACCCCCAAAGTGCAGCACCATACAGCAGGACAGGGAGGCATTCCCGCCTATAGATTTCAAGCAAAGGCTTAATAGGTTTACTTCCTACCCTGACAGCAAAGTCAAAAGTCGCACCAACTGTTGCATGAAAAAGCACACCCCTTCTGGCAATACAGGGTTTCCAAAATCCTTTCTCATCAAAGATGACCCCCAAATATGGGAACTCATGGACCCTGCTAATGATTTGATCCTCGAACCTTAGCTCCCCCACCCTACTCAAGGGTCTTCCGCAAACCATAAAATGTGATTTCTTATAATTAATTTCTAAGCCCAAAGCTGACGTAAAGGAGGCATAAGCTCTGACTACTTCGCGGAGACCATTCATAGTGCGGGCCATAAGGACTGCGTCATCCGCGTACGTCAGCACAGGGATATCAATACCCATGTTCCATCAGAAAATCCGACAATCCATTTGTATAAAGAAGGAACAGAGTAGGAGCCAAAACACACCCCTGGTGCACGCCCCTTGAAAGCTTAAAGGCCTCTGAACATTCCCCATTCGACCCCACCCTCACATTTGCAACCGTTCCTGAGTGGAGATACTGGAGCAACTCTACAATTTTAGGATCCATCCCTAGCTGATTTAACCTCTCCCATAATATAGACCGGTTCACCTTATCAAAGGCACAACTAAGGTCCATAAAAGCAAGGTAGAGGGTACCTTTCCTAGCTTGCGTATATTTACCAATCATCATCAATAGGTTAAGACATTGTTCTCGCGTGCCGAGGCCTTCCCTAAAACCGTACTGGTCCCGGCTTAAGATATCATTTCCTATCATCCAGGCCTCAATACGCCTTAAAATAATCTGTCCCAGAATCTTCACAGAAGAATCAAGGAGAGAAATGGGACGATAAGACTTAGGATCATTTTGATCGCCCTTTTTAAATACTGGGATAATACAGGCCAGTCTCCAAGAGGCAGGAATGTCCAGAGTAACTGCCGCATTGAGAACATTTAAAAGAATAGGTGCCCATAACTGGGGACTAGATTTATAAAGATCCATAGGGATCGAATCCGGGCCTGGAGCTTTATTGCTGGCGCTACCCTGTATCGCATCAAAAACCTCCTGGAGCGAAAACCTAATTGCTAGAGTAGGAGCCATAACATACTCATTGTCCCGGTTCATTCCGAAGGGGATACCCTCAAAAGTTCTACAGAAGTGAGTTACCCAGGCCTCCGGGGCAATGTTACAGCCAAGGCCCTCAGATGTCTCTGTTCCAAAGGAACCTCTATTTACCACCTTCCAAAACAGACCAGGATCCTTCAGAACTGTGGCACGCTCTAACTCTTCCCAGGCGTTTTCTTTATGTTTTAACTTACTATTCCTCAGGGCCCTTTTATACTTAGCTCTAGCTTCTTTTACAAGGACCCTATCTCTAGGAAGTTTCTTCACGGCCATCTTCAAGTTTGCCCTTGCATCATAGCAGGCCTTGTCAAACCAACCAAGTTTGCGTTCACTGGGGCGGCTGCCTATTGAAAATAAACAGTCTCTCACTGCTGCATTTACTACTGTTATGGCATCCATAACAGGCTTAGGACCGGGAGCCTCAATCAAAAGTATATCCATAAATAAATGTAGATTTTCCCCCACCACCCTTCCTACGACTTTTTGGGAATCTACTTGTTTCCACCCAAGCCGCCTGCCCTGATCCCTTATCTCCACTGTAACAGGCCCACCTCGTCCTAGTTTACGTAGAGCCCCAGGGAGTTTAAAAGACATTATGAGGGGATTATGGTCACTAAAACACTCCCCGAGCACCTCTCCCCCAATCACCAGATCTTTCATAGGTGAAGACACGAAAATATAATCAATAGTGGTTCCAGACCCTCTTCCCACATAGGTTGGGAGTTGGTGAGTATCTACTGCTTCCATGTCACAGAAATTCTGTAGGCCCATCTTCCTAATTTCCTTAATCAAAACCCTGCCTCTGGAGTCCTGCAGACCATCTGCTGAATAATCCTCACAATCACACATAAAGGGATTAACCACAGTACTAAGCCTTCCCAACTTAGCATTAAAATCTCCAGACACAATAGCACAAAATTCCAATCCCACATCCTCCATTCTGCATTTCAAAACCTTAAGAACGGAGAAAAGGGTCCCAATTTGGCACCCCACATCCCACACAGCATTTTAAAAGTTTACCAGCAGAATATTAAAAGTGTTGGAAAAAATTACCCATCACAGCAATATACCCTGGTGGTTGCAATTGATTTGAAATGCACCCACTATCTTAGAGAAGCGAATTAGGGTAACCAGGCCACCTTTCGAGCGGCCACCAAGAGACTGCACAGCTGGAATTGCAAATCTGTCATACCCATCCCACACAGCCATCCCATCCGACCAGGTTTCCTGAAGCATGATAACATCATAGTTAACCACACAACTAACCCACGCCTGATCAGATAGCTTGGCATCATACCCCGCAATATTCCATGAGATAAGATTGCACTGAGGAGGCACCTCTTCTCGCATAATCAGGGTCTCGGTGCATTGTCAATCCACCGCTTCCAAATTTAGATTGCTGTTGGTAACAGCTCTTCTGCTAGTTGCCTGCAGGATATTCTGACCTAGGAGGGGGATTCCTGCCGATACCAAGAGAAACCTCAACCCTGAATCGCATGTGGTCATAGAAATAACCCAAAGGGGCCATACCTATTGTACCTGCTCTTGAAACAGCAGGACTATAAGTAGAAAGGAGCCTTTGGGTCAGGCCAGGATAACTAACATTTATAATGATACAGTCTTCATTCCCCACCTTATTTTTGGGCCCGACCCAACCAATTCTTCAAGCAAACAGAATGTCCTTAAAATCCTTACATGAAAAATCACAATTCTTACTCAACCAATATCCAGCCTTATTTATGAGTTGGGCCGTAGACTCAGTTGCCCCAGGAGCAAGAGCAGGCACATTCGTCAACACCACCACATAGGGGGCACCAGCTGGGGGGAGATCCAAGCAAGCCAACGAAGGCCTGACCATCAACAGGTTCTGATTATGCTTCCCATCCAGCTGTAGGCAGATCCCCCCAACTGCCACAGATTCAGGATCAGGCTGCCTACTGCAACTAGACCTATTAACGGCCCTTTCACCCATTGATAGGGAAGTCGGTGGAGCCGGAGCAATCTCAACGCAAGCACCCTGGCCCCCAGGATTTACAAGATTAACCAATTGCTGAGGTATTTTCCCCACAGGCCCCAGAGACCCCGCAGCTTCCTCCTGCAGGATCAACTCCTCACTAGAATGGGATCGCCTAGTTGGGGCCACACATCCACCTACACAATGCCTCCCTTGACTTCCTTGCTCGCATAACCGAGAAACTGCTTTTTCTATGGCCAATAATTTCACCACAACAGGAGAAAAGATACCTTGGACCATTTCCTGAAATTTTGACAATAAAATAGTTACATCATACCACAAATGCTGGCAAAGTGCAGAGTCACTGCTCATCCCCTCAGGGAGCTCCAAGAGAGATGTTTTCGATTTGGGCATCGTTTTCTTTAAAACCTTTTTTTTCCTCGGGGGAGGGCTACATTTATCCAAGGAGCAGACCGGGGGAGAGGATAATAAAAGTCTTTTGCTTCTCCTAGAAAGTTCCTGACCACCAGAGCCCTCTATTGTCTCTATTGGCTCAGCCTGAACAGGCTTAGCAACAGCCATAGCAGCACATTGGTCGCCCCCCGGATGGGCCATCCCCACATCCATGCCCTCCGGAGGAACACTATCTACTGGGGCCTGATGCCAATTCTCCAATTCCATGGATAACCTCCTCTCTGCCAAATCGATTTCCTTTGTTACAACCCCAACAGCTCTTGCGAGGAAGGAGTCCAATGTGGTGGTGCCACTACCCTGTCTACCACCGCCAACCCCCAATGTGCCAGTTATTGGACCTCTTTTCCTACCCATTTCTCAATAGAGAAATTTCACACAACAGAAACAACAAATGTAGCAAAAATAAGAGACACAATTTAGATCACAGTCACACCCACTATAGAACTCCAAATATACTCTAAATTTTGGCAAAGTTAAATGGTCACCATCCACAGGAAGATGAAAGAGGGGTGGCCCAGCCCAGCCTCTAACGGGCGATGACGGGCGCAAGACGGGCCCGCCCTTGGCCCGGGCTTTGCCCGGGTGTGTCCCGCGCCACGGGAGGCAGCAACACGCTATACGCGCTTTCAAGGGCAGGCCCCGCCCACCTTATATCCGGCTGTCAAGCGCGTCCTCCGAGGGCAAAGGCAAAGTTCCACGGATGAATCCTGCGCCGCGGGAGGCAGCAACGCGCTATATGCGCTTTCAAGGACAGGCCCCGCCCCCCTTGTATCCGGTTGTCAAGCGCGTCCCCCGAGGGCAAAGGCAAAGTTCCACGGATGAATCCCACGCCGGAGAATCGGCTTTAACTATTTTTTATATTCAGCTTAGTTCTCAGCATTTCATGAAGTTATTGTGTACACTGATAAAAAAAACTGCCAGTACAGCATCAAGTTTCAGCTCACAGTGTGACTGTTTTATTTCTGGGGTAGTTGGCTGAGCCCTCGGAAAGCACCCCCTCGCCCTCTCCCTCTTCTTTTCACAGGAGGTGAGAGACGCCCCTGACCTCTTCCTCTTCCCCAGGGTGTTCTCAAGCAGCTGGTATAATGCTGGGCGTGAGCCAGAAGCAGAGGCAGATGTTAGAGTGATATGATCATAGGATTCTATTCCTGCCACTCACGGGGTGGGGTGGGGGAGTGAGTAAATTAACCGCATTTGTATTCTGCTGAATAATTAATTCAGTTCCTCTCTTGCTTCGAAGCACTGTGAACAACAGATGTCAGTGTTAAGTCATATAAATAACAGGCCATGGAACTGGATGGAAGGCTGAGTGTGCTTTTCTGAAATTTGAACTTTTGATCTTCAAATCACCACATATCTCAGCAATAATTGATTGCCTCACTGAGCCATACTGCATATTTACGAGTCTAGCCATAAACTCAACATCCTGTCATTCTGGGCAACTCACCTAGCTGTGCCTACAAAAAATGAATGTATCTTTGTGAAATGCAACTGGTGCTGGTGTAAAGCGCTCATGTTCTCGCTATATAAAAATGCCCAAAAAAGTATTGTTTAAGTATGAATCAATTAGTTTATGAGGGTTGTTCGCCATTGGGTGCGTTCTGGTAATTACTTCTGTAATATTTGCGTAAGTTGAGCTGTGGATGCCTTGTTAAAAGTCACAGCACATTCGTCTAAGATGACAAAATGAACCACTCAGGGACCAACATAAATGATCTACGACATTGTCCTGGCAACGGCTGAAATTCACCTGCAACAGGCTTTTTGCAACCTTTTGGAAATGTGGAGGAAAGTGTCTTTGCCACAAACATGCCTCAGAAATTATGGCAGTTAGGCAACCATGGCGTCTAAAATATTTTTTGTGGGTGATCAGAAAAGGTGTTGTCTCTTTATGGGGGTGCAAGGCACAGACAATAGGTGCAGCAAAATACGGGGAGGCGTGGCGCAGGTGTGAGGGTGCCAGTTTAAAAAGGTGGGGAGTGATGGGGCACAGCTTGTAGCGAGTAGGCGTCATAGGGACGCAAGGCGACTGAGGCACAATGATGAGGTTACAGGACACATATACATTGCAGGCAAACAATGTTTGGGCTCTCAGAAGTGGGCACTATTTCACAACTACCTCACATAAGCAAATGTCTTGAAAACTGGTGATCTAACCACCCTTCCCCCACCCAAACACATGCACACAATTCACAGAAGTAATAAAAGTTTTAGGTGGTAGGATCATTATTTTTAATGATAATACAACCTTTTTTTAAGACACTTGCAATGCTACCATAACGTACATCGGGTTTGTCCTTTCATCACACTGTTAATGACATTTTAATGCTATTTAGTTGCAATGAGCAATTCATTTTTCCATAAACAATACCATATTTACAAACTTTATAAAACATGTTGTGTTATAACATTGCCAGAAATATCCAGAGGAATTAGGAAGACAGCAGTTTTATCATCTGTGAAACACAACAATTCTCTTGAAGGAACAGAACACTGAGTGCTTGGGAGGTGGGGGCAAAGGGGGTGATGTCTGTGAAGCTGGCGAAGGCATATCTTCCCTCACACATTAGCCCTGTGGTGTCTTGCACTCTATGTATGTCTCTTTCTGGACGTGGCACACGCTATACAGCGATGACAAAGCAGGAAAAAGTGTACGTTTGGGTGGAGGGGTGAGCTGCTTTGCCCTGCAAAGACATTTTTATTTCAAGATACTTTAAGGGGAGGGGCGGCAGTATCCTTTGCCCTCTCATTGTACACCAGCACCTAGCGGAGGAACCCACTGCCACGTAATCCTCCATCACTGCTGCAATCTGACTGCATTAGAACCAGACATCCAAGGGGTCCAGACCGCAACCCCTCCTGGAGATGTGCAGAGCACAAACAACAAACGGAGTTGCGCATCGCTGCACATGCGTGTCCCTTTTTTCACTGCATTTTATGATGTATAAATGCAAGTTATCAAAAACTCTTGTGCATGTGTAAAGGAAAATCATATTGTGCTACTGAGATATGACAAGTAAATGAAGAGGTGAAACTAGTGTGTCCCAGTTGGGTGAAAGGGAGCGGCTATCAGCGGTGGTGTCACTGGTAGCAGGAGCAGAGGTCATTAAGCAGCTTTTATTGGAGGTCAGCTGCCCTGGTGGGTTCGCATGAGTTACGGCCCCAAAACAATAAACAGGAACAGAGCAAATAAATTCACAAGCGCTTTCTGTTACAGCCAGAAAGCAAAATGATTTGTGCTCAAGAAAGTGCATTGTTCTCGTGGCTCAACCAGCCATACAAATAAAATAAAAAGTGTGCAGGAAGCATAAAAAATATGCCAAGTAAGAACACATTTAAAAGGGGCAAGCCTAATGGGCAGTTACAAAAGCAGAGAAGCCAAACATGGGAGCTAAGATAAATGAGAGCGACTGGAAAAGCCTCCCTCTGCTGTTGGTTTTATGTTTGCAGAGGGAGCTGGTGGGGAGGAGGGACTGAACTCACACCCACAGTGTAAGACCAACAGGCAATACTAAAAAAAAAAGTCTCCTACAGAAGTCATAAACAGGACATTGCGTAATTATACAATAAATGGTGCTGCTCCCAAAGTGAAAAAGGCAGGACAAAGAGGCAGAAGTGACCACTAGCAAGCAAGGATTTTTAAAGGACACTGGAAACAACAAATGAAATCACTGTAACCCACAGTATAAGTATACTTAAAAGTATACAACACGTCAAACGCTTACGCTCAACCTAAAAAGGAAGGTTTCGGCCTGACAAAAGGGTTTTCTTTGCCTGGTCAAAATTACAGTTTAAAACTGGACACACCAACTGCCAGGGCAGGCCTGAGACATGTTTAAAGTGCTACTTAAGTGGGTGGAACAATCAGTTTTGCTGGTCCAATTGTAGCATTTAATTTACAGGCCCTGGGTACACCTAGTACCACTTTACAAGAAACTTATAAGTAAATTAATATTCCAATTGTGTATAAGCCTATATTACCATGTTTAACAAGGAAACCACAAGCCCTTTAGCATTTGTTAGCAGTGGTAAAGTGCACAGAGTCCCAAGGCCAGCAAAAATTAGATCAGCAAAAATGGAGTAGCTAGGCAAAAGATTTGTGAGAAGACCACGATAAAGGCCGACAGGAATAACAACTCCCTATTTATGTCTGTCCTACCTGGAATAATTTCAGTCTGAGCAACATTGCTTGCATTGAGGAAACTACTTTTTTCTTGTAGTTTAAGTAATCCATGGGAATGGAGATGCTTCCTGGGTCTCTTCCCTGTGGGTTGCTTTCCCTTTCTTTTCTCCAACTTCTGCCTTTCCATGTTGCTACCCCTTCCAAGGTATTTCTACTGCTTTCTCCTTCCCTCCCCATCCCAGTCATTTAAAAACAAAAATCCTGTATTAGCTGCCCTCTGCCTCCCCATTTAGCCACATCTTTTCACATGCATATTAATTGTAATTTGATGCACACCTGTATATTATTACTACATGCAATGGAAATAAATAACTAAACATAATTTTATTTAATTATATCATGGCAGTATGACTTTACAAAGATAAAACACCACTCCATAAGTGTAAACACCACCTACCTATATAATGTACATTTGTTTCAAACACCAATCATTGCTGTCATCAAATGTAACTCTAAAATAGTTTTAACGATCAGACAATGGTAGCAGAATGCAATGTTTCAGACTGTAAAAACTTTTTTATTTATTTTAGGTCCCATTGAAACTTGTTCATAGATTCTTATATGTGCTGGTTTATCAGTATATATAAACCCTTTCTGCTGTGCTCATATATGACCATTGATTTATCCACAGCATAAGGCACTTGGCTATCGCACCATCCCAGGCGATAAAAGGGCTCCATATAGACTCCCACTGGAGACAGAGAGATGGAAAGAGACAGGGAGATGCTGCTGCCTTGTCACCAACTTATGAAACCTTTTGCTTAATTTGAGACTTGTATAAATAATTAACAGTTTTTAATAATGGCCACAGAATGTTAACTGCAAGAAGGAATACAAAATAATTGTAGTTTTCTTCTGCTTTAAATGCACACACCCACACACACACAGAGCACAGTCACACATAGAAGCATAGCAAGTGTACATACAAGCACACATAAATATATTTCACATATATTAAAATGTAAACTCAATAACAATAAGGACCCAAATTATTTACTATCATATCCATGTATATATTTATACAGCATACCCACAACCCACACTTACACACACATAAAAGCTAGGCCTGGGCAGTGCTCGCGGAGTTTCATTCCGTAGAATTCTGCTGCGACTACTAGCATTGAGAAATCACGCCTAGAAGCATTCTAGCACCTGAACAGCTCGCTAGGGAACACAAATTCTCGCTTGCAAACTTAATGTTGGCGAGCCGTATGTGAGAAAAAACTCCACCATGCAGTGGTTAGCAATAGTTTTGCCCAAACTCCATGTGCTGCTTGGAGTGGGAAAAACTCTGCAAACTCTGCTGGCAGAGGAGAATTTTTTGGCCATCCCTAATATTAAAACACACACACTCAGTTACAAAAATTTATCAACATGCAATTGTACAAACATCAACACAATTACCAATGCAGATATTTATATCAACTCACACTTTAAAACACATGTTCACACAGCAGCCATACTCACAAACACACAAACATGCAGACCTACACACACATATAGAAACTGAAATGTATACAGACAATAATACTCACATGCAAGTAAAACCATGCATGTACATACATGCACACACACACACTTTTTCTTCTATCTACGCACATTTAAACATGCATACACTCTTGGACATTAAAAGACACATACCAATATACACAAAGTAAACACATTCTCACTTGGATGCATGCACAAGTGCAGGCACAGCCAATGTCCAAACAGCCTTTGTGCAACATGTACCTTTGTGCCCATGAAAGGTTTGTCAACACTGTACTACAGTACAACAGCCTTAGACACATGCATTCCTGACACATTTACATCTGTGCCAATACCTAAACTCAGTACTTCCTGCTCTCCCTCCAGTTGTTGCTCTATTCTGTGGTACATTTCCAGTGGTGGGAGAGAATGTAGCGTAATGGCCAGAGCAACCAACTTTGGAACTAGGGAAGCAGGTTCGAGTCTCAGTGTCAGCTCAACCTGTGATTCTGGGTAAATTATTTAATTTCCCCTAGCCTGAGAAACAAAAATGAATGTTTAATGTAACTGGTGCTCATGTAAAGTGCTCCGATACAGGTGGAGAAGGACATTTTACAAGCAGGTTGATTCAGAGGTGGGTCTCATTGTCGTGCCTTCCCCTCAGAGCCTGCACTGGCACTGCCTGGATGTGGTGGTTGCCAAGGTCAGAAATAGACTTTCATTCACTTGGCATCAGACATTCTGGCTTATCTCTCTCCAGCAGGCGTAGGACAGGCAAGGGCAGGCCAACCAGACAGAGCCCTGTGTTGAACTCCTATGCTGGAGAGCTCCTAGCAGCTCCAAGAGCCAGGCTCTGCCAAGCCATGCCCCCTTCATTCATCAGCTTTGCAAGGGCACAATGTGTGTTTATTTGAGAAATTCATGATGCTCCTGTCTCTGCACATAGTTTAATTAATTAACACATTTACTGCCCAACTCAACATGCCGAGTCCTTTTTTGGCTTTTTAGGGGTAGTTGGCGCTTAGGGCTCCATAACCTTTTTCCACATAAGGTAGCCATGCCAAATTTGTGTTCTTTTTACCCAATATCCTGGGGTTTCTAAAAGTACCCAGGGTTTGAAAACAATCTATATTTTTTTTCCACAGATGTAGCGTGTATCAAAGAGGTAGCCAGTTTTTCCTATTTTTTGTGCACTCAAACTACTTCTAGCTTGTGGTGGAAACCAGTGTGAAATCCATGGGTGATGCAGAAAAGCTATAGATTTCTGAAAAGTAGACAAACTTTCAAATTCAGCAAGGAGTCATATGTGTAGATCCTTTCCGGTTTTCCTAACAAAACTAAGGCCCTCATTACAACCCTGGCGGTCGTGATAAAGCGGCGGTAATACCGCCAACAGGCCGGCGGTAACAAAAATGGAATTACGACCATGGTGGAAACCGCCAACACAGACAGCCACTTTAACACACCAACCGCCACGGCGGAGGAAACAAACACTGCAGAGGTAGCCGCCAACAGACAGGCAGAAGACAATGTACCGCCCACACTATTACAAGGCACCAATCCGCCAGCTTTTCTGGGGCAGTACCAACGCCATCAAAAGCATGGCGGAAACAGTCTTTGAAAGGGAAACCACTCACCTCTCGACACTCAACTAGGAACCAGGACGCTATGGAGCCCAAACTATAGGTGTTACCAATGTTGGTGTATCTTCTCATCTACCAGGAGTACGAAGGACGGCAGCGACGACCACAGTGAGTACTACACCTAGCACACGGGGGAGGAGGAAAAAGAGAGTGATACACACATGCAACACCCCCACTCACAACAACACACACACACATATCCATTCACATCCCAGATACACCCCGTCACCCACTGGAAGAACGCAAGGACCAAATGAAATGAGTTTAATTAGTGTAATATTCGGACAATCAGATAGCCCAAGAGAACAGTAAATAATCAGTATACACAAATATTTACAGCAAGTACACAAGTCCATACACTGTCCCATTAAATATCCGTGGACCAGTGGTCCCAAAAAGCATGGGCGGACCCCACACATGACACCTGCCTCAAAACGGAGAGAACACTGCAGGGGCATCAGGTCAAAAAAAAGCCAGGCACCTCAGGGGGAAGGGGAGGGGGGGCACCTCAGCCGGATGATGGGACGACACCACTGCTCCTCGAGGGGACTCCATGCCCACTGCTTGCTCCTGGGGAGTGCAAAGCCACAGTCTCTCAAGTGGGTGGTTTGCTCACTGCTTGGTCATGCGAAGTACAAAGCCACAGTCTCTCAAGTGGGTGGTTTGCTCACTGCTTGCTCCTGGGGAGTGCAAAGCCACAGTCTCTCTAGTGGGTGGTTTGCCCACTGCCTGGCCCTGGGGAGTGCAAAACCACAGTCTCTCAAGTCTCTCAAGTGGTTCCACTGCCACTGCTTGCTCCTGGGGAGTGCAAAGCCACAGTCTCTCAGGTTGGTGGTTTGCCCACTGCTTGGTCCTGGGGAGTGCAAAGCCACAGTCTCTCAAGTGGGTGGTTTGGCCACTGCTTGGTCCTGGGGAGTACAAAGCCACAGTCTCTCAAGTCAGTGATATGTTCCATTGGTTCTGGAGGGGGCTTGGTGCCCAGAGTGCTTCATCCTGCCAAGGACTGTGTTAGTGGATGCTTTTCTCCAATGGTTCTGGAGGGGGCTTGGTGCCCAGAGTGCTTCATCCTACCAAGGACTGTGTTAGTGGATGCTTTTCTCCACTGGCTCTGGAGGGGGCTTGGTGCCCAGAGTGCTTCATCCTGCCAAGGACTGGGTTAATGGATGCTTTTCTCCATTGGTTCTGGAGGGGGCTTGGTGACCAGTGTTGCTGCACCTGGGGTGTGGCAGTTCCCATTCCCTCACCTGGGTGTCTGAGCCATGAGATGTTCAGGGAACAGGTAGCATGATACTCCATGGAGGCAGAGCCACACTCCACCTTGCGGAGACTTAGGCTGCAAATTGCTGGTAGTAGTGCCTCATGTAGTGTGTGCAGGGTCCAGGACGTCTCCTGCAGCCTCGGACAGTTGCCTACTGGGGATGCTGCTGATGTCCTCTGTAGTAGCACTGGCTGGGCATGTCGTGGGGCAGGTGTTGGTGGCTGTGGCAGTGTCTGCAGCGGAGATGCTGGCGGTGCTGCCCGTGGTGCAGGTGTCTGTAGTAGTCGAGGAAGACACCAGGCTGTCTCCTGCAGCCTCGAACGGCTTCCCACTGGGGATGATGCTGGTGATTATAGTTGTGGCAGGTGGCGGTGCAGGTGGTGGTGCAGATGGCGGTGCATGTAGCGGTCGTTGCGGTGGTGCTCGCCTTGGTACAGGTTGCTGGCCTGTCATGAGAAATGGGGGTCACCAGTCCCTCACTAGGAGGCTCCGTGCCCTGAGGTGACTTTCCTTTGCTTTTGTGTCCGTTCCCCACCTTGGTAGTCGCTGCTGGGACCTTGGCACTGTCCTCTTTGGTTCTGGATGAGGCCGTGCTGGGTGGGTGGTGCGGCTTTTCTGTTCTGCATGCTGGCCTCTTCTTTACCTTGACAGGTGGCAGAATCTGGTGGTCCTTAGCTTTAGTAGGTGGCACACTGGCAGCCCTGATGGGTGCCTCCTTTGATCCTCCCGGACTTGCAGGGTCCACAGTGGACGACGATTTGGTGGCTGAGGTGCTGGTCTGGGCTATAGACATCCTGGCCCTAGGGAAAGGACAGGCGGGAGGTGTAGGGAAGAGGTCAATGTTAGCCAGGAAAGGTTTTTTAGACACACTGGGATGGGAAGATGGAGGGGGTTTGGGAGTGGAGGAAGAGGTAGTGGTTGTAGGAGGTGTCCGTCTACTGAGTTTGGGTGAAGGTGCATGGGTTGGAGGCTGTTGTGAGGTGGATATCTGTTTAGTGGGTGTGTGCTGATGTTTGTGTACTTTGGGAAGAGGGCTCACAAACACACTGGGAGAGGACACAGGGGACGTATGAATGGTAGTGGGGGTGGTGTTTGCACGTGAGCGGTGTGTAGTGATGGGCGTGCCGGTGATGGGCGTAGTGGCTGATGATGTAGTGCATACAGGTGTGAGTGGAGACGAGACTGGGAGGGAGGTGGAGGACGTGGAGGAGGGGGACACAGTGGAGGCAGTGGATGTTGGTGTGTCTGCATGGGCATGGTGCTTGTGTGAGTGCCTGTGGGATGTGTGGTGCTTATGTTTGCCTGAGCCACTTCTGTGTGTTGATGTGTGTGCATGCTGGTCTGATGGTGTGCTTGGGATAGGCTGAGGTAGAGGGCATTGGGTCTGGGTACTGGAATTTGGAGGGGGTAGGCTGGACACAGGGACAATGGCTGCCATCAGTGCTGCGGCCAGAGCCTGAAATGCTCTCTGTTGAGCCGCCACGCCAGAATGAATGCCCTCCAGGTATGCATTTGTTTGTTGCAAATGCCTCTCGACACCCTGGATGGCATTCAAAATGGTTGACTGCCCAACAGTGAGGGATCTCAGGAGGTCAATAGCCTCCTCTCTGAGGGCAGCAGGGCTGACTGGGGCAGGGCCTGAGGTGCCTCGGGTGAAGAAGATGCCCCCCCTCCTGGGTGAGTGGGCATGGGAAACAAGCTGAGGGGCTGCTGGGAGGACGGTGCTGGTGTACCTGTTGATGTGGTTGGCACAGAGGTGCCCGCCACCGCAAGGGAGCTCCCATCAGAGGAGTCGCCGCTGTCTCTGGTGTTCCCTCCTGTCCCCGTCGTGGAGCTCCCCTCACCCTCTGTCCCGCTGGTGCCTTCAGGCTCCATACTTTCACCCTCCTGGGCCATGTGGGATGCAGCTCCCTCCGTCTCGGGTGCCTCTGCTCCTCCACCAGATGATGCTAATGCACACAAGGACAGGGTAACAAAACAAAAAGGGGGGGGAATACAGAGGAGACACATGGTCAATGCCAGAAACACCACTACTGTTAGTGGATACAACACACAGGGAACAGCTCTATGCACTAGACCATGCACTAGCAGTTAGTAGGAAAAACACCTGCCCATGGGGGACTATGCCTAACACCATTTGATGCACACTTGGAACCCACAGGAGGCTGACTAGTTGTAGATGGCCACTACCACTATTGGGGTTGGAGTGCCACAGAGCCTTCCTAACAAGGAACCTACCCTACCAAGGTCGCTCTGGCCTAGAGGAACCCACAGCCCACATCCCCCACCCAGACACCTCGTAAAGCATGCAGAGTCAGCTGAATAAGACTGTACTCACCCCCTTGTGGCTGCTGTGATGCCGTCAAGCGCCCATCCAACTCCGGATATGCCACCGCCAGGATCCGGAACATCAGGGGGGTCATGGTGCGACTGGCACCCCTTCCACGTTCGGAGGCCATCCCCAGCTGGGCCTCTGTCATCTTCTTGCTCCAGCGGCGCACCTCTTGCGGCAGTCGGTCCTCCATCTATGATAGACCCCCAGGGTCTGCACTTCCTTGGCGATGGCACGCCAAATACCCTTCTTCTGGTGGGCGCTGACCTAGAGGAAAGGTAAAGGATGAAAGGAAATTACTCCCCCATCCAGTTTGTCATACTCATTGCCCACCACTTCCCACCCATGCCCTGACACACATACACTCACCATCCTCACATGCAGGCCTCAGCCCCCCCCACATGTATCTTCCATCCACACCACTCTATACATTCATATCCCATGCATCATGCTCACAGTTTACTCACCTGTTTGTCTGGAGAGCCGTAGAGTAGGACTCCATCCACTAGTCTCTCCAACTCCTATGAAGTGAAGGCAGGGGCCCTTTCCCCAGACACTCGAGCCATTGTCGCTCGCTTCCAGACTTAGGTCACAGCAGCACTTGCAGTGTAGGTCCTCTCCTATTGAAGGTCAGGAATCAAGTGAGTGAACAGATAGAAAATGGCTGTCATGTCTGCTGCGGTGCGTACCGTCACCGCCGGGGTACATCGTCATTGGCTCCAGGAACCCATAGGGCCCAATGATAACCAATGCTGAATTGCGCGGCTGTCTTCGACCGCTTACCACGACGCTGCACAACGCCACTGCAGTTACCTCATTTCCCCTTGTCTCTCCTTGCAGGTCAGGCAGCCGCCATTTCAGAGTGGCACATGGCAGGGCACCTAACTGCCTCACAGCACATTTGGGCAGAAATACGGACAGGCAACGCCACACAAGGATTTACTTACATTACTGCAAAAACACTTGTGCAACCTATGTGGTACATGACCCTCTGATCACCATTCTCCTTCATAAGGCACATCCGCTGGGGCAGATGATGAGATGGCGTCATCCTCTGGTGTACAGACCCCTGGTGGACCTGTCAACAATGGAAAACAGACACATCATTATCACCAACAGACTTGATCGTGCCACAATCCAGGAACTGTGTGCCCAATTGGAGCCAGACCTGATGTCAGCTATCCACCATCCCACAGGTATCCCCCCTCTAGTGCAGGTCCTGTCAGTACTCCATTTCCTGGCAAGTGGTTCCTTTCAAACAACAGTGGCCATGGCATCAGGGATGTCTCAGCCAAAGTTCTATAACGTGTTGACCAGAGTGTCATCTGCCCTGCTAAAACACATGCGTAGCTACATCGTTTTCCCCCAGGTGGAGGATTTGGCCACAGTAAAAGCTGACTTCTATGCCCTGGGACATATCCCCAACATCATTGGTCCCATTGATGGTACACATGTGGCATTTGACCCCCCCCCCCCACAGGAATGAACAGGTGTACAGAAATCTAAAAATCTACCATTCAATGAATGTGCAGATGGTGTGTTTGGCAGACCAGTACATCTCTCATGTGAATGCCAAGTATCCTGGTTCTGCGCATGATGCTTACATTTTGAGGAATAGCAGCATCCCTTATGTGATGGGGCAACTCCAGAGGCTCTGTGTGTGGCTTTTAGGTATGCCCAAGGTCCCCACACAGTATGAATAGGTGTCTGGGTATGGGGTAGTCCCTAAGGGTTGGTGTGTGTCTAACAGATATCCATCGAAATTTGCAGGTGACTCTGGTTACCCCAGCCTCTCATGGCTATTGACCCCAGTGAGGAATGTCAGGACAAGGGCAGAGGAACGCTACAGTGAGGCGCATGGAAAAACTAGGCATGTTATTGAGCGGACTTTCAGCCTCCAGAAGGCCTGATTCCGGTGCCTCCATCTAACAAGTGGCTCCCTATACTACTCATCGAAGAAGGTGTGCCAGATCACCGTTGCATGCTGTATGTTGCACAACCTGGCTTTGCGACGCCAGTTGCCTTTTCTGCAGGCCCTGATGTTGGTCTTGTGGCAGCTGTGGAGCCTGTGAACAGTGAGGAAGAGGAGGCAGAGGAAGAAGATATTGACAGCCGAAACAACATCATCATGCAGTACTTACAGTGAGACACAGGTAAGACTGGCACTGCTCATCTCTTATCTGACTACTGTAGGACATTGTATAAGTCAGCCTTTTTACCTCTGTGTATGGACCCTGAAAGTTCACTTTGCCTTTCCTTTTCACAGATCTGGGTACCTCATTCTGCCTTCTGCTATGTTTACTGCTGCCCAACAACTGTCATACCTTGGTATTTGCAAATTAACATTTACATTGATATTTGGCAAAGAAGTTGTAATAATACATTTGTGAAAGTACAGACTGACTCCAGATTGTTTTGTGATTCAAGGGTGTTTATTTAAGTGCTAATAAGTAGAGGGGGATGTGCAATGGGCTGGGGTGTTGGTGGAGGAACATCCATGGTAGAGTCCAGTCTCTTGGTATCACAGGTGCATTGTCCACGGGGGCAAAGGAAGTGGAGCAATGGCAGTTCAAGGTGGTCAGGGTGACGTAGTGGGACAGAAGGGTGACAATCAGGAGAGTCTTATTTCCTGGCGGGGGTCTTGGCAATGTTCTCTGTCTTGTGCCTGGATCGCAGGGACAGTTTGCGGGGTGGTTATCCTTCTGCAGGGGGTGGGGTGCTGGTGGCCTGTTGGTCCTGTGGCGGGACCTCCTGTCCACTAGCGCCGGCAGACGTGGAAGGCTGTTCATCGTTCGGGCTGGTGTCAGGGGCCTGGTGGTATGCCATGTTCTCCCTCATGGTGTTGGCCATGTCTGCTGGCACCCCTGCAATGGTGACCAGGGTGGTGTTAATGGGCTTCGAGTCCTCCCTGATCCCCCGGTACTGTTCCTCCTGCAGCCGCTGGTCAGTAACTGGCCTGAAACTTGGCCAGTACCGTGCCCATGGTCTCCTGGAAATGGTGGTATGTTCCCATGATGTTGGAGAGTGCCTCGTGGAGGGTGGGTTCCCTGGGCCTGTCCTCCCCCTGGTCGCACAGCAGTCCTCCCAGCTTCCCTGTTATCCTGTGCCTCTGTCCCCTGAACCGTGTGCCCACTGCACTGACCCCAGGTCCCTGATCGTCCTGTGTTAGTGCGGTTTGCCTGGGGTCCCTGTAGTGGTGGACACACTGCTGATTGACGTGTCCTGGGGACAGTGGCAATGGCCCGCTGGGTGGGTGCTGTGGTGGTGTTTCCTGAGGGTGGAGGTTCTGTGGTGGCTTGGGACTGTGGCAGGGGAACCGACTGTCGAGAGGTCCCTGATGGGCCGGGCTGGTCATCTTGATCCAGGCGTGCAGAGCTGCTGTTGTCACTGTGGACCTCTTCTGTGGGGGGACTGGATAAGGCTGGCATCTCCTGTCCGGTGACGTTGTGCAGGGGTCCTGTTGGGGTGTAAATGCATTGTTATTGTATCTGTGTGTGCCATCTTCTGCAATGGGTGTGTTTCCGTCTTCTACTGTGCTTGCAATATCGCCTTGGCCCTTGTGTGAGTGGCGACTGTGTGCCCAGGGTGAGTCTCTCCCTTGGGCATGCTTTGGTGATGGGTGTCCATGCAGTTCTGTGATGGGTGTCCATGCATTGTTGTCACATGCAGGGCTTGGTATTGGGATGTGTGGATTGCGATAGTGAGGTATATGTGAGGTGTTGGAGTGATGGGTGTGAAGGTAGGGGTTGGGGCTTGTGATGGCATGCAGGTACGGTGGGGGGATATAATAGTAGAGATATGACTTACCAGAGTCCAGTCCTCCTGCTACTCCTACGAGGCCCTCAGGATGCATTATTGCCAAGACTTGCTCTTCCCATGTTGTTAGTTGTGGGGGAGGAGGTGGGGGTCCACGCCAGTCCTCTGTACGGCTACCTGGTGTCTGGATACCACTGAACGTACCT
Source organism: Pleurodeles waltl (assembly GCF_031143425.1). NCBI lineage: Eukaryota > Metazoa > Chordata > Amphibia > Caudata > Salamandridae > Pleurodeles > Pleurodeles waltl. The sequence goes on from NC_090448.1 coordinate 704,846,954, forward strand.
TCCCCGTAGGTCGTTCCACCTCTTCCTGATGTCATCCCGTGTTCTTAGATGCTGTCCCACTGCGTTGACCCTGTCAACAATTCTCCACCATAGCTCCCTGAGGAGGGCAGAAAGACAATGCCACGGTAGGCCACACCCTTCCTTTGTTTGTTTTGGCTCTTTTTTTTAAATGCCTGGTGCTTAGTGGGCATTCTGCCCCGCTGGGGAGCAGATTGGGGATGAAAATCCCTATCTACCCCCCCCAGAGGGTCACAAATTCTATTAGGCTGCAAGGTAGGGAAGAGCATAGGCCCATTCCCGGGGGGGCTGCTCCCCCAAAAGAAATACTCCATAAATGTAGTCCCTGGTGTCTTGTGGGCTTTCTGCCCCCTAGGGGCAAATTGGGGTAAATGTCCCAATCCACCCAGAGGGGTGTTGGAAGACTGTCTGGCTTCTTGTTGGGTTGGGGAATGGCCATGCCCATAGTGGGCAGCCCCTACTCCGATATTTGTTTTTTTTAAACACATTCCCTGGTGTCTAGTGGGCTTTCTGCCCTCCCTGGGGGGCAGATCAGGCTAATCACCCCATCTGCCCTCCAGGGGAGCAGAAAGAGTGTCACCATAGTTTTTTTGCGGGGGAGGTTGGGAAATGATGATGCCCATATTGGGAAGCCCCCATCCATATATTTATTTTTAAAATAGACCCTGGTATCAAGAGGTTTTCTGCCCCCTAGGGGGCAGATTGGGGGTAATTACCCCCATCCACCCCCAGTGGGGTAGAAAGACTATGGCCCTCATTACAACCTTGGAGGGTGGCCACCAGCCGCATTACAACAGAGTTTTCGCCCGCCTGCCCAGCAGGGGTGTCGGCCGTAACATTGCAGCCGGCTCCTGATGGAGCCGGCGGTGTTGCGGCCGTGCGACGGGTGCAGCTGCACTCGTCGCGCTTTTCACTTTCTGCTGTGCAGACAGTGAAAAGCAGGGTGGGGCTGTGCCTGGGGGCCCCTGCACTGCCCATGCCAAGTGCATGGGCAGTGCAGGGGCCCCCAGGGACCCCGCGACTCTCCTTCCCGCCAGCCTTTTGTCTCTACCGCCATGGACAGGCTGGTGGGAAGGGGAGTCATAATCCCCAGGGCAGTGCTGCAAGCAGCGCTGCCCTGGCGGATTATAACCGCCGGGACAACGATGGCGGGAAACCGCCGGGACAACGATGGCGGGAAACCGCCGGTCCAGGCGGTGTGACCGCGGCGCTACCGCCGTGGTCAAAATATGGCAAATTGTACCGCCAGCCTGTTGGCGGTACGATTGCCAAAACAACCCTGGCGGTCTTTGACCGCCAGGGTTGTAATGAGGGCTAATATCTATTACTGGAGGAGGGGGATGGCAATTCCAATGGTGGGCAGTCTCCACCCCTATATTAAAAAAAATCCCTGGTGTCTAGAGGGCTTTCTGAGGTAATCACCCTCATCCACCCTCCGGGATGTAGTTTTTGGGGGGATGAGGGCATAACCATGCCCATAATGGACAGCCCCCTCCCCTATATTTAAAACTTAGACTCTGGTGTCTAGTAGGCTTTCTGCCCCCCACGGGGATGATTGGGGTAATTACCACATCTGCCCCCTAGTAGGGACCAGAAAGTCTATATCTCTTGTTGGGGTGGGCTCATTTTTCTTTCCTTTAACATAATGATGTCATCGCGCCCTGTCTCCCTTTCTTTTTAAAACTTCTGTTAGTAGACAGCATTTTCTCTCTTCATCTTTTAAGCATTATTTGTATTTGGAGAGCTTTATAGAGAAAATTCTATTACTTGAAAGTTGTTTTCCCCCAGCTCTTTCTCACAGAGGGTCCTGTGCGTCATAGAAATTGTATGATTTTGTAATTTCCAGCCCCAAAAACGCTAGTGCTCAGTATGCTGGTGTGAAGGCCATACTGCATGGAGGGGCCTTGGGGCTGATAGCAAAGCACCACACACCAAGCACTGTATTTAATATTATATGGCACATTCCTGTCCTTTCCTAGCACTAGAACACATTTGGCTGCCTAGCGCCAATGCGGGTACCCTTGTGTCATGGCACAAGGGTGCCTGCGCTGTAGGCAGGATTTTTTTTGTGTCAGAAGGGACACAATCCCGCACAAAAATAATCCTAAGAGGCATTTTTCTCTTTCAATGTGTGCTGCAGAATGTCACAAACATTGAAAGTGGTAAAAAGAGGAAAAATAGAGATATTACGCCTCACCTGGGAAAGCCATTCAAAGTATTAAGGCAAACTTTCTCTGTTTTGATGCATTCCCAGGTCTATGACTAATAGTAAATCTGAAAATGCACCAAAATCCATGGTTGGATGCGTGAGAAAACCCACAATTCACCCATGGAATTCCTCCCTGGGGCAAAGTAATGGACGTCAGTGATTTGCGCTGCTGTGCATCACTTTAGATTTATCAAGCCAGGCAGGGCCACACAGGGTGATCTTGTGTGGCTTGATAAATTGTACTTAGGTTTTGCGTCGCTCTGCTTTGCAAAACCTTGTTAAATCTGGCCCTTAGTCTGGACCGATAGCCCATGCACCATGCAGTTCCCTTTATTCTTTCTTGTGGTCCGCATGTGTAGATGCGTGACCATGTCATTAGGGGGTGGTTGTCAGCGCACTGCATTATTTATCACCACCCACAATGTTAACAATAACCATAACATTAATCCAACAAGCTTTACAAAATGTCTAACACTAAGGGGCATATTTAGGAGCCCCTGCGCCATTCTAACAGCTCATTAGTGTCATTTTTTTATGCTAATGTGGCGTTAGAAGGCCAAAAACGCTGCACCATATTTATAAAGTGGCACACTGCATGCATTGCGCCACTTTGTAACCCTTTGCGCTACATAATGCCTGCACCAGGCATAATGTATGCAAAGAGGGCATTCCACCGTTAGGGGGGCCAAAAAAATGGTGCAAGGAAATCTAACATATAATCCCTATGTACTCTGCAGCATTTTGGCGCTACTCCTGCAGAGTACATCAATAGCGTAAAAAACAAAAAATGACACTAATGCACCCTACCCTGTGCCATGGTGCACTGTATTTTAAATACGGCGCACACATGGTGGCGATAGGGGGCACTAAAAGGCACAAGAAAAGTGGAGCTGCACTGTGTGCATCGCCACAGTTCTCAAATATGCCCCTATGCCTCACAGCCTCACCAAGGGCAGAGGATTTCACTGCAGAGTTGTATCAACTGCCACCTCTTTCTTCCATTAGCACAACTGATGGGCAATGTTGGGACTATGGGGGTCATTCCGACCTCGGCGGTCTTTTCAATAGACCGCCGAGGGACCGCCCTACGGAAGAGCGCCAGTGCTGGCGGTCTTCCGCATGGGCCATTCTGACTGGTGGCAGCGCTCCGCCCGTTTCCGGACGAAGAGCCGCCAACAGCCATACTGGCGGCAGGCGGGGAAGTGGAGGTAGCTCCACCTCCACCGCCACGCCAACAGAACACCGCCCAGCGAATCACGACCTGTGATTCGCTGTGGCGGTGTTCTGTTGGCGTTGCGGTGTCGGCGGAGCTGCCCGTTCCCTCCCGGAGGAGCACCAGGAACAGGTAAGGTGATCGTCCGCTAGGGAAGGAGGGTGGGGGGGTGTTGTGAGTTGTGTGCGTGTATGGGGGTGTGCGTGTGTGTATATTGAGGGGGCGTGTGAATGCGTGCATGAATGCGGGGGGTGTGTGTATGTGCATGATGAATGCGTGCATGAATGCGGGGGGTGTGTGTATGTGCATGATGAATGCGTGCATGAATGCGGGGGTGTGTGTATGTGCATGATGAATGCGTGCATGAATGCGGGGGGGTGTGTGTATGTGCATGATGAATGCGTGCATGAATGCAGGGGGGTGTGTGTATGTGCATGAATGCGTGCCTGTATGTGTGTATGTGTGTGTATATGTTGGGGATCGGGGTGGGGGACGGGGGTCCTGCAACCTTTTGGGGGTGGCAGGGGTGGTGGGGGGGGTAGGGGAGGGAGTCGGGGTGAGGGTTGGGGGTGGGGGAGACCCCTATCAGTGCCAGGGAAGGGATTCCCTGGCACTGATAGTGCTTACCGCCATGGATTGAATGGCGGTCCCCAACCGCATGAAATCCATGGCGGTAAGCCGGGGTCAGGCGGGTTGGAATACCGCCGGCGGTATGTGACGACCGCCGGGCTGGAGACCCAGGTCTCCAGCCCGGCGGTCGTTACCGCCGTGGCGGTCGGAACGGTGAAGCGGCGGCTGACCATGGCGGTAACCGCCATGGTCAGAATACATGAAAAAAGACCGCCAGCCTGTTGGCGGTCTTACCGCCGCTTCACCGCTGACCGCCAGGGTCAGAATGACCTCCTATGTGTCTTGATTCTACCCTACTACAACGCTCATAGGCACAGTACATCATGGGCTCAGTTCAGCTCTTTCTGGACGTTGCTCCAGGGACTGGACAAGGTGTTGATTCATCAACCCCAACTGCTCCATGACATCCTTGGTGCCGATTGTAGAGTTTTGATGGGGTCTCAACTTCTTGTGGATTCTTCACTCTTTTCAAGAAGGATACATTTCCAATTACTGTAGCATTGTCTCTTTCTATGCAACAGCCACCTGCCATGGAGAACGTTCATAAGGAGTGTTGAATTTGCTCTTTGGGGTATGGTCCTGACCTGGTACCCAGTACAGACAACTGGCTCAGCAGGTTGTTTCCTACTGGTATACCAGTTGTTTGCTCTTTGGCATTGTGCCATGTTGATTTCGATTGTGGGAGATACCCACCCTGGTTATGCTGTAACACATGTCCTTTGGGTCTCCCAAATAACAGTTGTGCTGGGGAACATGTAGTCGTGCAATGGGAGCTGAGACAGTAATTTCTCACAGACAGATGTATGGCAGCTTCAATGTTCATCTGCTGTTCAACCTCTATTGGAATAACTATGCTTGGAGTCCAAATAAATTGTTGCACCTCTGCATCTGCTTGGGGCCACCAGTGTATATATACCTAGCTCTGTCAAGTAGGCTTTGAATTCAGCTTCCTGAAATGGGGGAGGAGGGGCATTGTCAGTTTTTGTTTGAGCTGGTATTCCAAGTCCTTTTCAAATGTGTGGTGGACTCGCTCGAACGTTGTGGATCTGATTATTACAACTACATAGTATTTGGAATATGAGACAATTATCATGAGAAGCTGTTTAATTTATAGAAGAACACAGAAGGGTGCACTCACCTGCTTTCAAGGTTCTTGATACCTTTGTTTTCATTGGATGAGCAGATCTGGACCCCACATTGCTCTGCTCCTTAGTGACATTGGGACAACAATTTTATTTTCTCTCAGTAGGAGTCAATCAGAAGCTGCAATAAGCACATCCTATACCTTCTACAAGGACCTTAGATTCCATTAACAGCCTTTGTGTCTATATTTGGAAAGAGTAAGAAATGTTTTTCTGAGTTGTCTTGACTTGCATCTCTTGACAACTGGACATAGGGATCATTGGCAGAGGCTATGATTACTTCTTGCCATAAGACGGATCTTGCACAGCTTGTGTCCCCCCCCCATTGTTGATATATTCTTAGGGGTCCTCAGATGTAGCTGTTTCAGCTGCCTGGGTGCCTTAAAAAGAAATCTACAGGGTTACTGCACCCCAGCTGGTACTTTACATTGATTTGGTACCTTTGCAGCAGGATGGGTGGTGCCAGATAAGTCATGCCCGTTGTTAGACCTGGAAGCTTTTTGGAGTGTCTCCCCTGTTTTTTGCCTTCTGACCTCCTGCTTTTATGGTTTACTGGACTCTGTTTTTGCTGTTTTTTTGTCTCTGCGCACTTTACCACTGCTGATCAGTGCTAAAGTGCAAGTGCTCCCAATGTAAATTGTACTGTTGAGTGGCTTATCCAAGATTGGCATATTCAATTTACCAGTAACTCCCTAGTAAAGCCCACTAGAGGTGCCCAGGGCCTGTAAATAAAATGCTACTAGTGGGCCTGCAGCACTAATTGTGCCACCCACATAAGTAGCCCTGTAAACATGGCTCAGACCTGCCACTGCAGTGTCTGTGTGTGCAGTTTTAAACTGCCAGATCAACCTGGCAAGTGTACCCACATGCCAGGCCCAAACCCTCCCTTTTTATACATGTAAGACACCCCTAAAATAGGCCCTAGGTAGCCCAATGGGCAGGGTGCAGTGTATTTGGAAGGTAGGACATGTACTGGTGTATTTTACATGTCCTAACAGTGAAATACTGCCAAATTCGGGTTTCACTGCTGCAAGGCCTAGTTCTCGCATAGGCTAACATGGGGGCTGCCTTTAAATAACTTTAAAGCGCAGATTCCCTTTGGGAGGAGAGAGAAATATGGACTTCAGGGTATCTGAACTCACAATTTAAAAATACATCTTTTAGTGAAGTTGGTTTTTGGATTGTGAGTTTGAAAAAGCCACTTTTAGAAAGCAGGCATGTTCTTGCCCATTCTGTGACTCTGCCTGTTTGTGGAATCCCTGTGTTGGTCAGTTTGACAGTTGGGCTGTTTACACCTCTCCTCTAGACAGTGACACAAAGGGAGCTGGGGTGTAGCCTGCATATCCTGATGAGCCATCTGAGCCAGAGTGTAGGGAGGAGTGGTGACTTACATTTGAAAGGACTGTGCCTGTTCTCACACAATGTAGTCTCTAACCCCCTGGTGTGTATCTGGGGCCTGGCCTGGAAAAGGGAGGATCCTGAAAACACTCGAGACTTTGCTTTAAATTTTGCCAACTTCAAAGGCAGAAAGGGGTATTGGACCCAAAACCCCAGACTTTTAGAATCTTTCTGGAATCAAGAGGAACCTCTGCCCAGGAGAAGAGCTGAAGAGCTGGAGGAGGAGTACTGTCCCTTTGCTGTGTTGCTTTGCTGGACTGGCCTGCAGTTGCTGCCTCTGCCTGAAAAGAGTGCAAAGGGTGAACTTTGCTGTTTGTCCTACTTAGGAAAGTTCTCCAAGGGCTTGGAGTAGAGCTTCCCTTCTGTTGGAAGTCTCAGGGACATCAAAGACTTGAGTTTCCTCGACCTTCAGCACAGGGAACTGTGTGTTTTATGCTGTTCAAGAGGAGAAACCACTGCACCACCGCAAACAAAGCAGCTGGCCTTCACCGTGACCTGCCGTGCGCACAGAGCTGCACTGCCCCGTTTCTCACAGGGACCCTGGTCTCCCCAACACCATCATGGGATGACTTCACCAAGCCGTTGCTCGCACCTCGACCTGTGGGCCCGCACTCTGGCATCACCTGCTCACACTGCAGCCTGGGCATCCCGACGATGCTGCTCCCGCTGACACCGGCACCGCTGCCTGCATTGTGGACGGTGGACACCACTTGTGAGGTGCATGAAGCACCATGCCATCCTGCACTGCAGCCCCGGTCCACCGA